>NW_027175159.1:693137-1039705 GCF_028021215.1 Eschrichtius robustus | reverse complement strand
AAGCAGCTAAACCCCATTATAAAAATAAATTACTTTTAAAAACCCGTAAAACAAAGACAGTGAAAGAGAGAGAAATTCTTACAAAATTCGTTCAGAGGCTGTGATGCAACCTGGATTGACCATATCTAGACCCACAGCTGGATGAGACATAAGGGTGGACACACTTGGGGCTGAGAGGTTGGGTGAGGTTGGGTGAGCAAACACAGACCCTTTAAAGTAATACTGCGTGGTACCCATCCCATGGGTCCCAAATCTCCAGGTTCAAGGGCATCTTCCTACATCGAAAACATGCATGAGAAACCCAGAAGATGGTACACCGTGTGATTTTGAAAGGTTTCTAAAACGCACCTCATTTCTCATCTCCTTGTGCTCGGGTTCGCCATTCCAGGTACGTTACTAGCAATCTCCCTACTTGGAGAATCAGCACCTTTAACCTCCTGTTCCCTACAGGTTGCAATTTCTCCTGAGGATGAACGGGAAGAGGGGCAACCAATGAGAGACTAGATCTAGGTGTTGGGACAGGCACAGGTCACTCTATTTTCCCATCAGGAAGAAGAATTAACCACAGGCTCAGCCTGCCGCCCAGAAGCAGAATAGGGCCTGAGGCAATCCCTCACTTTTGCGGCCAGCTCCCAAAAAAGACACTTGAACAATGGAGCCCAGGGACACAGCCATTCACAAACCCGCAGAGTTATAAATGATAACTCTCGTCCACAAATATATTGAGGGAAGGCAACGAAGAGGATTTGAAAGCAAGGCAGAATTGCAGGAAACAGGTTTCAGGAGGTAGATTCGAATCGCCTTTAAAGCACATGAAAAGTCGCAAAACGTCGACAATGATGCCCTTGGCCAAAAAGGGCGTATGCGTTTTTTCCTGAATATATTCAGGAAAAAACGCATACGCCCTTTTTGGCCAACCAAGCAACCTGGAAAGGCAAATCAGCACTACAAAGTAGTCTCGCTTCCCATCGGTCAAAAGGGCCATGCTGCAAAAAGTGTCAAAACCAGAAATGCAGGACAGGCCATGGAGAAATGGCAGCCTTGCTACGCTGAGTGGCGGGATGTAAATTGCCAAAGGCCACTCTGGAGAAGTGTACGGTGTGTCCTGAAACATCTAAAACACACAGCTTAGGGAGCATAGGGCACGTCCACTCATGGGCGTATAAATTGGGAAAACTAAAAATCAGCAAGACACAGGCACCCCAAAGTTTAGGGCTGCTCTGTTGACAAGAACCTCCACTTCATGACACCTTAAATATCCCAGGAAAGAGAAAAATGGATAAAGAAGTTGTGGTCCTTATGTACAATGGAATATCACGCAGACATGAAATCAATATCATAAGGCTAGTAGAAGCAAGATGAGTGGACTTAGGTTCGATGATTCTAAGTGAAATAAGTCACACAGAAAAAGACACTTATCATAAGCTATCACTTATAGAGAGAATGTAAAAACCGCTACACTTGAACTGAGTTACAAAACAGAACAGAGTCACACGTTTAGAAAACACACTATGGCTGCTTAACGGGAAAGGTGAGGTGGGGTGATGCATAAAACAAGGGTTTCAAATTCGCTCAGATACCGTTCCATACACCCAATATGTAATAGACAACACCGACTCATTGCTCAGTGAACTGGACTCAAAACCCCCTATTCACCGCACAAGAATATATGTGACTAGTAAGAATCTTAAAACCTATGTATTGATATCTGTCTGGAAGTGAGTCAAGAGGGTGTAAAGCCGCATAAACACAGCCGTGAAAAGCAGCTAAACCCCATTATAAAAATAAATTACTTTTAAAAACCCGTAAAACAAAGACAGTGAAAGAGAGAGAAATTCTTACAAAATTCGTTCAGAGGCTGTGATGCAACCTGGATTGACCATATCTAGACCCACAGCTGGATGAGACATAAGGGTGGACACACTTGGGGCTGAGAGGTTGGGTGAGGTTGGGTGAGCAAACACAGACCCTTTAAAGTAATACTGCGTGGTACCCATCCCATGGGTCCCAAATCTCCAGGTTCAAGGGCATCTTCCTACATCGAAAACATGCATGAGAAACCCAGAAGATGGTACACCGTGTGATTTTGAAAGGTTTCTAAAACGCACCTCATTTCTCATCTCCTTGTGTTCGGGTTCGCCATTCCAGCTACTTTACTAGCAATCTCCCTACTTGGAGAATCAGCACCTTTAACCTCCTGTTCCGTACAGGTTGCAATTTGTCCTGAGAATGAAAGGGAAGAGGGGAAACCAATGAGAGACTAGATCTAGGTGTTGGGACAGGCACAGGTCACTCTATTTTCCCATCAGGAAGAAGAATTAACCACAGGCTCAGCCTACCGCCGGGAACCAGAATAGGGCCTTAGGCAATCCCGTGTGTTTGCGGCCAGCTCCCAAAAAGACAGTTGAAAAATGGAGCTCAGGGGCACTGCAATTCACAAACCTGCTGAGTTATAAATGATAACTCTCGTCCAAAAATATATTGAGGGAAGGCAACGAAGAGGATTTGAAAGCAAGGCAGAATTGCAGTAAACAGATTTCAGGAGGTAGATTCGAATCGCCTTTAAAGCACATGAAAGGTGGCAAAACGTCGACAATGATGCCCTTGGCCAAAAAGGGCGTATGCGTTTTTTCCTGAATATATTCAGGAAAAAACGCATACGCCCTTTTTGGCCAACCAAGCAACCTGGAAAGGCAAATCAGCGCTACAAAGAAGTCTCGCTTCCCATCGGTCAAAAGGGTCATGCTGCAGAATTTTCAAAACCAGAAATGCAGGACAGGCCATGGAGAAATGGCAGCCTTGCTACGCTGATGGGAGGGATGTAAATTGCCAACAGCCACACTGGAGAAGTGTACGGTGTGTCCTGAAACATCGAAAAAACACAGCTTAGGGAGCATAGGGCACGTCCACTCATCGTCGTATAAATTGGGAAAACTAAAAATCAGCAAGACACAGGCACCCCAATGATTAGGGCTGCTCTGTTGACAAGTACTTCCACTTCATGACACCTTAAATATCCCAGGAAAGAGAAAAATGGATAAAGAAGTTGTGGTCCTTATGTACAATGGAATATCACTCAGACATGAAATAAATGTCATAAGGCTAGTAGAAGCAAGATGAGTGGATTTAGGAACGACGATTCTAAGTGAAATAAGTCACACAGAAAAAGACACTTATCATAAGCTATCACTTATAGAGGGAATGTAAAAACCGCTACACTTGAACTGAATTACAAAACAGAACAGAGTCACACGTTTAGAAAACACACTATGGCTGCTTAACGGGAAAGGTGAGGTGGGGTGATGCATAAAACAAGGTTTTCAAATTCGCTCAGATACCGTTCCATACACCCAATATGTAATAGACAAGACCTACTCCTTGCTCAGTGAACTGGACACAACACCCCCTATTCACCGCACAAGAATATATCTGACTAGTAAGAATCGTAAAACCTATGTATTGATATCTCTCTGGAAGTGAGTCAAGTTGGTGTAAAGCCGCATAAACACAGCCGTGAAAGGCCGCTAAACCCCATTTTAAAAATGAATTACTTTTAAAAACCCGTAAAACAAAGACAGTGAAAGAGAGAGAAATTCTTCCAAAATTCGGTCAGGGGCTGTGATGCAACCTTGATTGACCATATCTAGACACACAGCTGGATGAGACATAAGGGTGGACACTCTTGGGGCTGAGAGGTTGGGTGAGGTTGGGTGAGCAAACGCACAACCTTTAAAGTAATACTGCGTGGTACGCATCCCATGGGTCCCAAATCTCCAGGTTCAAGGGCATCTTCCTACATTGAAAACATACATGAGAAACCCAGAAGATGGTACACCGTGTGATTTTGAAAGGTTTCTAAAACGCACCTCATTTCTCATCTCCTTGTGGTCGGGTTCGCCATTCCAGGTACTTTACTAGCAATCTCCCTACTTGGAGAATCAGCACCTTTAAGCTCCTGTTCCCTACAGGTTGCAATTTGTCCTGAGGATGAACGGGAAGAGGGGCAACCAATGAGAGACTAGATCTAGGTGTTGGGACAGGCACAGGTCACTCTATTTTCCCATCAGGAAGAAGAATTAACCACAGGCTCAGCCTGCCGCCCAGAAGCAGAATAGGGCCTGAGGCAATCCCGCGCTCTTAAGGCCAGCTCCCAAAAAAGCGAGTTGAAAAATGGAGCCCAGGGACACTGCCATTCACAAACCCGCAGAGTTATAAATGATAACTCTCGTCCACAAATATATTGAGGGAAGGCAACGAAGAGGATTTGAAAGCAAGGAAGAATTGCAGGAAACAGGTTTCAGGAGGTAGATTCGAATCGCCTTTAAAGCACATGAAAAGTCGCAAAACGTCGACAATGATGCCCTTGGCCAAGAAGGGCGTATGCGTTTTTTCCTGAATATATTCAGGAAAAAACGCATACGCCCTTTTTGGCCAACCAAGCAACCTGGAAAGGCAAATCAGCCCTACAAAGTAGTCTCGCTTCCCATCGGTCAAAAGGGCCATGCTGCAAAAAGTGTCAAAACCAGAAATGCAGGACAGGCCATGGAGAAATGGCAGCCTTGCTACGCTGATGGGCGGGATGTAAATTGCCAACAGCCACTCTGGAGAAGTGTACGGTGTGTCCTGAAACATCTAAAACACACAGCTTAGGGAGCATAGGGCACGTCCACTCATGGGCGTATAAATTGGGAAAACTAAAAATCAGCAAGACACAGGCACCCCAAAGTTTAGGGCTGCTCTGTTGACAAGAACCTCCACTTCATGACACCTTAAATATCCCAGGAAAGAGAAAAATAGATAAAGAAGTTGTGGTCCTTATGTACAATGGAATATCACGCAGACATGAAATCAATATCATAAGGCTAGAAGAAGCAAGATGAGTGGACTTAGTTACGATGATTCTAAGTGAAATAAGTCAGACAGAAAAAGACACTTATCATAAGCTATCACTTATAGAGGGAATGTAAAAACCGCTACACTTGAACTGAGTTACAAAACAGGACAGAATCACACGTTTAGAAAACATACTATGGCTGCTTAACGGGAAAGGTGAGGTGGGGTGATGCATAAAACAAAGGTTTCAAATTCGCTCAGATACCGTTCCATACACCCAATATGTAATAGAAAAGACCTACTCCTTGCTCAGTGAACTGGACTCAACACCCCCTATTCACCGCACAAGAATATATGTGACTATTAAGAATCTTAAAACCTATGTATTGATATCTGTCTGGAAGTGAGTCAAGTGGGTGTAAAGCCGCAAAAACACAGCCGTGAAAAGCAGATAACCCCATTATAAAAATAAATTACTTTTAAAAACCCGTAAAACAAAGACAGTGAAAGACAGAGAAATTCTTCCAAAATTCGGTCAGGGGCTGTGATGCAACCTGGATTGACCATATCTAGACCCACAGCTGGATGAGACATAAGGGTGGACACACTAGGGGCTGAGAGGGTGGGTGAGGTTGGGTGAGCAAACACAGACCCTTTAAAGTAATACTGCGTGGTACCCATCCCATGGGTCCCAAATCTCCAGGTTCAAGGGCATCTTCCTACATCGAAAACATGCTTGAGAAACCCAGAAGGTGGTACACCGTGTGATTTTGAAAGGTTTCTAAAACGCACCTCATTTCTCATCTCCTTGTGTTCGGGTTCACCATTCCAGCTACTTTACTAGCAATCTCCCTACTTGGAGAATCAGCACCTTTAACCTCCTGTTCCGTACAGGTTGCAATTTGTCCTGAGAATGAAAGGGAAGAGGGGAAACCAATGAGAGACTAGATCTAGGTGTTGGGACAGGCACAGGTCACTCTATTTTCCCATCAGGAAGAAGAATTAACCACAGGCTCAGCCTGCCGCCCAGAAGCAGAATAGGGCCTGAGGCAATCCCGCGCTCTTGAGGCCAGCTCCCAAAAAAGCGAGTTGAAAAATGGAGCCCAGGGACACTGCCATTCACAAACCCGCAGAGTTATAAATGATAACTCTCGTCCACAAATATATTGAGGGAAGGCAACGAAGAGGATTTGAAAGCAAGGCAGAATTGCAGGAAACAGGTTTCAGGAGGTAGATTCGAATCGCCTTTAAAGCACATGAAAAGTCGCAAAACGTCGACAATGATGCCCTTGGCCAAAAAGGGCGTATGCGTTTTTTCCTGAATATATTCAGGAAAAAACGCATACGCCCTTTTTGGCCAACCAAGCAACCTGGAAAGGCAAATCAGCGCTACAAAGAAGTCTCGCTTCCCATCGGTCAAAAGGGTCATGCTGCAGAATTTTCAAAACCAGAAATGCAGGACAGGCCATGGAGAAATGGCAGCCTTGCTACGCTGATGGGAGGGATGTAAATTGCCAACAGCCACACTGGAGAAGTGTACGGTGTGTCCTGAAACATCGAAAAAACACAGCTTAGGGAGCATAGGGCACGTCCACTCATCGTCGTATAAATTGGGAAAACTAAAAATCAGCAAGACACAGGCACCCCAATGATTAGGGCTGCTCTGTTGACAAGTACTTCCACTTCATTACACCTTAAATATCCCAGGAAAGAGAAAAATGGATAAAGAAGTTGTGGTCCTTATGTACAATGGAATATCACTCAGACATGAAATAAATGTCATAAGGCTAGTAGAAGCAAGATGAGTGGATATAGGAACGAAGATTCTAAGTGAAATAAGTCACACAGAAAAAGACACTTATCATAAGCTATCACTTATAGAGGGAATGTAAAAACCGCTACACTTGAACTGAATTACAAAACAGAACAGAGTCACACGTTTAGAAAACACACTATGGCTGCTTAACGGGAAAGGTGAGGTGGGGTGATGCATAAAACAAGGTTTTCAAATTCGCTCAGATACCGTTCCATACACCCAATATGTAATAGACAAGACCTACTCCTTGCTCAGTGAACTGGACACAACACCCCCTATTCACCGCACAAGAATATATCTGACTAGTAAGAATCGTAAAACCTATGTATTGATATCTCTCTGGAAGTGAGTCAAGTGGGTGTAAAGCCGCATAAACACAGCCGTGAAAGGCCGCTAAACCCCATTATAAAAATAAATTACTTTTAAAAACCCGTAAAACAAAGACAGTGAAAGAGAGAGAAATTCTTCCAAAATTCGGTCAGGGGCTGTGATGCAACCTTGATTGACCATATCTAGACACACAGCTGGATGAGACATAAGGGTGGACACTCTTGGGGCTGAGAGGTTGGGTGAGGTTGGGTGAGCAAACGCACAACCTTTAAAGTAATACTGCGTGGTACGCATCCCATGGGTCCCAAATCTCCAGGTTCAAGGGCATCTTCCTACATTGAAAACATACATGAGAAACCCAGAAGATGGTACACCGTGTGATTTTGAAAGGTTTCTAAAACGCACCTCATTTCTCATCTCCTTGTGGTCGGGTTCGCCATTCCAGGTACTTTACTAGCAATCTCCCTACTTGGAGAATCAGCACCTTTAAGCTCCTGTTCCCTACAGGTTGCAATTTGTCCTGAGGATGAACGGGAAGAGGGGCAACCAATGAGAGACTAGATCTAGGTGTTGGGACAGGCACAGGTCACTCTATTTTCCCATCAGGAAGAAGAATTAACCACAGGCTCAGCCTGCCGCCCAGAAGCAGAATAGGGCCTGAGGCAATCCCGCGCTCTTAAGGCCAGCTCCCAAAAAAGCGAGTTGAAAAATGGAGCCCAGGGACACTGCCATTCACAAACCCGCAGAGTTATAAATGATAACTCTCGTCCACAAATATATTGAGGGAAGGCAACGAAGAGGATTTGAAAGCAAGGCAGAATTGCAGGAAACAGGTTTCAGGAGGTAGATTCGAATCGCCTTTAAAGCACATGAAAAGTCGCAAAACGTCGACAATGATGCCCTTGGCCAAGAAGGGCGTATGCGTTTTTTCCTGAATATATTCAGGAAAAAACGCATACGCGCTTTTTGGCCAACCAAGCAACCTGGAAAGGCAAATCAGCCCTACAAAGTAGTCTCGCTTCCCATCGGTCAAAAGGGCCATGCTGCAAAAAGTGTCAAAACCAGAAATGCAGGACAGGCCATGGAGAAATGGCAGCCTTGCTACGCTGATGGGCGGGATGTAAATTGCCAACAGCCACTCTGGAGAAGTGTACGGTGTGTCCTGAAACATCTAAAACACACAGCTTAGGGAGCATAGGGCACGTCCACTCATGGGCGTATAAATTGGGAAAACTAAAAATCAGCAAGACACAGGCACCCCAAAGTTTAGGGCTGCTCTGTTGACAAGAACCTCCACTTCATGACACCTTAAATATCCCAGGAAAGAGAAAAATAGATAAAGAAGTTGTGGTCCTTATGTACAATGGAATATCACGCAGACATGAAATCAATATCATAAGGCTAGAAGAAGCAAGATGAGTGGACTTAGTTACGATGATTCTAAGTGAAATAAGTCAGACAGAAAAAGACACTTATCATAAGCTATCACTTATAGAGGGAATGTAAAAACCGCTACACTTGAACTGAGTTACAAAACAGGACAGAATCACACGTTTAGAAAACATACTATGGCTGCTTAACGGGAAAGGTGAGGTGGGGTGATGCATAAAACAAAGGTTTCAAATTCGCTCAGATACCGTTCCATACACCCAATATGTAATAGAAAAGACCTACTCCTTGCTCAGTGAACTGGACTCAACACCCCCTATTCACCGCACAAGAATATATGTGACTATTAAGAATCTTAAAACCTATGTATTGATATCTGTCTGGAAGTGAGTCAAGTGGGTGTAAAGCCGCAAAAACACAGCCGTGAAAAGCAGATAACCCCATTATAAAAATAAATTACTTTTAAAAACCCGTAAAACAAAGACAGTGAAAGACAGAGAAATTCTTCCAAAATTCGGTCAGGGGCTGTGATGCAACCTGGATTGACCATATCTAGACCCACAGCTGGATGAGACATAAGGGTGGACACACTAGGGGCTGAGAGGTTGGGTGAGGTTGGGTGAGCAAACACAGACCCTTTAAAGTAATACTGCGTGGTACCCATCCCATGGGTCCCAAATCTCCAGGTTCAAGGGCATCTTCCTACATCGAAAACATGCTTGAGAAACCCAGAAGGTGGTACACCGTGAGATTTTGAAAGGTTTCTAAAACGCACCTCATTTCTCATCTCCTTGTGTTCGGGTTCACCATTCCAGCTACTTTACTAGCAATCTCCCTACTTGGAGAATCAGCACCTTTAACCTCCTGTTCCGTACAGGTTGCAATTTGTCCTGAGGATGAACGGAAGAGGGGCACCCAATGAGAGACTAGATCTAGGTGTTGGGACAGGCACAGGTCACTCTATTTTCCCATCAGGAAGAAGAATTAACCACAGGCTCAGCCTGCCGCCCAGAAGCAGAATAGGGCCTGAGGCAATCCCTCACTTTTGCGGCCAGCTCCCAAAAAAGACACTTGAAAAATGGAGCCCAGGGACACTGCCATTCACAAACCCGCAGAGTTATAAATGATAACTCTCGTCCACAAATATATTGAGGGAAGGCAACGAAGAGGATTTGAAAGCAAGGCAGAATTGCAGGAAACAGGTTTCAGGAGGTAGATTCGAATCGCCTTTAAAGCACATGAAAAGTCGCAAAACGTCGACAATGATGGCCTTGGCCAAAAAGGGCGTATGCGTTTTTTCCTGAATATATTCAGGAAAAAACGCATACGCCCTTTTTGGCCAACCAAGCAACCTGGAAAGGCAAATCAGCACTACAAAGTAGTCTCGCTTCCCATCGGTCAAAAGGGCCATGCTGCAAAAAGTGTCAAAACCAGAAATGCAGGACAGGCCATGGAGAAATGGCAGCCTTGCTACGCTGAGGGGCGGGATGTAAATTGCCAACAGCCACTCTGGAGAAGTGTACGGTGTGTCCTGAAACATCTAAAACACACAGCTTAGGGAGCATAGGGCACGTCCACTCATGGGCGTATAAATTGGGAAAACTAAAAATCAGCAAGACACAGGCACCCCAAAGTTTAGGGCTGCTCTGTTGACAAGAACCTCCACTTCATGACACCTTAAATATCCCAGGAAAGAGAAAAATGGATAAAGAAGTTGTGGTCCTTATGTACAATGGAATATCACGCAGACATGAAATCAAGGTCATAAGGCTAGAAGAAGCAAGATGAGTGGACTTAGGTACGATGATTCTAAGTGAAATAAGTCACACAGAAAAAGACACTTATCATAAGCTATCACTTATAGAGGGAATGTAAAAACCGCTACACTTGAACTGAGTTACAAAACAGAACAGAGTCACACGTTTAGAAAACACACTATGGCTGCTTAACGGGAAAGGTGAGGTGGGGTGATGCATAAAACAAGGGTTTCAAATTCGCTCAGATACCGTTCCATACACCCAATATGTAATAGACAACACCGACTCCTTGCTCAGTGAACTGGACTCAACACCCCCTATTCACCGCACAAGAATATATGTGACTAGTAAGAATCTTAAAACCTATGTATTGATATCTGTCTGGAAGTGAGTCAAGTGGGTGTAAAGCCGCATAAACACAGCCGTGAAAAGCAGCTAAACCCCATTATAAAAATAAATTACTTTTAAAAACCCGTAAAACAAAGACAGTGAAAGAGAGAGAAATTCTTACAAAATTCGTTCAGAGGCTGTGATGCAACCTGGATTGACCATATCTAGACCCACAGCTGGATGAGACATAAGGGTGGACACACTTGGGGCTGAGAGGTTGGGTGAGGTTGGGTGAGCAAACACAGACCCTTTAAAGTAATACTGCGTGGTACCCATCCCATGGGTCCCAAATCTCCAGGTTCAAGGGCATCTTCCTACATCGAAAACATGCATGAGAAACCCAGAAGATGGTACACCGTGTGATTTTGAAAGGTTTCTAAAACGCACCTCATTTCTCATCTCCTTGTGCTCGGGTTCGCCATTCCAGGTACGTTACTAGCAATCTCCCTTCTTGGAGAATCAGCACCTTTAACCTCCTGTTCCCTACAGGTTGCAATTTGTCCTGAGGATGAACGGGAAGAGGGGCAACCAATGAGAGACTAGATCTAGGTGTTGGGACAGGCACAGGTCACTCTATTTTCCCATCAGGAAGAAGAATTAACCACAGGCTCAGCCTGCCGCCCAGAAGCAGAATAGGGCCTGAGGCAATCCCTCACTTTTGCGGCCAGCTCCCAAAAAAGACACTTGAAAAATGGAGCCCAGGGACACTGCCATTCACAAACCCGCAGAGTTATAAATGATAACTCTCGTCCACAAATATATTGAGGGAAGGCAACGAAGAGGATTTGAAAGCAAGGCAGAATTGCAGGAAACAGGTTTCAGGAGGTAGATTCGAATCGCCTTTAAAGCACATGAAAAGTCGCAAAACGTCGACAATGATGCCCTTGGCCAAAAAGGGCGTATGCGTTTTTTCCTGAATATATTCAGGAAAAAACACATACGCCCTTTTTGGCCAACCAAGCAACCTGGAAAGGCAAATCAGCACTACAAAGTAGTCTCGCTTCCCATCGGTCAAAAGGGCCATGCTGCAAAAAGTGTCAAAACCAGAAATGCAGGACAGGCCATGGAGAAATGGCAGCCTTGCTACGCTGAGGGGCGGGATGTAAATTGCCAACAGCCACTCTGGAGAAGTGAACGGTGTGTCCTGAAACATCTAAAACACACAGCTTAGGGAGCATAGGGCACGTCCACTCATGGGCGTATAAATTGGGAAAACTAAAAATCAGCAAGACACAGGCACCCCAAAGTTTAGGGCTGCTCTGTTGACAAGAACCTCCACTTCATGACACCTTAAATATCCCAGGAAAGAGAAAAATGGATAAAGAAGTTGTGGTCCTTATGTACAATGGAATATCACGCAGATATGAAATCAATATCATAAGGCTAGAAGAAGCAAGATGAGTGGACTTAGGTACGATGATTCTAAGTGAAATAAGTCACACAGAAAAAGACACTTATCATAAGCTATCACTTATAGAGGGAATGTAAAAACCGCTACACTTGAACTGAGTTACAAAACAGAACAGAGTCACACGTTTAGAAAACACACTATGGCTGCTTAACGGGAAAGGTGAGGTGGGGTGATGCATAAAACAAGGGTTTCAAATTCGCTCAGATACCGTTCCATACATCCAATATGTAATAGAAAACACCGACTCATTGCTCAGTGAACTGGACTCAAAACCCCCTATTCACCGCACAAGAATATATGTGACTAGTAAGAATCTTAAAACCTATGTATTGATATCTGTCTGGAAGTGAGACAAGTGGGTGTAAAGCCGCATAAACACAGCCGTGAAAAGCAGCTAAACCCCATTATAAAAATAAATTACTTTTAAAAACCCGTAAAACAAAGACAGTGAAAGAGAGAGAAATTCTTACAAAATTCGTTCAGAGGCTGTGATGCAACCTGGATTGACCATATCTAGACCCACAGCTGGATGAGACATAAGGGTGGACACACTTGGGGCTGAGAGGTTGGGTGAGGTTGGGTGAGCAAACACAGACCCTTTAAAGTAATACTGCGTGGTACGCATCCCATGGGTCCCAAATCTCCAGGTTCAAGGGCATCTTCCTACATCGAAAACATGCATGAGAAACCCAGAAGATGGTACACCGTGTGATTTTGAAAGGTTTCTAAAACGCACCTCATTTCTCATCTCCTTGTGTTCGGGTTCGCCATTCCAGCTACTTTACTAGCAATCTCCCTACTTGGAGAATCAGCACCTTTAACCTCCTGTTCCGTACAGGTTGCAATTTGTCCTGAGGATGAAAGGGAAGAGGGGCAACCAATGAGAGACTAGATCTAGGTGTTGGGACAGGCACAGGTCACTCTATTTTCCCATCAGGAAGAAGAATTAACCACAGGCTCAGCCTACCGCCGGGAACCAGAATAGGGCCTTAGGCAATCCCGTGCGTTTGCAGCCAGCTCCCAAAAAAGACAGTTGAAAAATGGAGCTCAGGGGCACTGCAATTCACAAACCTGCTGAGTTATAAATGATAACTCTCGTCCAAAAATATATTGAGGGAAGGCAACGAAGAGGATTTGAAAGCAAGGCAGAATTGCAGGAAACAGATTTCAGGAGGTAGATTTGAATCGCCTTTAAAGCCCATGAAAGGTGGCAAAACGTCGACAATGATGACCTTGGCCAAAAAGAGCGTATGCGTTTTTTCCTGAATATATTCAGGAAAAAACGCATACGCCCTTTTTGGCCAACCAAGCAACCTGGAAAGGCAAATCAGCGCTACAAAGAAGTCTCGCCTCCCATCGGTCAAAAGGGCCATGCTGCAAAAATTTTCAAAACCAGAAATGCAGGACAGGCCATGGAGAAATGGCAGCCTTGCTACGCTGATGGGAGGGATGTAAATTGCCAACAGCCACTCTGAAGAAGTGTACGGTGTGTCCTGAAATATCTAAAACACACAGCTTAGGGAGCATAGGGCACGTCCCCTCATGGTCGTATAAATTGGGAAAACTAAAAATCAGCAAGACACAGGCACCCCAAAGTTTAGGGCTGCTCTGTTGACAAGAACCTCCACTTCATGACACCTTAAATATCCCAGGAAAGAGAAAAATGGATAAAGAAGTTGTGGTCCTTATGTACAATGGAATATCACGCAGACATGAAATCAAGGTCATAAAGCTAGTAGAAGCAAGATGAGTGGACTTAGGTACGATGATTCTAAGTGAAATAAATCACACAGAAAAAGACACTTATCATAAGCTATCACTTATAGAGGGAATGTAAAAACCGCTACACTTGAACTGAGTTACAAAACAGAACAGAGTCACACGTTTAGAAAACACACTATGGCTGCTTAACGGGAAAGGTGAGGTGGGGTGATGCATAAAACAAGGGTTTCAAATTCGCTCAGATACCGTTCCATACACCCAATATGTAATAGACAACACCGACTCCTTGCTCAGTGAACTGGACTCAACACCCCCTATTCACCGCACAAGAATATATGTGACTAGTAAGAATCTTAAAACCTATGTATTGATATCTGTCTGGAAGTGAGTCAAGTGGGTGTAAAGCCGCATAAACACAGCCGTGAAAAGCAGCTAAACCCCATTATAAAAATAAATTACTTTTAAAAACCCGTAAAACAAAGACAGTGAAAGAGAGAGAAATTCTTACAAAATTCGTTCAGAGGCTGTGATGCAACCTGGATTGACCATATCTAGACCCACAGCTGGATGAGACATAAGGGTGGACACACTTGGGGCTGAGAGGTTGGGTGAGGTTGGGTGAGCAAACACAGACCCTTTAAAGTAATACTGCGTGGTACCCATCCCATGGGTCCCAAATCTCCAGGTTCAAGGGCATCTTCCTACATCGAAAACATGCATGAGAAACCCAGAAGATGGTACACCGTGTGATTTTGAAAGGTTTCTAAAACGCACCTCATTTCTCATCTCCTTGTGCTCGGGTTCGCCATTCCAGGTACGTTACTAGCAATCTCCCTACTTGGAGAATCAGCACCTTTAACCTCCTGTTCCCTACAGGTTGCAATTTCTCCTGAGGATGAACGGGAAGAGGGGCAACCAATGAGAGACTAGATCTTGGTGTTGGGACAGGCACAGGTCACTCTATTTTCCCATCAGGAAGAAGAATTAACCACAGGCTCAGCCTGCCGCCCAGAAGCAGAATAGGGCCTGAGGCAATCCCTCACTTTTGCGGCCAGCTCCCAAAAAAGACACTTGAAAAATGGAGCCCAGGGACACTGCCATTCACAAACCCGCAGAGTTATAAATCATAACTCTCGTCCACAAATATATTGAGGGAAGGCAACGAAGAGGATTTGAAAGCAAGGCAGAATTGCAGGAAACAGGTTTCAGGAGGTAGATTCGAATCGCCTTTAAAGCACATGAAAAGTCGCAAAACGTCGACAATGATGCCCTTGGCCAAAAAGGGCGTATGCGTTTTTTCCTGAATATATTCAGGAAAAAACGCATACGCCCTTTTTGGCCTACCAAGCAACCTGGAAAGGCAAATCAGCACTACAAAGTAGTCTCGCTTCCCATCGGTCAAAAGGGCCATGCTGCAAAAAGTGTCAAAACCAGAAATGCAGGACAGGCCATGGAGAAATGGCAGCCTTGCTACGCTGAGCGGCGGGATGTAAATTGCCAACAGCCACTCTGGAGAAGTGTACGGTGTGTCCTGAAACATCTAAAACACACAGCTTAGGGAGCATAGGGCACGTCCACTCATGGGCGTATAAATTGGGAAAACTAAAAATCAGCAAGACACAGGCACCCCAACGTTTAGGGCTGCTCTGTTGACAAGAACCTCCACTTCATGACACCTTAAATATCCCAGGAAAGAGAAAAATGGATAAAGAAGTTGTGGTCCTTATGTACAATGGAATATCACGCAGACATGAAATCAATATCATAAGGCTAGAAGAAGCAAGATGAGTGGACTTAGGTACGATGATTCTAAGTGAAATAAGTCACACAGAAAAAGACACTTATCATAAGCTATCACTTATAGAGGGAATGTAAAAACCGCTACACTTGAACTGAGTTACAAAACAGAACAGAGTCACACGTTTAGAAAACACACTATGGCTGCTTAACGGGAAAGGTGAGGTGGGGTGATGCATAAAACAAGGGTTTCAAATTCGCTCAGATACCGTTCCATACACCCAATATGTAATAGACAACACCGACTCCTTGCTCAGTGAACTGGACTCAACACCCCCTATTCACCGCACAAGAATATATGTGACTAGTAAGAATCTTAAAACCTATGTATTGATATCTGTCTGCAAGTGAGTCAAGTGGGTGTAAAGCCGCATAAACACAGCCGTGAAAAGCAGCTAAACCCCATTATAAAAATAAATTACTTTTAAAAACCCGTAAAACAAAGACAGTGAAAGAGAGAGAAATTCTTACAAAATTCGTTCAGAGGCTGTGATGCAACCTGGATTGACCATATCTAGACCCACAGCTGGATGAGACATAAGGGTGGACACACTTGGGGCTGAGAGGTTGGGTGAGGTTGGGTGAGCAAACACAGACCCTTTAAAGTAATACTGCGTGGTACCCATCCCATGGGTCCCAAATCTCCAGGTTCAAGGGCATCTTCCTACATCGAAAACATGCATGAGAAACCCAGAAGATGGTACACCGTGTGATTTTGAAAGGTTTCTAAAACGCACCTCATTTCTCATCTCCTTGTGCTCGGGTTCGCCATTCCAGGTACGTTACTAGCAATCTCCCTACTTGGAGAATCAGCACCTTTAACCTCCTGTTCCCTACAGGTTGCAATTTCTCCTGAGGATGAACGGGAAGAGGGGCAACCAATGAGAGACTAGATCTTGGTGTTGGGACAGGCACAGGTCACTCTATTTTCCCATCAGGAAGAAGAATTAACCACAGGCTCAGCCTGCCGCCCAGAAGCAGAATAGGGCCTGAGGCAATCCCTCACTTTTGCGGCCAGCTCCCAAAAAAGACACTTGAAAAATGGAGCCCAGGGACACTGCCATTCACAAACCCGCAGAGTTATAAATCATAACTCTCGTCCACAAATATATTGAGGGAAGGCAACGAAGAGGATTTGAAAGCAAGGCAGAATTGCAGGAAACAGGTTTCAGGAGGTAGATTCGAATCGCCTTTAAAGCACATGAAAAGTCGCAAAACGTCGACAATGATGCCCTTGGCCAAAAAGGGCGTATGCGTTTTTTCCTGAATATATTCAGGAAAAAACGCATACGCCCTTTTTGGCCAACCAAGCAACCTGGAAAGGCAAATCAGCACTACAAAGTAGTCTCGCTTCCCATCGGTCAAAAGGGCCATGCTGCAAAAAGTGTCAAAACCAGAAATGCAGGACAGGCCATGGAGAAATGGCAGCCTTGCTACGCTGAGCGGCGGGATGTAAATTGCCAACAGCCACTCTGGAGAAGTGTACGGTGTGTCCTGAAACATCTAAAACACACAGCTTAGGGAGCATAGGGCACGTCCACTCATGGGCGTATAAATTGGGAAAACTAAAAATCAGGAAGACACAGGCACCCCAAAGTTTAGAGCTGCTCTGTTGACAAGAACCTCCACTTCATGACACCTTAAATATCCCAGGAAAGAGAAAAATGGATAAAGAAGTTGTGGTCCTTATGTACAATGGAATATCACGCAGACATGAAATCAATATCATAAGGCTAGAAGAAGCAAGATGAGTGGACTTAGGTACGATGATTCTAAGTGAAATAAGTCACACAGAAAAAGACACTTATCATAAGCTATCACTTATAGAGGGAATGTAAAAACCGCTACACTTGAACTGAGTTACAAAACAGAACAGAGTCACACGTTTAGAAAACACACTATGGCTGCTTAACGGGAAAGGTGAGGTGGGGTGATGCATAAAACAAGGGTTTCAAATTCGCTCAGATACCGTTCCATACACCCAATATGTAATAGACAACACCGACTCATTGCTCAGTGAACTGGACTCAAAACCCCCTATTCACCGCACAAGAATATATGTGACTAGTAAGAATCTTAAAACCTATGTATTGATATCTGTCTGCAAGTGAGTCAAGTGGGTGTAAAGCCGCATAAACACAGCCGTGAAAAGCAGCTAAACCCCATTATAAAAATAAATTACTTTTAAAAACCCGTAAAACAAAGACAGTGAAAGAGAGAGAAATTCTTACAAAATTCGTTCAGAGGCTGTGATGCAACCTGGATTGACCATATCTAGACCCACAGCTGGATGAGACATAAGGGTGGACACACTTGGGGCTGAGAGGTTGGGTGAGGTTGGGTGAGCAAACACAGACCCTTTAAAGTAATACTGCGTGGTACGCATCCCATGGGTCCCAAATCTCCAGGTTCAAGGGCATCTTCCTACATCGAAAACATGCATGAGAAACCCAGAAGATGGTACACCGTGTGATTTTGAAAGGTTTCTAAAACGCACCTCATTTCTCATCTCCTTGTGTTCGGGTTCGCCATTCCAGCTACTTTACTAGCAATCTCCCTACTTGGAGAATCAGCACCTTTAACCTCCTGTTCCGTACAGGTTTCAATTTGTCCCGAGAATGAAAGGGAAGAGGGGAAACCAATGGGAGACTAGATCTAGGTGTTGGGACAGGCACAGGTCACTCTATTTTCCCATCAGGAAGAAGAATTAACCACAGGCTCAGCCTAACGCCGGGAACCAGAATAGGGCCTTAGGCAATCCCGTGCGTTTGCAGCCAGCTCCCAAAAAAGACAGTTGAAAAATGGAGCTCAGGGGCACTGCAATTCACAAACCTGCTGAGTTATAAATGATAACTCTCGCCCAAAAATATATTGAGGGAAGGCAACGAAGAGGATTTGAAAGCAAGGCAGAATTGCAGGAAACAGATTTCAGGAGGTAGATTCGAATCGCCTTTAAAGCACATGAAAGGAGGCAAAACGTCGACAATGATGACCTTGGCCAAAAAGAGCGTATGCGTTTTTTCCTGAATATATTCAGGAAAAAACGCATACGCCCTTTTTGGCCAACCAAGCAACCTGGAAAGGCAAATCAGCGCTACAAAGAAGTCTCGCTTCCCATCGGTCAAAAGGGCCATGCTGCAAAAATTTTCAAAACCAGAAATGCAGGACAGGCCATGGAGAAATGGCAGCCTTGCTACGCTGATGGGCGGGATGTAAATTGCCAACAGCCACTCTGAAGAAGTGTACGGTGTGTCCTGAAATATCTAAAACACACAGCTTAGGGAGCATAGGGCACGTCCCCTCATGGTCGTATAAATTGGGAAAACTAAAAATCAGCAAGACACAGGCACCCCAAAGTTTAGGGCTGCTCTGTTGACAAGAACCTCCACTTCACGACACCTTAAATATCCCAGGAAAGAGAAAAATGGATAAAGAAGTTGTGGTCCTTATGTACAATGGAATATCACGCAGACATGAAATCAAGGTCATAAGGCTAGTAGAAGCAAGATGAGTGGACTTAGGTACGATGATTCTAAGTGAAATAAATCACACAGAAAAAGACACTTATCATAAGCTATCACTTATAGAGGGAATGTAAAAACCGCTACACTTGAACTGAGTTACAAAACAGAACAGAGTCACACGTTTAGAAAACACACTATGGCTGCTTAACGGGAAAGGTGAGGTGGGGTGATGCATAAAACAAGGGTTTCAAATTCGCTCAGATACCGTTCCATACACCCAATATGTAATAGACAACACCGACTCCTTGCTCAGTGAACTGGACTCAACACCCCCTATTCACCGCACAAGAATATATGTGACTAGTAAGAATCTTAAAACCTATGTATTGATATCTGTCTGGAAGTGAGTCAAGTGGGTGTAAAGCCGCATAAACACAGCCGTGAAAAGCAGCTAAACCCCATTATAAAAATAAATTACTTTTAAAAACCCGTAAAACAAAGACAGTGAAAGAGAGAGAAATTCTTACAAAATTCGTTCAGAGGCTGTGATGCAACCTGGATTGACCATATCTAGACCCACAGCTGGATGAGACATAAGGGTGGACACACTTGGGGCTGAGAGGTTGGGTGAGGTTGGGTGAGCAAACACAGACCCTTTAAAGTAATACTGCGTGGTACCCATCCCATGGGTCCCAAATCTCCAGGTTCAAGGGCATCTTCCTACATCGAAAACATGCATGAGAAACCCAGAAGATGGTACACCGTGTGATTTTGAAAGGTTTCTAAAACGCACCTCATTTCTCATCTCCTTGTGCTCGGGTTCGCCATTCCAGGTACGTTACTAGCAATCTCCCTACTTGGAGAATCAGCACCTTTAACCTCCTGTTCCCTACAGGTTGCAATTTCTCCTGAGGATGAACGGGAAGAGGGGCAACCAATGAGAGACTAGATCTTGGTGTTGGGACAGGCACAGGTCACTCTATTTTCCCATCAGGAAGAAGAATTAACCACAGGCTCAGCCTGCCGCCCAGAAGCAGAATAGGGCCTGAGGCAATCCCTCACTTTTGCGGCCAGCTCCCAAAAAAGACACTTGAAAAATGGAGCCCAGGGACACTGCCATTCACAAACCCGCAGAGTTATAAATCATAACTCTCGTCCACAAATATATTGAGGGAAGGCAACGAAGAGGATTTGAAAGCAAGGCAGAATTGCAGGAAACAGGTTTCAGGAGGTAGATTCGAATCGCCTTTAAAGCACATGAAAAGTCGCAAAACGTCGACAATGATGCCCTTGGCCAAAAAGGGCGTATGCGTTTTTTCCTGAATATATTCAGGAAAAAACGCATACGCCCTTTTTGGCCAACCAAGCAACCTGGAAAGGCAAATCAGCACTACAAAGTAGTCTCGCTTCCCATCGGTCAAAAGGGCCATGCTGCAAAAAGTGTCAAAACCAGAAATGCAGGACAGGCCATGGAGAAATGGCAGCCTTGCTACGCTGAGCGGCGGGATGTAAATTGCCAACAGCCACTCTGGAGAAGTGTACGGTGTGTCCTGAAACATCTAAAACACACAGCTTAGGGAGCATAGGGCACGTCCACTCATGGGCGTATAAATTGGGAAAACTAAAAATCAGGAAGACACAGGCACCCCAAAGTTTAGAGCTGCTCTGTTGACAAGAACCTCCACTTCATGACACCTTAAATATCCCAGGAAAGAGAAAAATGGATAAAGAAGTTGTGGTCCTTATGTACAATGGAATATCACGCAGACATGAAATCAATATCATAAGGCTAGAAGAAGCAAGATGAGTGGACTTAGGTACGATGATTCTAAGTGAAATAAGTCACACAGAAAAAGACACTTATCATAAGCTATCACTTATAGAGGGAATGTAAAAACCGCTACACTTGAACTGAGTTACAAAACAGAACAGAGTCACACGTTTAGAAAACACACTATGGCTGCTTAACGGGAAAGGTGAGGTGGGGTGATGCATAAAACAAGGGTTTCAAATTCGCTCAGATACCGTTCCATACACCCAATATGTAATAGACAACACCGACTCATTGCTCAGTGAACTGGACTCAAAACCCCCTATTCACCGCACAAGAATATATGTGACTAGTAAGAATCTTAAAACCTATGTATTGATATCTGTCTGCAAGTGAGTCAAGTGGGTGTAAAGCCGCATAAACACAGCCGTGAAAAGCAGCTAAACCCCATTATAAAAATAAATTACTTTTAAAAACCCGTAAAACAAAGACAGTGAAAGAGAGAGAAATTCTTACAAAATTCGTTCAGAGGCTGTGATGCAAACTGGATTGACCATATCTAGACCCACAGCTGGATGAGACATAAGGGTGGACACACTTGGGGCTGAGAGGTTGGGTGAGGTTGGGTGAGCAAACACAGACCCTTTAAAGTAATACTGCGTGGTATCCATCCCATGGGTCCCAAATCTCCAGGTTCAAGGGCATCTTCCTACATCGAAAACATGCATGAGAAACCCAGAAGATGGTACACCGTGTGATTTTGAAAGGTTTCTAAAACGCACCTCATTTCTCATCTCCTTGTGTTCGGGTTCGCCATTCCAGCTACTTTACTAGCAATGTCCCTACTTGGAGAATCAGCACCTTTAACCTCCTGTTCCGTACAGGTTGCAATTTGTCCCGAGAATGAAAGGGAAGAGGGGAAACCAATGGGAGACTAGATCTAGGTGTTGGGACAGGCACAGGTCACTCTATTTTCCCATCAGGAAGAAGAATTAACCACAGGCTCAGCCTACCGCCGGGAACCAGAATAGGGCCTTAGGCAATCCCGTGCGTTTGCGGCCAGCTCCCAAAAAACACAGTTGAAAAATGGAGCTCAGGGGCACTGCAATTCACAAACCTGCTGAGTTATAAATGATAACTCTCGTCCAAAAATATATTGAGGGAAGGCAACGAAGAGGATTTGAAAGCAAGGCAGAATTGCAGGAAACAGATTTCAGGAGGTAGATTCGAATCGCCTTTAAAGCACATGAAAGGTGGCAAAACGTCGACAATGATGCCCTTGGCTAAAAAGGGCGTATGCGTTTTTTCCTGAATATATTCAGGAAAAAACGCATACGCCCTTTTTGGCCAACCAAGCAACCTGGAAAGGCAAATCAGCGCTACAAAGAAGTCTCGCTTCCCATCGGTCAAAAGGGTCATGCTGCAAAATTTTCAAAACCAGAAATGCAGGACAGGCCATGGAGAAATGGCAGCCTTGCTACGCTGATGGGAGGGATGTAAATTGCCAACAGCCACACTGGAGAAGTGTACGGTGTGTCCTGAAACATCGAAAAAACACAGCTTAGGGAGCATAGGGCACGTCCACTCATCGTCGTATAAATTGGGAAAACTAAAAATCAGCAAGACACAGGCACCCCAATGATTAGGGCTGCTCTGTTGACAAGTACCTCCACTTCATGACACCTTAAATATCCCAGGAAAGAAAAAAATGGATAAAGAATTTGTGGTCCTTTTGTAAAATGGAATATCACTCAGACATGAAATAAATGTCATAAGGCTAGTAGAAGCAAGATGAGTGGATTTAGGAACGACGATTCTAAGTGAAATAAGTCACACAGAGAAAGACACTTATCATAAGCTATCACTTAGAGAGGGAATGTAAAATACGCTACACTTGAACTGAATTACAAAACAGAACAGAGTCACACGTTTAGAAAACAGACTATGGCTGCTTAACGGGAAAGGTGAGGTGGGGTGATGCATAAAACAAGGTTTTCAAATTCGCTCAGATACCGTTCCATACACCCAATATGTAATAGACAAGACCTACTCCTTGCTCAGTGAACTGGACTCAACACCCCCTATTCACCGCACAAGAATATATGTGACTATTAAGAATCTTAAAACCTATGTATTGATATCTGTCTGGAAGTGAGTCAAGTGGGTGTAAAGCCGCAAAAACACAGCCGTGAAAAGCAGCTATACCCCATTATAAAAATAAATTACTTTTAAAAACCCGTAAAACAAAGACAGTGAAAGACAGAGAAATTCTTACAAAATTCGTTCAGAGGCTGTGATGCAACCTGGATTGACCATATCTAGACCCACAGCTGGATGAGACATAAGGGTGGACACACTAGGGGCTGAGAGGTTGGGTGAGGTTGGGTGAGCAAACACAGACCCTTTAAAGTAATACTGCGTGGTACCCATCCCATGGGTCCCAAATCTCCAGGTTCAAGGGCATCTTCCTACATCGAAAACATGCATGAGAAACCCAGAAGGTGGTACACCGTGTGATTTTGAAAGGTTTCTAAAACGCACCTCATTTCTCATCTCCTTGTGTTCGGGTTCGCCATTCCAGCTACTTTACTAGCAATCTCCCTACTTGGAGAATCAGCACCTTTAACCTCCTGTTCCGTACAGGTTGCAATTTGTCCTGAGGATGAAAGGAAAGAGGGGCAACCAATGAGAGACTAGATCTAGGTGTTGGGACAGGCACAGGTCACTCTATTTTCCCATCAGTAAGAAGAATTAACCACAGGCTCAGCCTGCCGCCCAGAAGCAGAATAGGGCCTGAGGCAATCCCGCGCTCTTGAGGCCAGCTCCCAAAAAAGCGAGTTGAAAAATGGAGCCCAGGGACACTGCCATTCACAAACCCGCAGAGTTATAAATGATAACTCTCGTCCACAAATATATTGAGGGAAGGCAACGAAGAGGATTTGAAAGCAAGGCAGAATTGCAGGAAACAGGTTTCAGGAGGTAGATTCGAATCGCCTTTAAAGCACATGAAAAGTCGCAAAACGTCGACAATGATGCCCTTGGCCAAAAAGGGCGTATGCGTTTTTTCCTGAATATATTCAGGAAAAAACGCATACGCCCTTTTTGGCCAACCAAGCAACCTGGAAAGGCAAATCAGCGCTACAAAGTAGTCTCGCTTCCCATCGGTCAAAAGGGCCATGCTGCAAAAAGTGTCAAAACCAGAAATGCAGGACAGGCCATAGAGAAATGGCAGCCTTGCTACGCTGATGGGCGGGATGTAAATTGCCAACAGCCACTCTGGAGAAGTGTACGGTGTGTCCTGAAACATCTAAAACACACAGCTTAGGGAGCATAGGGCGCGTCCACTCATGGGCGTATAAATTGGGAAAACTAAAAATCAGCAAGACACAGGCACCCCAAAGTTTAGGGCTGCTCTGTTGACAAGAACCTCCACTTCATGACACCTTAAATATCCCAGGAAAGAGAAAAATGGATAAAGAAGTTGTGGTCCTTATGTACAATGGAATATCACGCAGACATGAAATCAATATCATAAGGCTAGAAGAAGCAAGATGAGTGGACTTAGGTACGATGATTCTAAGTGAAATAAGTCACACAGAAAAAGACACTTATCATAAGCTATCACTTATAGAGGGAATGTAAAAACCGCTACACTTGAACTGAGTTACAAAACAGGACAGAATCACACGTTTGAAAAACACACTATAGCTGCTTAACGGGAAAGGTGAGGTGGGGTGATGCATAAAACAAGGGTTTCAAATTCGCTCAGATACCATTCCATACACCCAATATGTAATAGAAAAGACCGACTCATTGCTCATTGAACTGGACTCAACACCAACTATTCACCGCACAAGAATATATGGGACTAGTAAGAATCTTAAAACCTATGTATTGATATCTGTCTGGAAGTGAGTCAAGTGGGTGTAAAGCCGCATAAACACAGCCGTGAAAAGCAGATAACCCCATTATAAAAATAAATTACTTTTAAAAACCCGTAAAACAAAGACAGTGAAAGAGAGAGAAATTCTTACAAAATTCGTTCAGAGGCTGTGATGCAACCTGGATTGACCATATCTAGACCCACAGCTGGATGAGACATAAGGGTGGACACACTTGGGGCTGAGAGGTTGGGTGAGGTTGGGTGAGCAAACACAGACCCTTTAAAGTAATACTGCGTGGTACCCATCCCATGGGTCCCAAATCTCCAGGTTCAAGGGCATCTTCCTACATGGAAAACATGCATGAGAAACCCAGAAGATGGTACACCGTGTGATTTTGAAAGGTTTCTAAAACGCACCTCATTTCTCATCTCCTTGTGCTCGGGTTCGCCATTCCAGGTACGTTACTAGCAATCTCCCTACTTGGAGAATCAGCACCTTTAACCTCCTGTTCCCTACAGGTTGCAATTTGTCCTGAGGATGAACGGGAAGAGGGGCAACCAATGAGAGACTAGATCTAGGTGTTGGGACAGGCACAGGTCACTCTATTTTCCCATCAGGAAGAAGAATTAACCACAGGCTCAGCCTGCCGCCCAGAAGCAGAATAGGGCCTGAGGCAATCCCTCACTTTTGCGGCCAGCTCCCAAAAAAGACACTTGAAAAATGGAGCCCAGGGACACTGCCATTCACAAACCCGCAGAGTTATAAATGATAACTCTCGTCCACAAATATATTGAGGGAAGGCAACGAAGAGGATTTGAAAGCAAGGCAGAATTGCAGGAAACAGGTTTCAGGAGGTAGATTCGAATCGCCTTTAAAGCACATGAAAAGTCGCAAAACGTCGACAATGATGCCCTTGGCCAAAAAGGGCGTATGCGTTTTTTCCTGAATATATTCAGGAAAAAACGCATACGCCCTTTTTGGCCAACCAAGCAACCTGGAAAGGCAAATCAGCACTACAAAGTAGTCTCGCTTCCCATCGGTCAAAAGGGCCATGCTGCAAAAAGTGTCAAAACCAGAAATGCAGGACAGGCCATGGAGAAATGGCAGCCTTGCTACGCTGAGGGGCGGGATGTAAATTGCCAACAGCCACTCTGGAGAAGTGTACGGTGTGTCCTGAAACATCTAAAACACACAGCTTAGGGAGCATAGGGCACGTCCACTCATGGGCGTATAAATTGGGAAAACTAAAAATCAGCAAGACACAGGCACCCCAATGTTTAGGGCTGCTCTGTTGACAAGAACCTCCACTTCATGACACCTTAAATATCCCAGGAAAGAGAAAAATGGATAAAGAAGTTGTGGTCCTTATGTACAATGGAATATCACGCAGACATGAAATCAATATCATAAGGCTAGAAGAAGCAAGATGAGTGGACTTAGGTACGATGATTCTAAGTGAAATAAGTCACACAGAAAAAGTCACTTATCATAAGCTATCACTTATAGAGGGAATGTAAAAACCGCTACAATTGAACTGAGTTACAAAACAGAACAGAGTCACACGTTTAGAAAACACACTATGGCTGCTTAACGGGAAAGGTGAGGTGGGGTGATGCATAAAACAAGGGTTTCAAATTCGCTCAGATACCGTTCCATACATCCAATATGTAATAGACAACACCGACTCCTTGCTCAGTGAACTGGACTCAAAACCCCCTATTCACCGCACAAGAATATATGTGACTAGTAAGAATCTTAAAACCTATGTATTGATATCTGTCTGGAAGTGAGACAAGTGGGTGTAAAGCCGCATAAACACAGCCGTGAAAAGCAGCTAAACACCATTATAAAAATAAATTACTTTTAAAAACCCGTAAAACAAAGACAGTGAAAGAGAGAGAAATTCTTACAAAATTCGTTCAGAGGCTGTGATGCAACCTGGATTGACCATATCTAGACCCACAGCAGGATGAGACATAAGGGTGGACACACTTGGGGCTGAGAGGTTCGGTGAGGTTGGGTGAGCAAACACAGACCCTTTAAAGTAATACTGCGTGGTATCCATCCCATGGGTCCCAAATCTCCAGGTTCAAGGGCATCTTCCTACATCGAAAACATGCATGAGAAACCCAGAAGATGGTACACCGTGTGATTTTGAAAGGTTTCTAAAACGCACCTCATTTCTCAACTCCTTGTGTTCGGGTTCGCCATTCCAGCTACTTTACTAGCAATCTCCCTACTTGGAGAATCAGCACCTTTAACCTCCTGTTCCGTACAGGTTGCAATTTGTCCTGAGAATGAAAGGGAAGAGGGGAAACCAATGAGAGACTAGATCTAGGTGTTGGGACAGGCACAGGTCACTCTATTTTCCCATCAGGAAGAAGAATTAACCACAGGCTCAGCCTACCGCCGGGAACCAGAATAGGGCCTTAGGCAATCCCGTGCGTTTGCGGCCAGCTCCCAAAAAACACAGTTGAAAAATGGAGCTCAGGGGCACTGCAATTCACAAACCTGCTGAGTTATAAATGATAACTCTCGTCCAAAAATATATTGAGGGAAGGCAACGAAGAGGATTTGAAAGCAAGGCAGAATTACAGGAAACAGATTTCAGGAGGTAGATTCGAATCGCCTTTAAAGCACATGAAAGGTGGCAAAACGTCGACAATGATGCCCTTGGCCAAAAAGGGCGTATGCGTTTTTTCCTGAATATATTCAGGAAAAAACGCATACGCCCTTTTTGGCCAACCAAGCAACCTGGAAAGGCAAATCAGCGCTACAAAGAAGTCTCGCTTCCCATCGGTCAAAAGGGTCATGCTGCAAAATTTTCAAAACCAGAAATGCAGGACAGGCCATGGAGAAATGGCAGCCTTGCTACGCTGATGGGAGGGATGTAAATTGCCAACAGCCACACTGGAGAAGTGTACGGTGTGTCCTGAAACATCGAAAAAACACAGCTTAGGGAGCATAGGGCACGTCCACTCATCGTCGTATAAATTGGGAAAACTAAAAATCAGCAAGACACAGGCACCCCAATGATTAGGGCTGCTCTGTTGACAAGTACCTCCACTTCATGACACCTTAAATATCCCAGGAAAGAAAAAAATGGATAAAGAAGTTGTGGTCCTTATGTACAATGGAATATCACTCAGACATGAAATCAATGTCATAAGGCTACTAGAAGCAAGATGAGTGGATTTAGGTACGACAATTCTAAGTGAAATAAGTCACACAGAAAAAGACACTTATCATAAGCTATCACTTAGAGAGGGAATGTAAAAACCGCTACACTTGAACTGAATTACAAAACAGAACAGAGTCACACGTTTAGAAAACACACTATGGCTGCTTAACGGGAAAGGTGAGGTGGGGTGATGCATAAAACAAGGGTTTCAAATTCGCTCAGATACCGTCCCATACACCCAATATGTAATAGAAAAGACCTACTCCTTGCTCAGTGAACTGGACTCAACACCCCCTATTCACCGCACAAGAATATATGTGACTATTAAGAATCTTAAAACCTATGTATTGATATCTGTCTGGAAGTGAGTCAAGTGGGTGTAAAGCCGCAAAAACACAGCCGTGAAAAGCAGATAACCCCATTATAAAAATAAATTACTTTTAAAAACCCGTAAAACATAGACAGTGAAAGACAGAGAAATTCTTACAAAATTCGTTCAGAGGCTGTGATGCAACCTGGATTGACCATATCTAGACCCACAGCTGGATGAGACATAAGGGTGGACACACTAGGGGCTGAGAGGTTGGGTGAGGTTGGGTGAGCAAACACAGACCCTTTAAAGTAATACTGCGTGGTACCCATCCCATGGGTCCCAAATCTCCAGGTTCAAGGGCATCTTCCTACATCGAAAACATGCATGAGAAACCCAGAAGGTGGTACACCGTGTGATTTTGAAAGGTTTCTAAAACGCACCTCATTTCTCATCTCCTTGTGTTCGGGTTCGCCATTCCAGCTACTTTACTAGCAATCTCCCTACTTGGAGAATCAGCACCTTTAACCTCCTGTTCCGTACAGGTTGCAATTTGTCCTGAGGATGAAAGGAAAGAGGGGCAACCAATGAGAGACTAGATCTAGGTGTTGGGACAGGCACAGGTCACTCTATTTTCCCATCAGGAAGAAGAATTAACCACAGGCTCAGCCTGCCGCCCAGAAGCAGAATAGGGCCTGAGGCAATCCCGCGCTCTTGAGGCCAGCTCCCAAAAAAGCGAGTTGAAAAATGGAGCCCAGGGACACTGCCATTCACAAACCCGCAGAGTTATAAATGATAACTCTCGTCCACAAATATATTGAGGGAAGGCAACCAAGAGGATTTGAAAGCAAGGCAGAATTGCAGGAAACAGGTTTCAGGAGGTAGATTCGAATCGCCTTTAAAGCACATGAAAAGTCGCAAAACGTCGAAAATGATGCCCTTGGCCAAAAAGGGCGTATGCGTTTTTTCCTGAATATATTCAGGAAAAAACGCATACGCCCTTTTTGGCCAAACAAGCAACCTGGAAAGGCAAATCAGCGCTACAAAGTAGTCTCGCTTCCCATCGGTCAAAAGGGCCATGCTGCAAAAATTTTCAAAACCAGAAATGCAGGACAGGCCATAGAGAAATGGCAGCCTTGCTACACTGATGGGCGGGATGTAAATTGCCAACAGCCACTCTGGAGAAGTGTACGGTGTGTCCTGAAACATCTAAAACACACAGCTTAGGGAGCATAGGGCACGTCCACTCATGGGCGTATAAATTGGGAAACCTAAAAATCAGCAAGACTCAGGCACCCCAAAGTTTAGGGCTGCTCTGTTGACAAGAACCTCCACTTCATGACACCTTAAATATCCCAGGAAAGAGAAAAATGGATAAAGAAGTTGTGGTCCTTATGTACCATGGAATATCACGCAGACATGAAATCAATATCATAAGGCTAGAAGAAGCAAGATGAGTGGACTTAGGTACGATGATTCTAAGTGAAATAACTCACACAGAAAAAGACACTTATCATAAGCTATCACTTATAGAGGGAATGTAAAAACCGCTACACTTGAACTGAGTTACAAAACAGGACAGAATCACACGTTTAGAAAACACACTATGGCTGCTTAACGGGAAAGGTGAGGTGGGGTGATGCATAAAACAAGGGTTTCAAATTCGCTCAGATACCGTTCCATACACCCAATATGTAATAGACAAGACCTACTCCTTGCTCAGTGAACTGGACTCAACACCCCCTATTCACCGCAGAAGAATATATGTGACTAGTAAGAATCTTAAAACCTATGTATTGATATCTGTCAGGAAGTGAGTCAAGTGGGTGTAAAGCCGCATAAACACAGCCGTGAAAAGCAGATAACCCCATTATAAAAATAAATTACTTTTAAAAACCCGTAAAACAAAGACAGTGAAAGACAGAGAAATTCTTACAAAATTCGTTCAGAGGCTGTGATGCAACCTGGATTGACCATATCTAGACCCACAGCTGGATGAGACATAAGGGTGGACACACTTGGGGCTGAGAGGTTGGGTGAGGTTGGGTGAGCAAACACAGACCCTTTAAAGTAATACTGCGTGGTACCCATCCCATGGGTCCCAAATCTCCAGGTTCAAGGGCATCTTCCTACATCGAAAACTTGCATGAGAAACCCAGAAGATGGTACACCGTGTGATTTTGAAAGGTTTCTAAAACGCACCTCATTTCTCATCTCCTTGTGTTCGGGTTCGCCATTCCAGCTACTTTACTACCAATCTCCCTAATTGGAGAATCAGCACCTTTAACCTCCTGTTCCCTACAGGTTGCAATTTGTCCTGAGGATGAACGGAAGAGGGGCAACCAATAAGAGACTAGATCTAGGTGTTGGGACAGGCACAGGTCACTCTATTTTCCCATCAGGAAGAAGAATTAACCACAGGCTCAGCCTGCCGCCCAGAAGCAGAATAGTGCCTGAGGCAATCCCGCGCTCCTGCGGCCAGCTCCCAAAAAAGCGAGTTGAAAAATGGATCCCAGGGACACTGCCATTCACAAAACCGCAGAGTTATAAATGATAACTCTCGTCCACAAATATATTGAGGGAAGGCAACGAAGAGGATTTGAAAGCAAGGCAGAATTGCAGGAAACAGGTTTCAGGAGGTAGATTCGAATCGCCTTTAAAGCACATGAAAAGTCACAAAACTTCGACAATGATGCCCTTGGCCAAAAAGGGCGTATGCGTTTTTTCCTAAATATATTCAGGAAAAAACGCATACGCCCTTTTTGGCCAACCAAGCAACCTGGAAAGGCAAATCAGCGCTACAAAGAAGTCTCGCTTCCCATCGGTCAAAAGGGCCATGCTGCAGAAAGTGTCAAAACCAGAAATGCAGGACAGGCCATAGAGAAATGGCAGCCTTGCTACGCTGATGGGCGGGATGTAAATTGCCAACAGCCACTCTGGAGAAGTGTACGGTGTGTCCTGAAACATCGAAAAAACACAGCTTAGGGAGCATAGGGCACGTCCACTCATGGGCGTATAAATTGGGAAAACTAAAAATCAGCAAGACACAGGCACCCCAAAGTTTAGGGCTGCTCTGTTGACAAGAACCACCACTTCATGACACCTTAAATATCCCAGGAAAGAGAAAAATCTATAAAGAAGTTGTGGTCATTATGTACAAAGGAATATCACTCAGACATGAAATCAATGTCATAAGGCTAGAAGAAGCCAGATGAGTGGACTTAGGTACGATGATTCTAAGTGAAATAAGTCACACAGAAAAAGACACTTATCATAAGCTATCACTTATAGAGGGAATGTAAAAACCGCTACACTTGAACTGAATTACAAAACAGAACAGAGTCACACGTTTAGAAAACACACTATGGCTGCTTAACGGGAAAGGTGAGGTGGGGTGATGCATAAAACAAGGGTTTCAAATTGGCTCAGATACCGTTCCATACACCCAATATGTAATAGAGAAGACCGACTCCTTGCTCAGTGAACTGGACTCAACACCCCCTGTTCACCGCAGAAGAATATATGTGACTAGTCAGAATAGTAAAACCTATGTATTGATATCTGTCTGGAAGTGAGTCAAGTGGGTGTAAAGCCGCATAAACACAGCCGTGAAAAGCAGCTATACCCCATTATAAAAATAAATTACTTTTAAAAACCCGTAAAACAAAGACAGTGAAAGAGAGAGAAATTCTTACAAAATTCGTTCAGGGGCTGTGATGCAACCTGTATTGACCATATCTAGACCCACAGTTGGATGAGACATAAGGGTGGACGCACTTGGGGCTGAGAGGTTGGGTGAGGTTGGGTGAGCAAACGCAGACCATTTAAAGTAATACTGCGTGGTACCCATCCCATGGGTCCCAAATCTCCAGGTTCAAGGGCATCTTCCTATATCGAAAACATGCATGAGAAACCCAGAAGAAGGTACACCATGTGATTTTGAAAGGTTTCTAAAACGCACCTCATTTCTCATCTCCTTGTGCTCGGGTTCGCAATTCCAGCTACTTTACTAGCAATCTCCCTACTTGGAGAATCAGCACCTTTAACCTCCTGTTCCCTACAGGTTGCAATTTGTCCTGAGGATGAACGGAAGAGGGGCAACCAATGAGAGACTAGATCTAGGTGTTGGGACAGGCACAGGTCACTCTATTTTCCAATCAGGAAGAAGAATTAACCACGGGCTCAGCCTGCCGCCCAGAAGCAGAATAGGGCCTGAGGCAATCCCGCGCTCTTAAGGCCAGCTCCCAAAAAAGGGAGTTGAATAATGGAGCCCAGGGACACTGCCATTCACAAACCCGCAGAGTTATAAATGATAACTCTCGTCCACAAATATATTGAGGGAAGGCAACGAAGAGGATTTGAAAGCAAGGCAGAATTGCAGGAAACAGGTTTCAGGAGGTAGATTCGAATCGCCTTTAAAGCACATGAAAAGTGGCAAAATGTCGACAATGATGCCCTTGGCCAAAAAGGGCGTATGCGTTTTTTCCTGAGTATATTCAGGAAAAAACGCATACGCCCTTTTTGGCCAACCAAGCAACCTGGAAAGGCAAATCAGCGCTACAAAGTAGTCTCGCTTCCCATCGGTCAAAAGGGCCATGCTGCAAAAAGTATCAAAAAAAGAAATGCAGGACAGGCCATAGAGAAATGGCAGCCTTGCTACGCTGATGGGCGGGATGTAAATTGCCAACAGCCACTCTGGAGAAGTGTACGGTGTGTCCTGAAACATCTAAAACACACAGCTTAGGGAGCATAGGGCACGTCCACTCATGGGCATATAAATTGGGAAAACTAAAAATCAGCAAGACACAGGCACCCCAAAGTTTAGGGCTGCTCTGTTGACAAGAACCTCCACTTCATGACACCTTAAATATCCCAGGAAAGAGAAAAATGGATAAAGAAGTTGTGGTCCTTATGTACAAAGGAATATCACTCAGACATGAAATCAATGTCATAAGGCTAGAAGAAGCAAGATGAGTGGACTTAGGTACGATGATTCTAAGTGAAATAAGTCACACAGAAAAAGACACTTATCATAAGCTATCACTTATAGAGGGAATGTAAAAACCGCTACACTTGAACTGAATTACAAAACAGAACAGAGTCACACGTTTAGAAAACACACTATGGCTGCTTAACGGGAAAGGTGAGGTGGGGTGATGCATAAAACAAGGGTTTCAAATTGGCTCAGATACCGTTCCATACACCCAATATGTAATAGAGAAGACCGACTCCTTGCTCAGTGAACTGGACTCAACACCCCCTATTCACCGCAGAAGAATATATGTGACTAGTAAGAATCTTAAAACCTATGTATTGATATCTGTCTGGAAGTGAGTCAAGTGGGTGTAAAGCCGCATAAACACAGCCGTGAAAAGCAGCTATACCCCATTATAAAAATAAATTACTTTTAAAAACCCGTAAAACAAAGACAGTGAAAGAGAGAGAAATTCTTACAAAATTCGTTCAGGGGCTGTGATGCAACCTGGATTGACCATATCTAGACCCACAGCTGGATGAGACATAAGGGTGGACACACTTGGGGCTGAGAGTTTGGGTGAGGTTGGGTGAGCAAACACAGACCCTTTAAAGTAATACTGCCTGGTACCCATCCCATGGGTCCCAAATCTCCAGGTTCAAGGGCATATTCCTACATCGAAAACATGCATGAGAAACCCAGAAGGTGGTACACCGTGTGATTTTGAAAGGTTTCTAAAACGCACCTCATTTCTCATCTCCTTGTGCTCGGGTTCGCCATTCCAGCTACTTTACTAGCAATCTCCCTACTTGGAGAATCAGCACCTTTAACCTCCTGTTCCCTACAGGTTGCAATTTGTCCTGAGGATGAACGGAAGAGGGGCAACCAATGAGAGACTAGATCTAGGTGTTGGGACAGGCACAGGTCACTCTATTTTCCCATCAGGAAGAAGAATTAACCACAGGCTCAGCCTGCCGCCCAGAAGCAGAATAGGGCCTGAGGCAATCCCGCGCTCCTGCGGCCAGCTCCCAAAAAAGCGAGTTGAAAAATGGAGCCCAGGGACACTGCCATTCCCAAACCCGCAGAGTTATAAATTATAACTCTCGTCCACAAATATATTGAGGGAAGGCAACGAAGAGGATTTGAAAGCAAGGCAGAATTGCAGGAAACAGGTTTCAGGAGGTAGATTCGAATCGCCTTTAAAGCACATGAAAAGTCGCAAAACGTCGACAATGATGCCCTTGGCCAAAAAGGGCGTATGCGTTTTTTCCTGAATATATTCAGGAAAAAACGCATACGCCCTTTTTGGCCAACCAAGCAACCTGGAAAGGCAAATCAGCGCTACAAAGAAGTCTCGCTTCCCATCGGTCAAAAGGGCCATGCTGCAGAAAGTGTCAAAACCAGAAATGCAGGACAGGCCATAGAGAAATGGCAGCCTTGCTACGCTGATGGGCGGGATGTAAATTGCCAACAGCCACTCTGGAGAAGTGTACTGTGTGTCCTGAAACATCGAAAAAACACAGCTTAGGGAGCATAGGGCACGTCCACTCATGGGCGTATAAATTGGGAAAACTAAAAATCAGCAAGACACAGGCACCCCAAAGTTTAGGGCTGCTCTGTTGACAAGAACCTCCACTTCATGACACCTTAAATATCCCAGGAAAGAGAAAAATAGATAAAGAAGTTGTGGTCCTTATGTACAATGGAATATCACTCAGACATGAAATCAATGTCATAAGGCTAGTAGAAGCAAGATGAGTGGATTTAGGTACGACGATTCTAAGTGAAATAAGTCACACAGAAAAAGACACTTATCATAAGCTATCACTTATAGAGGGAATGTAAAAACCGCTACACTTGAACTGAATTACAAAACAGAACAGAGTCTCACGTTTAGAAAACACAATATGGCTGCTTAACGGGAAAGGTGAGGTGGGGTGATGCATAAAACAAGGTTTTCAAATTCGCTCAGATACCGTTCCATACACCCAATATGTAATAGACAAGACCTACTCCTTGCTCAGTGAACTGGACTCAACACACCCTATTCACCGCAGAAGAATATATGTGACTAGTAAGAATCTTAAAACCTATGTATTGATATCTGTCTGGAAGTGAGTCAAGTGTGTGTAAAGCCGCATAAACACAGCCGTGAAAAGCAGATAACCCCAATATAAAAATAAATTACTTTTAAAAACCCGTAAAACTAAGACAGTGAAAGAGAGAGAAATTCTTACAAAATTCGTTCAGAGGCTGTGATGCAACCTGGATTGACCATATCTAGACCCACAGCTGGATGAGACATAAGGGTGGACACACTTGGGGCTGAGAGGTTGGGTGAGGTTGGGTGAGCAAACACAGACCCTTTAAAGTAATACTGCGTGGTACCCATCCCATGGGTCCCAAATCTCCAGGTTCAAGGGCATCTTCCTACATCGAAAACATGCATGAGAAACCCAGAAGATGGTACACCGTGTGATTTTGAAAGGTTTCTAAAACGCACCTCATTTCTCACCTCCTTGTGTTCGGGTTCGCCATTCCAGCTACTTTACTAGCAATCTCCCTACTTGGAGAATCAGCACCTTTAACCTCCTGTTCCGTACAGGTTGCAATTTGTCCTGAGGATGAACGGAAGAGGGGCAACCAATGAGAGACTAGATCTAGGTGTTGGGACAGGCACAGGTCACTCTATTTTCCCATCAGGAAGAAGAATTAACCACAGGCTCAGCCTGCCGCCCAGAAGCAGAATAGGGCCTGAGGCAATCCCGCGCTCCTGCGGCCAGCTCCCAAAAAAGCAAGTTGAAAAATGGAGCCCACGGACACTGCCATTCACAAACCCGCAGAGTTATAAATGATAACTCTCGTCCACAAATATATTGAGGGAAGGCAACGAAGAGGATTTGAAAGCAAGGCAGAATTGCAGGAAACAGGTTTCAGGAGGTAGATTCGAATCGCCTTTAAAGCACATGAAAAGTCGCAAAACGTCGACAATGATGCCCTTGGCCAAAAAGGGCGTATGAGTTTTTTCCTAAATATATTCAGGAAAAAACGCATAAGCACTTTTTGGCCAACCAAGCAACCTGGAAGGCAAATCAGCGCTACAAAGAAGTCTCGCTTCCCATCGGTCAAAAGGGCCATGCTGCAGAATGTGTCAAAACCAGAAATGCAGGACAGGCCATAGAGAAATGGCAGCCTTGCTACGCTGATGGGCGGGATCTAAATTGCCAACAGCCACTCTGGAGAAGTGTACGGTGTGTCCTGAAACATCTAAAACACACAGCTTAGGGAGCATAGGGCACGGCCACTCATGGGCGTATAAATTGGGAAAACTAAAAATCAGCAAGACACAGGCACCCCAAAGTTTAGGGCTGCTCTGTTGACAAGAACCTCCACTTCATGACACCTTAAATATCCCAGGAAAGAGAAAAATGGATAAAGAAGTTGTGGTCCTTATGTACAAAGGAATATCACTCATACATGAAATCAATATCATAAGGCTAGAAGAAGCAAGATGAGTGGACTTAGGTACGATGATTCTAAGTGAAATAAGTCACACAGAAAAAGACACTTATCATAAGCTATCACTTATAGAGGGAATGTAAAAACCGCTACACTTGAACTGAATTACAAAACAGAACAGAGTCACACGTTTAGAAAACACACTATGGCTGCTTAACGGGAAAGGTGAGGTGGGGTGATGCATAAAACAAGGGTTTCAAATTGGCTCAGATACCGTTCCATACACCCAATATGTAATAGAGAAGACCGACTCCTTGCTCAGTGAACTGGACTCAACACCCCCTGTTCACCGCAGAAGAATATATGTGACTAGTAAGAATCGTAAAACCTATGTATTGATATCTGTCTGGATGTGAGTCAAGTGGGTGTAAAGCCGCATAAACACAGCCGTGAAAAGCAGCTATACCCCATTGTAAAAATAAATTACTTTTAAAAACCCGTAAAACAAAGACAGTGAAAGAGAGACAAATTCTTACAAAATTCGTTCAGGGGCTGTGATGCAACCTGGATTGACCATATCTAGACCCACAGTTGGATGAGACATAAGGGTGGACACACTTGGGGCTGAGAGGTTGGGTGAGGTTGGGTGAGCAAACACAGACCATTTAAAGTAATACTGCGTGGTACCCATCCCATGGGTCCCAAGTCTCCAGGTTCAAGGGCATCTTCCTATATCAAAAACATGCATGAGAAACCCAGAAGAAGGTACACCATGTGATTTTGAAAGGTTTCTAAAACGCACCTCATTTCTCATCTCCTTGTGCTCGGGTTCGCAATTCCAGCTACTTTACTAGCAATCTCCCTACTTGGAGAATCAGCACCTTTAACCTCCTGTTCCCTACAGGTTGCAATTTGTCCTGAGGATGAACGGAAGAGGGGCAACCAATGAGAGACTAGATCTAGGTGTTGGGACAGGCACAGGTCACTCTATTTTCCCATCAGGAAGAAGAATTAACCACAGGCTCAGCCTGCCGCCCAGAAGCAGAATAGGGCCTGAGGCAATCCCGCGCTCTTAAGGCCAGCTCCCAAAAAAGGGAGTTGAAAAATGGAGCCCAGGGACACTGCCATTCACAAACCCGCAGAGTTATAAATGATAACTCTCGTCCACAAATATATTGAGGGAAGGCAACGAAGAGGATTTGAAAGCAAGGCAGAATTGCAGGAAACAGGTTTCAGGAGGTAGATTCGAATCGCCTTTAAAGCACATGAAAAGTCGCAAAACGTCGACAATGATGCCCTTGGCCAAAAAGGGCGTATGCGTTTTTTCCTGAATATATTCAGGAAAAAATGCATACGCCCTTTTTGGCCAACCAAGCAACCTGGAAAGGCAAATCAGCGCTACAAAGTAGTCTCGCTTCCCATCGGTCAAAAGGGCCATGCTGCAAAAAGTGTGAAAACCAGAAATGCAGGACAGGCCATGGAGAAATGGCAGCCTTGCTACGCTGATGGGCGGGATGTAAATTGCCAACAGCCACTCTGGAGAAGTGTACGGTGTGTCCTGAAACATCTAAAATACACAGCTTAGGGAGCATAGGGCACGTCCACTCATGGGCGTATAAATTGGGAAAACTAAAAATCAGCAAGACACAGGCACCCCAAAGTTTAGGGCTGCTCTGTTGACAAGAACCTCCACTTCATGACACCTTAAATATCCCAGGAAAGAGAAAAATGGATAAAGAAGTTGTGGTCCTTATGTACAAAGGAATATCACTCAGACATGAAATCAATGTCATAAGGCTAGAAGAAGCCAGATGAGTGGACTTAGGTACGATGATTCTAAGTGAAATAAGTCACACAGAAAAAGACACTTATCATAAGCTATCACTTATAGAGGGAATGTAAAAACCGCTACACTTGAACTGAATTACAAAACAGAACAGAGTCACACGTTTAGAAAACACACTATGGCTGCTTAACGGGAAAGGTGAGGTGGGGTGATGCATAAAACAAGGGTTTCAAATTGGCTCAGATACTGTTCCATACACCCAATATGTAATAGAGAAGACCGACTCCTTGCTCAGTGAACTGGACTCAACACCCCCTATTCACCGCAGAAGAATATATGTGACTAGTAAGAATCTTAAAACCTATGTATTGATATCTGTCTGGAAGTGAGTCAAGTGGGTGTAAAACCGCATAAACACAGCCGTGAAAAGCAGCTATACCCCATTATAAAAATAAATTACTTTTAAAAACCCGTAAAACAAAGACAGTGAAAAGAGAGAAATTCTTACAAAATTCGTTCAGGGGCTGTGATGCAACCTGGATTGACCATATCTAGACCCACAGCAGGATGAGACATAAGGGTGGACACACTTGGGGCTGAGAGGTTGGGTGAGGTTGGGTAAGCAAACACAGACCCTTTAAAGTAATACTGCCTGGTACCCATCCCATAGGTCCCAAATCTCCAGGTTCAAGGGCATCTTCCTACATCGAAAACATACATGAGAAACCCAGAAGATGGTACACCGTGTGATTTTGAAAGGTTTCTAAAACGCACCTTATTTCTCATCTCCTTGTGCTCGGGTTCGCCATTCCAGCTACTTTACTAGCAATCTCCCTACTTGGAGAATCAGCACCTTTAACCTGCTGTTCCCTACAGGTTGCAATTTGTCCTGAGGATGAACGGGAAGAGGGGCAACCAATGAGAGACTAGATCTAGGTGTTGGGACAGGCACAGGTCACTCTATTTTCCCATCGGGAAGAAGAATTAACCACAGGCTCAGCCTGCCGCCCTGAAGCAGAATAGGGCCTGAGGCAATCCCGCGCTCTTGTGGCCAGCTCCCAAAAAAGCGAGTTGAAAAATGGAGCCCAGGGACACTGCCATTCACAAAACCGCAGAGTTATAAATTATAACTCTCGTCCACAAATATATTGAGCGAAGGCAATGAAGAGGATTTGAAAGCAAGGCAGAATTGCAGGAAACAGGTTTCAGGAGGTAGATTCGAATCGCCTTGAAAGCACATGAAAAGTCGCAAAACTTCGACAATGATGCCCTTGGCCAAAAAGGGCGTATGCGTTTTTTCCTGAATATATTCAGGAAAAAACGCATATGCCCTTTTTGGCCAACCAAGCAACCTGGAAAGGCAAATCAGCGCTACAAAGAAGTCTCGCTTCCCATCGGTCAAAAGGGCCATGCTGCAGAAAGTGTCAAAACCAGAAATGCAGGACAGGCCATAGAGAAATGGCAGCCTTGCTACGCTGATGGGCGGGATGTAAATTGCCAACAGCCACTCTGGAGAAGTGTACTGTGTGTCCTGAAACATCGAAAAAACACAGCTTAGGGAGCATAGGGCACGTCCACTCATGGGCGTATAAATTGGGAAAACTAAAAATCAGCAAGACACAGGCACCCCAAAGTTTAGGGCTGCTCTGTTGACAAGAACCTCCACTTCATGACACCTTAAATATCCCAGGAAAGAGAAAAATGGATAAAGAAGTTGTGGTCCTTATGTACAATGGAATATCACTCAGACATGAAATCAATGTCATAAGGCTAGTAGAAGCAAGATGAGTGGATTTAGGTACGACGATTCTAAGTGAAATAAGTCACACAGAAAAAGACACTTATCATAAGCTATCACTTATAGAGGGAATGTAAAAACCGCTACACTTGAACTGAATTACAAAACAGAACAGAGTCTCACGTTTAGAAAACACAATATGGCTGCTTAACGGGAAAGATGAGGTGGGGTGATGCATAAAACAAGGTTTTCTAAATCGCTCAGATGCCGTTCCATACACCCAATATGTAATAGACAAGACCTACTGCTTGCTCAGTGAACTGGACTCAACACCCCCTATTCACCGCAGAAGAATATATGTGACTAGTAAGAATCTTAAAACCTATGTATTGATATCTGTCTGGAAGTGAGTCAAGTGGGTGTAAAGCCGCATAAACACAGCCGTGAAAAGCAGATAACCCCATTATAAAAATAAATTACTTTTAAAAACCCGTAAAACAAGGACAGTGAAAGAGAGAGAAATTCTTACAAAATTCGTTCAGAGGCTGTGATGCAACCTGGATTGACCATATCTAGACCCACAGCTGGATGAGACATAAGGGTGGACACACTTGGGGCTGAGAGGTTGGGTGAGGTTGGGTGAGCAAACACAGACCCTTTAAAGTAATACTGCGTGGTACCCATCCCATGGGTCCCAAATCTCCAGGTTCAAGGGCATCTTTCTACATCGAAAACATGCATGAGAAACCCAGAAGATGGTACACCGTGTGATTTTGAAAGTTTTCTAAAATGCACCTCATTTCTCAACTCCTTGTGTTCGGGTTCGCCATTCCAGCTACTTTACTAGCAATCTCCCTACTTGGAGAATCAGCACCTTTAACCTCCTGTTCCGTACAGGTTGCAATTTGTCCTGAGGATGAACGGAAGAGGGGCAACCAATGAGAGACTAGATCTAGGTGTTGGGACAGGCACAGGTCACTCTATTTTCCCATCAGGAAGAAGAATTAACCACAGGCTCAGCCTGCCGCCCAGAAGCAGAATAGGGCCTGAGGCAATCCCGCGCTCCTGCGGCCAGCTCCCAAAAAAGCAAGTTGAAAAATGGAGCCCACGGACACTGCCATTCACAAACCCGCAGAGTTATAAATGATAACTCTCGTCCACAAATATATTGAGGGAAGGCAACGAAGAGGATTTGAAAGCAAGGCAGAATTGCAGGAAACAGGTTTCAGGAGGTAGATTCGAATCGCCTTTAAAGCACATGAAAAGTCGCAAAACGTCGACAATGATGCCCTTGGCCAAAAAGGGCGTATGAGTTTTTTCCTAAATATATTCAGGAAAAAACGCATACGCACTTTTTGGCCAACCAAGCAACCTGGAAGGCAAATCAGCGCTACAAAGAAGTCTCGCTTCCCATCGGTCAAAAGGGCCATGCTGCAGAATGTGTCAAAACCAGAAATGCAGGACAGGCCATAGAGAAATGGCAGCCTTGCTACGCTGATGGGCGGGATCTAAATTGCCAACAGCCACTCTGGAGAAGTGTACGGTGTGTCCTGAAACATCTAAAACACACAGCTTAGGGAGCATAGGGCACGGCCACTCATGGGCGTATAAATTGGGAAAACTAAAAATCAGCAAGACACAGGCACCCCAAAGTTTAGGGCTGCTCTGTTGACAAGAACCTCCACTTCATGACACCTTAAATATCCCAGGAAAGAGAAAAATGGATAAAGAAGTTGTGGTCCTTATGTACAAAGGAATATCACTCATACATGAAATCAATATCATAAGGCTAGAAGAAGCAAGATGAGTGGACTTAGGTACGATGATTCTAAGTGAAATAAGTCACACAGAAAAAGACACTTATCATAAGCTATCACTTATAGAGGGAATGTAAAAACCGCTACACTTGAACTGAATTACAAAACAGAACAGAGTCACACGTTTAGAAAACACACTATGGCTGCTTAACGGGAAAGGTGAGGTGGGGTGATGCATAAAACAAGGGTTTCAAATTGGCTCAGATACCGTTCCATACACCCAATATGTAATAGAGAAGACCGACTCCTTGCTCAGTGAACTGGACTCAACACCCCCTGTTCACCGCAGAAGAATATATGTGACTAGTAAGAATCGTAAAACCTATGTATTGATATCTGTCTGGATGTGAGTCAAGTGGGTGTAAAGCCGCATAAACACAGCCGTGAAAAGCAGCTATACCCCATTGTAAAAATAAATTACTTTTAAAAACCCGTAAAACAAAGACAGTGAAAGAGAGACAAATTCTTACAAAATTCGTTCAGGGGCTGTGATGCAACCTGGATTGACCATATCTAGACCCACAGTTGGATGAGACATAAGGGTGGACACACTTGGGGCTGAGAGGTTGGGTGAGGTTGGGTGAGCAAACACAGACCATTTAAAGTAATACTGCGTGGTACCCATCCCATGGGTCCCAAGTCTCCAGGTTCAAGGGCATCTTCCTATATCAAAAACATGCATGAGAAACCCAGAAGAAGGTACACCATGTGATTTTGAAAGGTTTCTAAAACGCACCTCATTTCTCATCTCCTTGTGCTCGGGTTCGCAATTCCAGCTACTTTACTAGCAATCTCCCTACTTGGAGAATCAGCACCTTTAACCTCCTGTTCCCTACAGGTTGCAATTTGTCCTGAGGATGAACGGAAGAGGGGCAACCAATGAGAGACTAGATCTAGGTGTTGGGACAGGCACAGGTCACTCTATTTTCCCATCAGGAAGAAGAATTAACCACAGGCTCAGCCTGCCGCCCAGAAGCAGAATAGGGCCTGAGGCAATCCCGCGCTCTTAAGGCCAGCTCCCAAAAAAGGGAGTTGAAAAATGGAGCCCAGGGACACTGCCATTCACAAACCCGCAGAGTTATAAATGATAACTCTCGTCCACAAATATATTGAGGGAAGGCAACGAAGAGGATTTGAAAGCAAGGCAGAATTGCAGGAAACAGGTTTCAGGAGGTAGATTCGAATCGCCTTTAAAGCACATGAAAAGTCGCAAAACGTCGACAATGATGCCCTTGGCCAAAAAGGGCGTATGCGTTTTTTCCTGAATATATTCAGGAAAAAATGCATACGCCCTTTTTGGCCAACCAAGCAACCTGGAAAGGCAAATCAGCGCTACAAAGTAGTCTCGCTTCCCATCGGTCAAAAGGGCCATGCTGCAAAAAGTGTGAAAACCAGAAATGCAGGACAGGCCATGGAGAAATGGCAGCCTTCCTACGCTGATGGGCGGGATGTAAATTGCCAACAGCCACTCTGGAGAAGTGTACGGTGTGTCCTGAAACATCTAAAATACACAGCTTAGGGAGCATAGGGCACGTCCACTCATGGGCGTATAAATTGGGAAAACTAAAAATCAGCAAGACACAGGCACCCCAAAGTTTAGGGCTGCTCTGTTGACAAGAACCTCCACTTCATGACACCATAAATATCCCAGGAAAGAGAAAAATGGATAAAGAAGTTGTGGTCCTTATGTACAAAGGAATATCACTCAGACATGAAATCAATGTCATAAGGCTAGAAGAAGCCAGATGAGTGGACTTAGGTACGATGATTCTAAGTGAAATAAGTCACACAGAAAAAGACACTTATCATAAGCTATCACTTATAGAGGGAATGTAAAAACCGCTACACTTGAACTGAATTACAAAACAGAACAGAGTCACACGTTTAGAAAACACACTATGGCTGCTTAACGGGAAAGGTGAGGTGGGGTGATGCATAAAACAAGGGTTTCAAATTGGCTCAGATACTGTTCCATACACCCAATATGTAATAGAGAAGACCGACTCCTTGCTCAGTGAACTGGACTCAACACCCCCTATTCACCGCAGAAGAATATATGTGACTAGTAAGAATCTTAAAACCTATGTATTGATATCTGTCTGGAAGTGAGTCAAGTGGGTGTAAAACCGCATAAACACAGCCGTGAAAAGCAGCTATACCCCATTATAAAAATAAATTACTTTTAAAAACCCGTAAAACAAAGACAGTGAAAGAGAGAGAAATTCTTACAAAATTCGTTCAGGGGCTGTGATGCAACCTGGATTGACCATATCTAGACCCACAGCAGGATGAGACATAAGGGTGGACACACTTGGGGCTGAGAGGTTGGGTGAGGTTGGGTAAGCAAACACAGACCCTTTAAAGTAATACTGCCTGGTACCCATCCCATAGGTCCCAAATCTCCAGGTTCAAGGGCATCTTCCTACATCGAAAACATACATGAGAAACCCAGAAGATGGTACACCGTGTGATTTTGAAAGGTTTCTAAAACGCACCTTATTTCTCATCTCCTTGTGCTCGGGTTCGCCATTCCAGCTACTTTACTAGCAATCTCCCTACTTGGAGAATCAGCACCTTTAACCTGCTGTTCCCTACAGGTTGCAATTTGTCCTGAGGATGAACGGGAAGAGGGGCAACCAATGAGAGACTAGATCTAGGTGTTGGGACAGGCACAGGTCACTCTATTTTCCCATCGGGAAGAAGAATTAACCACAGGCTCAGCCTGCCGCCCTGAAGCAGAATAGGGCCTGAGGCAATCCCGCGCTCTTGTGGCCAGCTCCCAAAAAAGCGAGTTGAAAAATGGAGCCCAGGGACACTGCCATTCACAAAACCGCAGAGTTATAAATTATAACTCTCGTCCACAAATATATTGAGGGAAGGCAATGAAGAGGATTTGAAAGCAAGGCAGAATTGCAGGAAACAGGTTTCAGGAGGTAGATTCGAATCGCCTTGAAAGCACATGAAAAGTCGCAAAACTTCGACAATGATGCCCTTGGCCAAAAAGAGCGTATGCGTTTTTTCCTGAATATATTCAGGAAAAAACGCATACGCCCTTTTTGGCCAACCAAGCAACCTGGAAAGGCAAATCAGCGCTACAAAGAAGTCTCGCTTCCCATCGGTCAAAAGGGCCATGCTGCAGAAAGTGTCAAAACCAGAAATGCAGGACAGGCCATAGAGAAATGGCAGCCTTGCTACGCTGATGGGCGGGATGTAAATTGCCAACAGCCACTCTGGAGAAGTGTACTGTGTGTCCTGAAACATCGAAAAAACACAGCTTAGGGAGCATAGGGCACGTCCACTCATGGGCGTATAAATTGGGAAAACTAAAAATCAGCAAGACACAGGCACCCCAAAGTTTAGGGCTGCTCTGTTGACAAGAACCTCCACTTCATGACACCTTAAATATCCCAGGAAAGAGAAAAATGGATAAAGAAGTTGTGGTCCTTATGTACAATGGAATATCACTCAGACATGAAATCAATGTCATAAGGCTAGTAGAAGCAAGATGAGTGGATTTAGGTACGACGATTCTAAGTGAAATAAGTCACACAGAAAAAGACACTTATCATAAGCTATCACTTATAGAGGGAATGTAAAAACCGCTACACTTGAACTGAATTACAAAACAGAACAGAGTCTCACGTTTAGAAAACACAATATGGCTGCTTAACGGGAAAGATGAGGTGGGGTGATGCATAAAACAAGGTTTTCTAAATCGCTCAGATGCCGTTCCATACACCCAATATGTAATAGACAAGACCTACTGCTTGCTCAGTGAACTGGACTCAACACCCCCTATTCACCGCAGAAGAATATATGTGACTAGTAAGAATCTTAAAACCTATGTATTGATATCTGTCTGGAAGTGAGTCAAGTGGGTGTAAAGCCGCATAAACACAGCCGTGAAAAGCAGATAACCCCATTATAAAAATAAATTACTTTTAAAAACCCGTAAAACAAAGACAGTGAAAGAGAGAGAAATTCTTACAAAATTCGTTCAGAGGCTGTGATGCAACCTGGATTGACCATATCTAGACCCACAGCTGGATGAGACATAAGGGTGGACACACTTGGGGCTGAGAGGTTGGGTGAGGTTGGGTGAGCAAACACAGACCCTTTAAAGTAATACTGCGTGGTACCCATCCCATGGGTCCCAAATCTCCAGGTTCAAGGGCATCTTTCTACATCGAAAACATGCATGAGAAACCCAGAAGATGGTACACCGTGTGATTTTGAAAGTTTTCTAAAATGCACCTCATTTCTCAACTCCTTGTGTTCGGGTTCGCCATTCCAGCTACTTTACTAGCAATCTCCCTACTTGGAGAATCAGCACCTTTAACTTCCTGTTCCCTACAGGTTGCAATTTGTCCTGAGGATGAACGGAAGAGGGGCAACCAATGAGAGACTAGATCTAGGTGTTGGGACAGAAACAGGTCACTCTATTTTCCCATCAGGAAGAAGAATTAACCACAGGCTCAACCTGCCGCCCAGAAGCAGAATAGGGCCTGAGGCAATCCCGCGCTCCTGCGGCCAGCTCCCAAAAAAGCAAGTTGAAAAATGGAGCCCAGGGACACTGCCATTCACAAACCCGCAGAGTTATAAATGATAACTCTCGTCCACAAATATATTGAGGGAAGGCAACGAAGAGGATTTGAAAGCAAGGCAGAATTGCAGGAAACAGGTTTCAGGAGGTAGATTCGAATCGCCTTTAAAGCACATGAAAAGTCGCAAAACGTCGACAATGATGCCCTTGGCCAAAAAGGGCGTATGCGTTTTTTCCTAAATATATTCAGGAAAAAACGCATACGCCCTTTTTGGCCAACCAAGCAACCTGGAAGTCAAATCAGCGCTACAAAGAAGTCTCGCTTCCCATCGGTCAAAAGGGCCATGCTGCAGAAAGTGTCAAAACCAGAAATGCAGGACAGGCCATAGAGAAATGGCAGCCTTGCTACGCTGATGGGCGGGATGTAAATTGCCAACAGCCACTCTGGAGAAGTGTACGGTGTGTCCTGAAACATCTAAAACACACAGCTTAGGGAGCATAGGGCACGGCCACTCATGGGCGTATAAATTGGGAAAACTAAAAATCAGCAAGACACAGGCACCCCAAAGTTTAGGGCTGCTCTGTTGACAAGAACCTCCACTTCATGACACCTTAAATATCCCAGGAAAGAGAAAAATGGATAAAGAAGTTGTGGTCCTTATGTACAAAGGAATATCACTCAGACATGAAATCAATGTCATAAGGCTAGAAGAAGCAAGATGATTGGACTTAGGTACGATGATTCTAACTGAAATAAGTCACACAGAAAAAGACACTTATCATAAGCTATCACTTATAGAGGGAATGTAAAAACCGCTACACTTGAACTGAATTACAAAACAGAACAGAGTCACACGTTTAGAAAACACACTATGGCTGCTTAACGGGAAAGGTGAGGTGGGGTGATGCATAAAACAAGGGTTTCAAATTGGCTCAGATACCGTTCCATACACCCAATATGTAATAGAGAAGACCGACTCCTTGCTCAGTGAACTGGACTCAACACACCCTGTTCACCGCAGAAGAATATATGTGACTAGTAAGAATCGTAAAACCTATGTATTGATATCTGTCTGGAAGTGAGTCAAGTGGGTGTAAAGCCGCATAAACACAGCCGTGAAAAGCAGCTATACCCCATTGTAAAAATAAATTACTTTTAAAAACCCGTAAAACAAAGACAGTGAAAGAGAGAGAAATTCTTACAAAATTCGTTCAGGGGCTGTGATGCAACCTGGATTGACCATATCTAGACCCACAGTTGGATGAGACATAAGGGTGGACACACTTGGGGCTGAGAGGTTGGGTGAGGTTGGGTGAGCAAACGCAGACCATTTAAAGTAATACTGCGTGGTACCCATCCCATGGGTCCCAAGTCTCCAGGTTCAAGGGCATCTTCCTATATCAAAAACATGCATGAGAAACCCAGAAGAAGGTACACCATGTGATTTTGAAAGGTTTCTAAAACGCACCTCATTTCTCATCTCCTTGTGCTCCGGTTCGCAATTCCAGCTACTTTACTAGCAATCTCCCTACTTGGAGAATCAGCACCTTTAACCTCCTGTTCCCTACAGGTTGCAATTTGTCCTGAGGATGAACGGAAGAGGGGCAACCAATGAGAGACTAGATCTAGGTGTTGGGACAGGCACAGGTCACTCTATTTTCCCATCAGGAAGAAGAATTAACCACAGGCTCAGCCTGCCCCCCAGAAGCAGAATAGGGCCTGAGGCAATCCCGCGCTCTTAAGGCCAGCTCCCAAAAAAGGGAGTTGAAAAATGGAGCCCAGGGACACTGCCATTCACAAACCCGCAGAGTTATAAATGATAACTCTCGTCCACAAATATATTGAGGGAAGGCAACGAAGAGGATTTGAAAGCAAGGCAGAATTGCAGGAAACAGGTTTCAGGAGGTAGATTCGAATCGCCTTTAAAGCACAAGAAAAGTCGCAAAACGTCGACAATGATGCCCTTGGCCAAAAAGAGCGTATGCGTTTTTTCCTCAATATATTCAGGAAAAAACGCATACGCCCTTTTTGGCCAACCAAGCAACCTGGAAAGGCAAATCAGCGCTACAAAGTAGTCTCGCTTCCCATCGGTCAAAAGGGCCATGCTGCAAAAAGTGTGAAAACCAGAAATGCAGGACAGGCCATGGAGAAATGGCAGCCTTGCTACGCTGATGGGCGGGATGTAAATTGCCAACAGCCACTCTGGAGAAGTGTACGGTGTGTCCTGAAACATCTAAAACACACAGCTTAGGGAGCATAGGGCACGTCCACTCATGGGCGTATAAATTGGGAAAACTAAAAATCAGGAAGACACAGGCACCCCAAAGTTTAGGGCTGCTCTGTTGACAAGAACCTCCACTTCATGACACCTTAAATATCGCAGGAAAGAGAAAAATGGATAAAGAAGTTGTGGTCCTTATGTACAAAGGAATATCACTCAGACATGAAATCAATGTCATAAGGCTAGAAGAAGCAAGATGAGTGGACTTAGGTATGATGATTCTAAGTGAAATAAGTCACACAGAAAAAGACACTTATCATAAGCTATCACTTATAGAGGGAATGTAAAAACCGCTACACTTGAACTGAATTACAAAACAGAACAGAGTCACACGTTTAGAAAACACACTATGGCTGCTTAACGGGAAAGGTGAGGTGGGGCGATGCATAAAACAAGGGTTTCAAATTGGCTCAGATACCGTTCCATACACCCAATATGTAATAGGGAAGACCGACTCCTTGCTCAGTGAACTGGACTCAACACCCCCTATTCACCGCAGAAGAATATATGTGACTAGTAAGAATCTTAAAACCTATGTATTGATATCTGTCTGGAAGTGAGTCAAGTGGGTGTAAAACTGCATAAACACAGCCGTGAAAAGCAGCTAAACCCCATTATAAAAATAAATTACTTTTAAAAACCCGTAAAACAAAGACAGTGAAAGAGAGAAAAATTCTTACAAAATTTGTTCAGGGGCTGTGATGCAACCTGGATTGACCATATCTAGACCCACAGCTGGATGAGACATAAGGGTGGACACACTTGGGGCTGAGAGGTTGGGTGAGGTTGGGTGAGCAAACACAGACCCTTTAAAGTAATACTGCCTGGTACCCATCCCATGGGTCCCAAATCTCCAGGTTCAAGGGCATCTTCCTACATCGAAAACATACATGAGAAACCCAGAAGATGGTACACCGTGTGATTTTGAAAGGTTTCTAAAACGCACCTCATTTCTCATCTCCTTGTGTTCGGGTTCGCCATTCCAGCTACTTTACTAGCAATCTCCCTACTTGGAGAATCAGCACCTGTAACCTCCTGTTCCGTACAGGTTGCAATTTGTCCTGAGGATGAAAGGGAAGAGGGGCAACCAATGAGAGACTAGATCTAGGTGTTGGGACAGGCACAGGTCACTCTATTTTCCCATCAGGAAGAAGAATTAACCACAGGCTCAGCCTACCGCCGGGAACCAGAATAGGGCCTTAGGCAATCCCGTGCGTTTGCAGCCAGCTCCCAAAAAAGAGAGTTGAAAAATGGAGCTCAGGGGCACTGCAATTCACAAACCTGCTGAGTTATAAATGATAACTCTCGTCCAAAAATATATTGAGGGAAGGCAATGAAGAGGATTTGAAAGCAAGGCAGAATTGCAGGAAACAGGTTTCAGGAGGTAGATTCGAATCGCCTTTAAAGCACATGAAAAGTCGCAAAACTTCGACAATGATGCCCTTGGCCAAAAAGGGCGTATGCGTTTTTTCCTGAATATATTCAGGAAAAAACGCATACGCCCTTTTTGGCCAACCAAGCAACCTGTAAGGCAAATCAGCGCTACAAAGAAGTCTCGCTTCCCATCGGTCAAAAAGGCCATGCTGCAGAAAGTGTCAAAACCAGAAATGCAGGACAGGCCATAGAGAAATGGCAGCCTTGCTACGCTGATGGGCGGGATGTAAATTGCCAACAGCCACTCTGGAGAAGTGTACTGTGTGTCCTGAAACATCGAAAAAACACAGCTTAGGGAGCATAGGGCACGTCCACTCATGGGCGTATAAATTGGGAAAACTAAAAATCAGCAAGACACAGGCACCCCAAAGTTTAGGGCTGCTCTGTTGACAAGAACCTCCACTTCATGACACCTTAAATATCCCAGGAAAGAGAAAAATGGATAAAGAAGTTGTGGTCCTTATGTACAATGGAATATCACTCAGACATGAAATCAATGTCATAAGGCTAGTAGAAGCAAGATGAGTGGATTTAGGTACGACGATTCTAAGTGAAATAAGTCACAAAGAAAAAGACACTTATCATAAGCTATCACTTATAGAGGGAATGTAAAAACCGCTACACTTGAACTGAATTACAAAACAGAACAGAGTCTCACGTTTAGAAAACACAATATGGCTGCTTAACGGGAAAGGTGAGGTGGGGTGATGCATAAAACAAGGTTTTCAAATTCGCTCAGATACCGTTCCATACACCCAATATGTAATAGACAAGACCTACTCCTTGCTCAGTGAACTGGACTCAACACACCCTATTCACCGCAGAAGAATATATGTGACTAGTAAAAATCTTAAAACCTATGTATTGATATCTGTCTGGAAGTGAGTCAAGTGAGTGTAAAGCCGCATAAACACAGCCGTGAAAAGCAGATAACCCCATTATAAAAATAAATTACTTTTAAAAACCCGTAAAACAAAGACAGTGAAAGAGAGAGAAATTCTTACAAAATTCGTTCAGAGGCTGTGATGCAACCTGGATTGACCATATCTAGACCCACAGCTGGATGAGACATAAGGGTGGACACACTTGGGGCTGAGAGGTTGGGTGAGGTTGGGTGAGCAAACACAGACCCTTTAAAGTAATACTGCGTGGTACCCATCCCATGGGTCCCAAATCTCCAGGTTCAAGGGCATCTTTCTACATCGAAAACATGCATGAGAAACCCAGAAGATGGTACACCGTGTGATTTTGAAAGTTTTCTAAAATGCACCTCATTTCTCAACTCCTTGTGTTCGGGTTCGCCATTCCAGCTACTTTACTAGCAATCTCCCTACTTGGAGAATCAGCACCTTTAACTTCCTGTTCCCTACAGGTTGCAATTTGTCCTGAGGATGAACGGAAGAGGGGCAACCAATGAGAGACTAGATCTAGGTGTTGGGACAGGAACAGGTCACTCTATTTTCCCATCAGGAAGAAGAATTAACCACAGGCTCAACCTGCCGCCCAGAAGCAGAATAGGGCCTGAGGCAATCCCGCGCTCCTGCGGCCAGCTCCCAAAAAAGCAAGTTGAAAAATGGAGCCCAGGGACACTGCCATTCACAAACCCGCAGAGTTATAAATGATAACTCTCGTCCACAAATATATTGAGGGAAGGCAACGAAGAGGATTTGAAAGCAAGGCAGAATTGCAGGAAACAGGTTTCAGGAGGTAGATTCGAATCGCCTTTAAAGCACATGAAAAGTCGCAAAACGTCGACAATGATGCCCTTGGCCAAAAAGGGCGTATGCGTTTTTTCCTGAATATATTCAGGAAAAAACGCATACGCCCTTTTTGGCCAACCAAGCAACCTGGAAAGGCAAATCAGCGCTACAAAGAAGTCTCGCTTCCCATCGGTCAAAAGGGCCATGCTGCAGAAAGTGTCAAAACCAGAAATGCAGGACAGGCCATAGAGAAATGGCAGCCTTGCTACGCTGATGGGCGGGATGTAAATTGCCAACAGCCACTCTGGAGAAGTGTACTGTGTGTCCTGAAACATCGAAAAAACACAGCTTAGGGAGCATAGGGCACGTCCACTCATGGGCGTATAAATTGGGAAAACTAAAAATCAGCAAGACACAGGCACCCCAAAGTTTAGGGCTGCTCTGTTGACAAGAACCTCCACTTCATGACACCTTAAATATCCCAGGAAAGAGAAAAATAGATAAAGAAGTTGTGGTCCTTATGTACAATGGAATATCACTCAGACATGAAATCAATGTCATAAGGCTAGTAGAAGCAAGATGAGTGGATTTAGGTACGACGATTCTAAGTGAAATAAGTCACACAGAAAAAGACACTTATCATAAGCTATCACTTATAGAGGGAATGTAAAAACCGCTACACTTGAACTGAATTACAAAACAGAACAGAGTCTCACGTTTAGAAAACACAATATGGCTGCTTAACGGGAAAGGTGAGGTGGGGTGATGCATAAAACAAGGTTTTCAAATTCGCTCAGATACCGTTCCATACACCCAATATGTAATAGACAAGACCTACTCCTTGCTCAGTGAACTGGACTCAACACACCCTATTCACCGCAGAAGAATATATGTGACTAGTAAGAATCTTAAAACCTATGTATTGATATCTGTCTGGAAGTGAGTCAAGTGTGTGTAAAGCCGCATAAACACAGCCGTGAAAAGCAGATAACCCCAATATAAAAATAAATTACTTTTAAAAACCCGTAAAACTAAGACAGTGAAAGAGAGAGAAATTCTTACAAAATTCGTTCAGAGGCTGTGATGCAACCTGGATTGACCATATCTAGACCCACAGCTGGATGAGACATAAGGGTGGACACACTTGGGGCTGAGAGGTTGGGTGAGGTTGGGTGAGCAAACACAGACCCTTTAAAGTAATACTGCGTTGTACCCATCCCATGGGTCCCAAATCTCCAGGTTCAAGGGCATCTTCCTACATCGAAAACATGCATGAGAAACCCAGAAGATGGTACACCGTGTGATTTTGAAAGGTTTCTAAAACGCACCTCATTTCTCACCTCCTTGTGTTCGGGTTCGCCATTCCAGCTACTTTACTAGCAATCTCCCTACTTGGAGAATCAGCACCTTTAACCTCCTGTTCCGTACAGGTTGCAATTTGTCCTGAGGATGAACGGAAGAGGGGCAACCAATGAGAGACTAGATCTAGGTGTTGGGACAGGCACAGGTCACTCTATTTTCCCATCAGGAAGAAGAATTAACCACAGGCTCAGCCTGCCGCCCAGAAGCAGAATAGGGCCTGAGGCAATCCCGCGCTCCTGCGGCCAGCTCCCAAAAAAGCAAGTTGAAAAATGGAGCCCACGGACACTGCCATTCACAAACCCGCAGAGTTATAAATGATAACTCTCGTCCACAAATATATTGAGGGAAGGCAACGAAGAGGATTTGAAAGCAAGGCAGAATTGCAGGAAACAGGTTTCAGGAGGTAGATTCGAATCGCCTTTAAAGCACATGAAAAGCCGCAAAACGTCGACAATGATGCCCTTGGCCAAAAAGGGCGTATGAGTTTTTTCCTAAATATATTCAGGAAAAAACGCATACGCACTTTTTGGCCAACCAAGCAACCTGGAAGGCAAATCAGCGCTACAAAGAAGTCTCGCTTCCCATCGGTCAAAAGGGCCATGCTGCAGAATGTGTCAAAACCAGAAATGCAGGACAGGCCATAGAGAAATGGCAGCCTTGCTACGCTGATGGGCGGGATCTAAATTGCCAACAGCCACTCTGGAGAAGTGTACGGTGTGTCCTGAAACATCTAAAACACACAGCTTAGGGAGCATAGGGCACGGCCACTCATGGGCGTATAAATTGGGAAAACTAAAAATCAGCAAGACACAGGCACCCCAAAGTTTAGGGCTGCTCTGTTGACAAGAACCTCCACTTCATGACACCTTAAATATCCCAGGAAAGAGAAAAATGGATAAAGAAGTTGTGGTCCTTATGTACAAAGGAATATCACTCATACATGAAATCAATATCATAAGGCTAGAAGAAGCAAGATGAGTGGACTTAGGTACGATGATTCTAAGTGAAATAAGTCACACAGAAAAAGACACTTATCATAAGCTATCACTTATAGAGGGAATGTAAAAACCGCTACACTTGAACTGAATTACAAAACAGAACAGAGTCACACGTTTAGAAAACACACTATGGCTGCTTAACGGGAAAGGTGAGGTGGGGTGATGCATAAAACAAGGGTTTCAAATTGGCTCAGATACCGTTCCATACACCCAATATGTAATAGAGAAGACCGACTCCTTGCTCAGTGAACTGGACTCAACACCCCCTGTTCACCGCAGAAGAATATATGTGACTAGTAAGAATCGTAAAACCTATGTATTGATATCTGTCTGGATGTGAGTCAAGTGGGTGTAAAGCCGCATAAACACAGCCGTGAAAAGCAGCTATACCCCATTGTAAAAATAAATTACTTTTAAAAACCCGTAAAACAAAGACAGTGAAAGAGAGACAAATTCTTACAAAATTCGTTCAGGGGCTGTGATGCAACCTGGATTGACCATATCTAGACCCACAGTTGGATGAGACATAAGGGTGGACACACTTGGGGCTGAGAGGTTGGGTGAGGTTGGGTGAGCAAACACAGACCATTTAAAGTAATACTGCGTGGTACCCATCCCATGGGTCCCAAGTCTCCAGGTTCAAGGGCATCTTCTTATATCAAAAACATGCATGAGAAACCCAGAAGAAGGTACACCATGTGATTTTGAAAGGTTTCTAAAACGCACCTCATTTCTCATCTCCTTGTGCTCGGGTTCGCAATTCCAGCTACTTTACTAGCAATCTCCCTACTTGGAGAATCAGCACCTTTAACCTCCTGTTCCCTACAGGTTGCAATTTGTCCTGAGGATGAACGGAAGAGGGGCAACCAATGAGAGACTAGATCTAGGTGTTGGGACAGGCACAGGTCACTCTATTTTCCCATCAGGAAGAAGAATTAACCACAGGCTCAGCCTGCCGCCCAGAAGCAGAATAGGGCCTGAGGCAATCCCGCGCTCTTAAGGCCAGCTCCCAAAAAAGGGAGTTGAAAAATGGAGCCCAGGGACACTGCCATTCACAAACCCGCAGAGTTATAAATGATAACTCTCGTCCACAAATATATTGAGGGAAGGCAACGAAGAGGATTTGAAAGCAAGGCAGAATTGCAGGAAACAGGTTTCAGGAGGTAGATTCGAATCGCCTTTAAAGCACATGAAAAGTCGCAAAACGTCGACAATGATGCCCTTGGCCAAAAAGGGCGTATGCGTTTTTTCCTGAATATATTCAGGAAAAAATGCATACGCCCTTTTTGGCCAACCAAGCAACCTGGAAAGGCAAATCAGCGCTACAAAGTAGTCTCGCTTCCCATCGGTCAAAAGGGCCATGCTGCAAAAAGTGTGAAAACCAGAAATGCAGGACAGGCCATGGAGAAATGGCAGCCTTGCTACGCTGATGGGCGGGATGTAAATTGCCAACAGCCACTCTGGAGAAGTGTACGGTGTGTCCTGAAACATCTAAAATACACAGCTTAGGGAGCATAGGGCACGTCCACTCATGGGCGTATAAATTGGGAAAACTAAAAATCAGCAAGACACAGGCACCCCAAAGTTTAGGGCTGCTCTGTTGACAAGAACCTCCACTTCATGACACCTTAAATATCCCAGGAAAGAGAAAAATGGATAAAGAAGTTGTGGTCCTTATGTACAAAGGAATATCACTCAGACATGAAATCAATGTCATAAGGCTAGAAGAAGCCAGATGAGTGGACTTAGGTACGATGATTCTAAGTGAAATAAGTCACACAGAAAAAGACACTTATCATAAGCTATCACTTATAGAGGGAATGTAAAAACCGCTACACTTGAACTGAATTACAAAACAGAACAGAGTCACACGTTTAGAAAACACACTATGGCTGCTTAACGGGAAAGGTGAGGTGGGGTGATGCATAAAACAAGGGTTTCAAATTGGCTCAGATACTGTTCCATACACCCAATATGTAATAGAGAAGACCGACTCCTTGCTCAGTGAACTGGACTCAACACCCCCTATTCACCGCAGAAGAATATATGTGACTAGTAAGAATCTTAAAACCTATGTATTGATATCTGTCTGGAAGTGAGTCAAGTGGGTGTAAAACCGCATAAACACAGCCGTGAAAAGCAGCTATACCCCATTATAAAAATAAATTACTTTTAAAAACCCGTAAAACAAAGACAGTGAAAGAGAGAGAAATTCTTACAAAATTCGTTCAGGGGCTGTGATGCAACCTGGATTGACCATATCTAGACCCACAGCAGGATGAGACATAAGGGTGGACACACTTGGGGCTGAGAGGTTGGGTGAGGTTGGGTGAGCAAACACAGACCCTTTAAAGTAATACTGCCTGGTACCCATCCCATAGGTCCCAAATCTCCAGGTTCAAGGGCATCTTCCTACATCGAAAACATACATGAGAAACCCAGAAGATGGTACACCGTGTGATTTTGAAAGGTTTCTAAAACGCACCTTATTTCTCATCTCCTTGTGCTCGGGTTCGCCATTCCAGCTACTTTACTAGCAATCTCCCTACTTGGAGAATCAGCACCTTTAACCTGCTGTTCCCTACAGGTTGCAATTTGTCCTGAGGATGAACGGGAAGAGGGGCAACCAATGAGAGACTAGATCTAGGTGTTGGGACAGGCACAGGTCACTCTATTTTCCCATCGGGAAGAAGAATTAACCACAGGCTCAGCCTGCCGCCCTGAAGCAGAATAGGGCCTGAGGCAATCCCGCGCTCTTGTGGCCAGCTCCCAAAAAAGCGAGTTGAAAAATGGAGCCCAGGGACACTGCCATTCACAAAACCGCAGAGTTATAAATTATAACTCTCGTCCACAAATATATTGAGGGAAGGCAATGAAGAGGATTTGAAAGCAAGGCAGAATTGCAGGAAACAGGTTTCAGGAGGTAGATTCGAATCGCCTTGAAAGCACATGAAAAGTCGCAAAACTTCGACAATGATGCCCTTGGCCAAAAAGAGCGTATGCGTTTTTTCCTGAATATATTCAGGAAAAAACGCATACGCCCTTTTTGGCCAACCAAGCAACCTGGAAAGGCAAATCAGCGCTACAAAGAAGTCTCGCTTCCCATCGGTCAAAAGGGCCATGCTGCAGAAAGTGTCAAAACCAGAAATGCAGGACAGGCCATAGAGAAATGGCAGCCTTGCTACGCTGATGGGCGGGATGTAAATTGCCAACAGCCACTCTGGAGAAGTGTACTGTGTGTCCTGAAACATCGAAAAAACACAGCTTAGGGAGCATAGGGCACGTCCACTCATGGGCGTATAAATTGGGAAAACTAAAAATCAGCAAGACACAGGCACCCCAAAGTTTAGGGCTGCTCTGTTGACAAGAACCTCCACTTCATGACACCTTAAATATCCCAGGAAAGAGAAAAATGGATAAAGAAGTTGTGGTCCTTATGTACAATGGAATATCACTCAGACATGAAATCAATGTCATAAGGCTAGTAGAAGCAAGATGAGTGGATTTAGGTACGACGATTCTAAGTGAAATAAGTCACACAGAAAAAGACACTTATCATAAGCTATCACTTATAGAGGGAATGTAAAAACCGCTACACTTGAACTGAATTACAAAACAGAACAGAGTCTCACGTTTAGAAAACACAATATGGCTGCTTAACGGGAAAGATGAGGTGGGGTGATGCATAAAACAAGGTTTTCTAAATCGCTCAGATGCCGTTCCATACACCCAATATGTAATAGACAAGACCTACTGCTTGCTCAGTGAACTGGACTCAACACCCCCTATTCACCGCAGAAGAATATATGTGACTAGTAAGAATCTTAAAACCTATGTATTGATATCTGTCTGGAAGTGAGTCAAGTGGGTGTAAAGCCGCATAAACACAGCCGTGAAAAGCAGATAACCCCATTATAAAAATAAATTACTTTTAAAAACCCGTAAATCAAAGACAGTGAAAGAGAGAGAAATTCTTACAAAATTCGTTCAGAGGCTGTGATGCAACCTGGATTGACCATATCTAGACCCACAGCTGGATGAGACATAAGGGTGGACACACTTGGGGCTGAGAGGTTGGGTGAGGTTGGGTGAGCAAACACAGACCCTTTAAAGTAATACTGCGTGGTACCCATCCCATGGGTCCCAAATCTCCAGGTTCAAGGGCATCTTTCTACATCGAAAACATGCATGAGAAACCCAGAAGATGGTACACCGTGTGATTTTGAAAGGTTTCTAAAACGCACCTCATTTCTCATCTCCTTGTGCTCGGTTTCGCCATTCCAGCTACTTTACTAGCAATCTCCCTACTTGGAGAATCAGCACCTTTAACTTCCTGTTCCCTACAGGTTGCAATTTGTCCTGAGGATGAACGGAAGAGGGGCAACCAATGAGAGACTAGATCTAGGTGTTGGGACAGGCACAGGTCACTCTATTTTCCCATCAGGAAGAAGAATTAACCACAGGCTCAGCCTGCCGCCAGGAACCAGAATAAGGCCTGAGGCAATCTCGCGCTTTTGTGGCCAGCTCCCAAAAAAGCGAGTTGAAAAATGGAGCTCAGGGACACTGCAATTCACAAACCCGCAGAGTTATAAATGATAACTCTCATCCACAGATATATTGAGGGAAGGCAACGAAGAGGATTTGAAAGCAAGGCAGAATTGCAGGAAACAGATTTCAGGAGGTAGATTCGAATCGCCATTAAAGCACATGAAAAGCGGCAAAACGTCGACAATGATGCCCTTGGCCAAAAAGGGCGTATGCGTTTTTTCCTGAATATATTCAGGAAAAAACGCATACGCCCTTTTTGGCCAACCAAGCAACCTGTAAGGCAAATCAGCGCTACAAAGAAGTCTCGCTTCCCATCGGTCAAAAAGGCCATGCTGCAGAAAGTGTCAAAACCAGAAATGCAGGACAGGCCATAGAGAAATGGCAGCCTTGCTACGCTGATGGGCGGGATGTAAATTGCCAACAGCCACTCTGGAGAAGTGTACTGTGTGTCCTGAAACATCGAAAAAACACAGCTTAGGGAGCATAGGGCACGTCCACTCATGGGCGTATAAATTGGGAAAACTAAAAATCAGCAAGACACAGGCACCCCAAAGTTTAGGGCTGCTCTGTTGACAAGAACCTCCACTTCATGACACCTTAAATATCCCAGGAAAGAGAAAAATGGATAAAGAAGTTGTGGTCCTTATGTACAATGGAATATCACTCAGACATGAAATCAATGTCATAAGGCTAGTAGAAGCAAGATGAGTGGATTTAGGTACGACGATTCTAAGTGAAATAAGTCACAAAGAAAAAGACACTTATCATAAGCTATCACTTATAGAGGGAATGTAAAAACCGCTACACTTGAACTGAATTACAAAACAGAACAGAGTCTCACGTTTAGAAAACACAATATGGCTGCTTAACGGGAAAGGTGAGGTGGGGTGATGCATAAAACAAGGTTTTCAAATTCGCTCAGATACCGTTCCATACACCCAATATGTAATAGACAAGACCTACTCCTTGCTCAGTGAACTGGACTCAACACACCCTATTCACCGCAGAAGAATATATGTGACTAGTAAAAATCTTAAAACCTATGTATTGATATCTGTCTGGAAGTGAGTCAAGTGAGTGTAAAGCCGCATAAACACAGCCGTGAAAAGCAGATAACCCCATTATAAAAATAAATTACTTTTAAAAACCCGTAAAACAAAGACAGTGAAAGAGAGAGAAATTCTTACAAAATTCGTTCAGAGGCTGTGATGCAACCTGGATTGACCATATCTAGACCCACAGCTGGATGAGACATAAGGGTGGACACACTTGGGGCTGAGAGGTTGGGTGAGGTTGGGTGAGCAAACACAGACCCTTTAAAGTAATACTGCGTGGTACCCATCCCATGGGTCCCAAATCTCCAGGTTCAAGGGCATCTTTCTACATCGAAAACATGCATGAGAAACCCAGAAGATGGTACACCGTGTGATTTTGAAAGTTTTCTAAAATGCACCTCATTTCTCAACTCCTTGTGTTCGGGTTCGCCATTCCAGCTACTTTACTAGCAATCTCCCTACTTGGAGAATCAGCACCTTTAACTTCCTGTTCCCTACAGGTTGCAATTTGTCCTGAGGATGAACGGAAGAGGGGCAACCAATGAGAGACTAGATCTAGGTGTTGGGACAGGAACAGGTCACTCTATTTTCCCATCAGGAAGAAGAATTAACCACAGGCTCAACCTGCCGCCCAGAAGCAGAATAGGGCCTGAGGCAATCCCGCGCTCCTGCGGCCAGCTCCCAAAAAAGCAAGTTGAAAAATGGAGCCCAGGGACACTGCCATTCACAAACCCGCAGAGTTATAAATGATAACTCTCGTCCACAAATATATTGAGGGAAGGCAACGAAGAGGATTTGAAAGCAAGGCAGAATTGCAGGAAACAGGTTTCAGGAGGTAGATTCGAATCGCCTTTAAAGCACATGAAAAGTCGCAAAACGTCGACAATGATGCCCTTGGCCAAAAAGGGCGTATGCGTTTTTTCCTGAATATATTCAGGAAAAAACGCATACGCCCTTTTTGGCCAACCAAGCAACCTGGAAAGGCAAATCAGCGCTACAAAGAAGTCTCGCTTCCCATCGGTCAAAAGGGCCATGCTGCAGAAAGTGTCAAAACCAGAAATGCAGGACAGGCCATAGAGAAATGGCAGCCTTGCTACGCTGATGGGCGGGATGTAAATTGCCAACAGCCACTCTGGAGAAGTGTACTGTGTGTCCTGAAACATCGAAAAAACACAGCTTAGGGAGCATAGGGCACGTCCACTCATGGGCGTATAAATTGGGAAAACTAAAAATCAGCAAGACACAGGCACCCCAAAGTTTAGGGCTGCTCTGTTGACAAGAACCTCCACTTCATGACACCTTAAATATCCCAGGAAAGAGAAAAATAGATAAAGAAGTTGTGGTCCTTATGTACAATGGAATATCACTCAGACATGAAATCAATGTCATAAGGCTAGTAGAAGCAAGATGAGTGGATTTAGGTACGACGATTCTAAGTGAAATAAGTCACACAGAAAAAGACACTTATCATAAGCTATCACTTATAGAGGGAATGTAAAAACCGCTACACTTGAACTGAATTACAAAACAGAACAGAGTCTCACGTTTAGAAAACACAATATGGCTGCTTAACGGGAAAGGTGAGGTGGGGTGATGCATAAAACAAGGTTTTCAAATTCGCTCAGATACCGTTCCATACACCCAATATGTAATAGACAAGACCTACTCCTTGCTCAGTGAACTGGACTCAACACACCCTATTCACCGCAGAAGAATATATGTGACTAGTAAGAATCTTAAAACCTATGTATTGATATCTGTCTGGAAGTGAGTCAAGTGTGTGTAAAGCCGCATAAACACAGCCGTGAAAAGCAGATAACCCCAATATAAAAATAAATTACTTTTAAAAACCCGTAAAACTAAGACAGTGAAAGAGAGAGAAATTCTTACAAAATTCGTTCAGAGGCTGTGATGCAACCTGGATTGACCATATCTAGACCCACAGCTGGATGAGACATAAGGGTGGACACACTTGGGGCTGAGAGGTTGGGTGAGGTTGGGTGAGCAAACACAGACCCTTTAAAGTAATACTGCGTTGTACCCATCCCATGGGTCCCAAATCTCCAGGTTCAAGGGCATCTTCCTACATCGAAAACATGCATGAGAAACCCAGAAGATGGTACACCGTGTGATTTTGAAAGGTTTCTAAAACGCACCTCATTTCTCACCTCCTTGTGTTCGGGTTCGCCATTCCAGCTACTTTACTAGCAATCTCCCTACTTGGAGAATCAGCACCTTTAACCTCCTGTTCCGTACAGGTTGCAATTTGTCCTGAGGATGAACGGAAGAGGGGCAACCAATGAGAGACTAGATCTAGGTGTTGGGACAGGCACAGGTCACTCTATTTTCCCATCAGGAAGAAGAATTAACCACAGGCTCAGCCTGCCGCCCAGAAGCAGAATAGGGCCTGAGGCAATCCCGCGCTCCTGCGGCCAGCTCCCAAAAAAGCAAGTTGAAAAATGGAGCCCACGGACACTGCCATTCACAAACCCGCAGAGTTATAAATGATAACTCTCGTCCACAAATATATTGAGGGAAGGCAACGAAGAGGATTTGAAAGCAAGGCAGAATTGCAGGAAACAGGTTTCAGGAGGTAGATTCGAATCGCCTTTAAAGCACATGAAAAGCCGCAAAACGTCGACAATGATGCCCTTGGCCAAAAAGGGCGTATGAGTTTTTTCCTAAATATATTCAGGAAAAAACGCATACGCACTTTTTGGCCAACCAAGCAACCTGGAAGGCAAATCAGCGCTACAAAGAAGTCTCGCTTCCCATCGGTCAAAAGGGCCATGCTGCAGAATGTGTCAAAACCAGAAATGCAGGACAGGCCATAGAGAAATGGCAGCCTTGCTACGCTGATGGGCGGGATCTAAATTGCCAACAGCCACTCTGGAGAAGTGTACGGTGTGTCCTGAAACATCTAAAACACACAGCTTAGGGAGCATAGGGCACGGCCACTCATGGGCGTATAAATTGGGAAAACTAAAAATCAGCAAGACACAGGCACCCCAAAGTTTAGGGCTGCTCTGTTGACAAGAACCTCCACTTCATGACACCTTAAATATCCCAGGAAAGAGAAAAATGGATAAAGAAGTTGTGGTCCTTATGTACAAAGGAATATCACTCATACATGAAATCAATATCATAAGGCTAGAAGAAGCAAGATGAGTGGACTTAGGTACGATGATTCTAAGTGAAATAAGTCACACAGAAAAAGACACTTATCATAAGCTATCACTTATAGAGGGAATGTAAAAACCGCTACACTTGAACTGAATTACAAAACAGAACAGAGTCACACGTTTAGAAAACACACTATGGCTGCTTAACGGGAAAGGTGAGGTGGGGTGATGCATAAAACAAGGGTTTCAAATTGGCTCAGATACCGTTCCATACACCCAATATGTAATAGAGAAGACCGACTCCTTGCTCAGTGAACTGGACTCAACACCCCCTGTTCACCGCAGAAGAATATATGTGACTAGTAAGAATCGTAAAACCTATGTATTGATATCTGTCTGGATGTGAGTCAAGTGGGTGTAAAGCCGCATAAACACAGCCGTGAAAAGCAGCTATACCCCATTGTAAAAATAAATTACTTTTAAAAACCCGTAAAACAAAGACAGTGAAAGAGAGACAAATTCTTACAAAATTCGTTCAGGGGCTGTGATGCAACCTGGATTGACCATATCTAGACCCACAGTTGGATGAGACATAAGGGTGGACACACTTGGGGCTGAGAGGTTGGGTGAGGTTGGGTGAGCAAACACAGACCATTTAAAGTAATACTGCGTGGTACCCATCCCATGGGTCCCAAGTCTCCAGGTTCAAGGGCATCTTCTTATATCAAAAACATGCATGAGAAACCCAGAAGAAGGTACACCATGTGATTTTGAAAGGTTTCTAAAACGCACCTCATTTCTCATCTCCTTGTGCTCGGGTTCGCAATTCCAGCTACTTTACTAGCAATCTCCCTACTTGGAGAATCAGCACCTTTAACCTCCTGTTCCCTACAGGTTGCAATTTGTCCTGAGGATGAACGGAAGAGGGGCAACCAATGAGAGACTAGATCTAGGTGTTGGGACAGGCACAGGTCACTCTATTTTCCCATCAGGAAGAAGAATTAACCACAGGCTCAGCCTGCCGCCCAGAAGCAGAATAGGGCCTGAGGCAATCCCGCGCTCTTAAGGCCAGCTCCCAAAAAAGGGAGTTGAAAAATGGAGCCCAGGGACACTGCCATTCACAAACCCGCAGAGTTATAAATGATAACTCTCGTCCACAAATATATTGAGGGAAGGCAACGAAGAGGATTTGAAAGCAAGGCAGAATTGCAGGAAACAGGTTTCAGGAGGTAGATTCGAATCGCCTTTAAAGCACATGAAAAGTCGCAAAACGTCGACAATGATGCCCTTGGCCAAAAAGGGCGTATGCGTTTTTTCCTGAATATATTCAGGAAAAAATGCATACGCCCTTTTTGGCCAACCAAGCAACCTGGAAAGGCAAATCAGCGCTACAAAGTAGTCTCGCTTCCCATCGGTCAAAAGGGCCATGCTGCAAAAAGTGTGAAAACCAGAAATGCAGGACAGGCCATGGAGAAATGGCAGCCTTGCTACGCTGATGGGCGGGATGTAAATTGCCAACAGCCACTCTGGAGAAGTGTACGGTGTGTCCTGAAACATCTAAAATACACAGCTTAGGGAGCATAGGGCACGTCCACTCATGGGCGTATAAATTGGGAAAACTAAAAATCAGCAAGACACAGGCACCCCAAAGTTTAGGGCTGCTCTGTTGACAAGAACCTCCACTTCATGACACCTTAAATATCCCAGGAAAGAGAAAAATGGATAAAGAAGTTGTGGTCCTTATGTACAAAGGAATATCACTCAGACATGAAATCAATGTCATAAGGCTAGAAGAAGCCAGATGAGTGGACTTAGGTACGATGATTCTAAGTGAAATAAGTCACACAGAAAAAGACACTTATCATAAGCTATCACTTATAGAGGGAATGTAAAAACCGCTACACTTGAACTGAATTACAAAACAGAACAGAGTCACACGTTTAGAAAACACACTATGGCTGCTTAACGGGAAAGGTGAGGTGGGGTGATGCATAAAACAAGGGTTTCAAATTGGCTCAGATACTGTTCCATACACCCAATATGTAATAGAGAAGACCGACTCCTTGCTCAGTGAACTGGACTCAACACCCCCTATTCACCGCAGAAGAATATATGTGACTAGTAAGAATCTTAAAACCTATGTATTGATATCTGTCTGGAAGTGAGTCAAGTGGGTGTAAAACCGCATAAACACAGCCGTGAAAAGCAGCTATACCCCATTATAAAAATAAATTACTTTTAAAAACCCGTAAAACAAAGACAGTGAAAGAGAGAGAAATTCTTACAAAATTCGTTCAGGGGCTGTGATGCAACCTGGATTGACCATATCTAGACCCACAGCAGGATGAGACATAAGGGTGGACACACTTGGGGCTGAGAGGTTGGGTGAGGTTGGGTGAGCAAACACAGACCCTTTAAAGTAATACTGCCTGGTACCCATCCCATAGGTCCCAAATCTCCAGGTTCAAGGGCATCTTCCTACATCGAAAACATACATGAGAAACCCAGAAGATGGTACACCGTGTGATTTTGAAAGGTTTCTAAAACGCACCTTATTTCTCATCTCCTTGTGCTCGGGTTCGCCATTCCAGCTACTTTACTAGCAATCTCCCTACTTGGAGAATCAGCACCTTTAACCTGCTGTTCCCTACAGGTTGCAATTTGTCCTGAGGATGAACGGGAAGAGGGGCAACCAATGAGAGACTAGATCTAGGTGTTGGGACAGGCACAGGTCACTCTATTTTCCCATCGGGAAGAAGAATTAACCACAGGCTCAGCCTGCCGCCCTGAAGCAGAATAGGGCCTGAGGCAATCCCGCGCTCTTGTGGCCAGCTCCCAAAAAAGCGAGTTGAAAAATGGAGCCCAGGGACACTGCCATTCACAAAACCGCAGAGTTATAAATTATAACTCTCGTCCACAAATATATTGAGGGAAGGCAATGAAGAGGATTTGAAAGCAAGGCAGAATTGCAGGAAACAGGTTTCAGGAGGTAGATTCGAATCGCCTTGAAAGCACATGAAAAGTCGCAAAACTTCGACAATGATGCCCTTGGCCAAAAAGAGCGTATGCGTTTTTTCCTGAATATATTCAGGAAAAAACGCATACGCCCTTTTTGGCCAACCAAGCAACCTGGAAAGGCAAATCAGCGCTACAAAGAAGTCTCGCTTCCCATCGGTCAAAAGGGCCATGCTGCAGAAAGTGTCAAAACCAGAAATGCAGGACAGGCCATAGAGAAATGGCAGCCTTGCTACGCTGATGGGCGGGATGTAAATTGCCAACAGCCACTCTGGAGAAGTGTACTGTGTGTCCTGAAACATCGAAAAAACACAGCTTAGGGAGCATAGGGCACGTCCACTCATGGGCGTATAAATTGGGAAAACTAAAAATCAGCAAGACACAGGCACCCCAAAGTTTAGGGCTGCTCTGTTGACAAGAACCTCCACTTCATGACACCTTAAATATCCCAGGAAAGAGAAAAATGGATAAAGAAGTTGTGGTCCTTATGTACAATGGAATATCACTCAGACATGAAATCAATGTCATAAGGCTAGTAGAAGCAAGATGAGTGGATTTAGGTACGACGATTCTAAGTGAAATAAGTCACACAGAAAAAGACACTTATCATAAGCTATCACTTATAGAGGGAATGTAAAAACCGCTACACTTGAACTGAATTACAAAACAGAACAGAGTCTCACGTTTAGAAAACACAATATGGCTGCTTAACGGGAAAGATGAGGTGGGGTGATGCATAAAACAAGGTTTTCTAAATCGCTCAGATGCCGTTCCATACACCCAATATGTAATAGACAAGACCTACTGCTTGCTCAGTGAACTGGACTCAACACCCCCTATTCACCGCAGAAGAATATATGTGACTAGTAAGAATCTTAAAACCTATGTATTGATATCTGTCTGGAAGTGAGTCAAGTGGGTGTAAAGCCGCATAAACACAGCCGTGAAAAGCAGATAACCCCATTATAAAAATAAATTACTTTTAAAAACCCGTAAATCAAAGACAGTGAAAGAGAGAGAAATTCTTACAAAATTCGTTCAGAGGCTGTGATGCAACCTGGATTGACCATATCTAGACCCACAGCTGGATGAGACATAAGGGTGGACACACTTGGGGCTGAGAGGTTGGGTGAGGTTGGGTGAGCAAACACAGACCCTTTAAAGTAATACTGCGTGGTACCCATCCCATGGGTCCCAAATCTCCAGGTTCAAGGGCATCTTTCTACATCGAAAACATGCATGAGAAACCCAGAAGATGGTACACCGTGTGATTTTGAAAGTTTTCTAAAATGCACCTCATTTCTCAACTCCTTGTGTTCGGGTTCGCCATTCCAGCTACTTTACTAGCAATCTCCCTACTTGGAGAATCAGCACCTTTAACTTCCTGTTCCCTACAGGTTGCAATTTGTCCTGAGGATGAACGGAAGAGGGGCAACCAATGAGAGACTAGATCTAGGTGTTGGGACAGAAACAGGTCACTCTATTTTCCCATCAGGAAGAAGAATTAACCACAGGCTCAACCTGCCGCCCAGAAGCAGAATAGGGCCTGAGGCAATCCCGCGCTCCTGCGGCCAGCTCCCAAAAAAGCGAGTTGAAAAATGGAGCCCAGGGACACTGCCATTCACAAACCCGCAGAGTTATAAATGATAACTCTCGTCCACAAATATATTGAGGGAAGGCAACGAAGAGGATTTGAAAGCAAGGCAGAATTGCAGGAAACAGGTTTCAGGAGTTAGATTCGAATCGCCTTTAAAGCACATGAAAAGTCGCAAAACGTCGACAATGATGCCCTTGGCCAAAAAGGGCGTATGCGTTTTTTCCTGAATATATTCAGGAAAAAACGCATACGCCCTTTTTGGCCAACCAAGCAACCTGGAAAGGCAAATCAGCGCTACAAAGAAGTCTCGCTTCCCATCGGTCAAAAGGGCCATGCTGCAGAAAGTGTCAAAACCAGAAATGCAGGACAGGCCATAGAGAAATGGCAGCCTTGCTACGCTGATGGGCGGGATGTAAATTGCCAACAGCCACTCTGGAGAAGTGTACGGTGTGTCCTGAAACATCTAAAACACACAGCTTAGGGAGCATAGGGCACGGCCACTCATGGGTGTATAAATTGGGAAAACTAAAAATCAGCAAGACACAGGCACCCCAAAGTTTAGGGCTGCTCTGTTGACAAGAACCTCCACTTCATGACACCTTAAATATCCCAGGAAAGAGAAAAATGGATAAAGAAGTTGTGGTCCTTATGTACAAAGGAATATCACTCAGACATGAAATCAATATCATAAGGCTAGAAGAAGCAAGATGAGTGGACTTAGGTACGATGATTCTAAGTGAAATAAGTCACACAGAAAAAGACACTTATCATAAGCTATCACTTATAGAGGGAATGTAAAAACCGCTACACTTGAACTGAATTACAAAACAGAACAGAGTCACACGTTTAGAAAACACACTATGGCTGCTTAACGGGAAAGGTGAGGTGGGGTGATGCATAAAACAAGGGTTTCAAATTGGCTCAGATACCGTTCCATACACCCAATATGTAATAGAGAAGACCGACTCCTTGCTCAGTGAACTGGACTCAACACCCCCTGTTCACCGCAGAAGAATATATGTGACTAGTAAGAATCGTAAAACCTATGTATTGATATCTGTCTGGAAGTGAGTCAAGTGGGTGTAAAGCCGCATAAACACAGCCGTGAAAAGCAGCTATACCCCATTGTAAAAATAAATTACTTTTAAAAACCCGTAAAACAAAGACAGTGAAAGAGAGAGAAATTCTTACAAAATTCGTTCAGGGGCTGTGATGCAACCTGGATTGACCATATCTAGACCCACATTTGGATGAGACATAAGGGTGGACACACTTGGGGCTGAGAGGTTGGGTGAGGTTGGGTGAGCAAACACAGACCATTTAAAGTAATACTGCGTGGTACCCATCCCATGGGTCCCAAATCTCCAGGTTCAAGGGCATCTTTCTACATCGAAAACATGCATGAGAAACCCAGAAGATGGTACACCGTGTGATTTTGAAAGTTTTCTAAAATGCACCTCATTTCTCAACTCCTTGTGTTCGGGTTCGCCATTCCAGCTACTTTACTAGCAATCTCCCTACTTGGAGAATCAGCACCTTTAACTTCCTGTTCCCTACAGGTTGCAATTTGTCCTGAGGATGAACGGAAGAGGGGCAACCAATGAGAGACTAGATCTAGGTGTTGGGACAGAAACAGGTCACTCTATTTTCCCATCAGGAAGAAGAATTAACCACAGGCTCAACCTGCCGCCCAGAAGCAGAATAGGGCCTGAGGCAATCCCGCGCTCCTGCGGCCAGCTCCCAAAAAAGCGAGTTGAAAAATGGAGCCCAGGGACACTGCCATTCACAAACCCGCAGAGTTATAAATGATAACTCTCGTCCACAAATATATTGAGGGAAGGCAACGAAGAGGATTTGAAAGCAAGGCAGAATTGCAGGAAACAGGTTTCAGGAGTTAGATTCGAATCGCCTTTAAAGCACATGAAAAGTCGCAAAACGTCGACAATGATGCCCTTGGCCAAAAAGGGCGTATGCGTTTTTTCCTGAATATATTCAGGAAAAAACGCATACGCCCTTTTTGGCCAACCAAGCAACCTGGAAAGGCAAATCAGCGCTACAAAGAAGTCTCGCTTCCCATCGGTCAAAAGGGCCATGCTGCAGAAAGTGTCAAAACCAGAAATGCAGGACAGGCCATAGAGAAATGGCAGCCTTGCTACGCTGATGGGCGGGATGTAAATTGCCAACAGCCACTCTGGAGAAGTGTACGGTGTGTCCTGAAACATCTAAAACACACAGCTTAGGGAGCATAGGGCACGGCCACTCATGGGTGTATAAATTGGGAAAACTAAAAATCAGCAAGACACAGGCACCCCAAAGTTTAGGGCTGCTCTGTTGACAAGAACCTCCACTTCATGACACCTTAAATATCCCAGGAAAGAGAAAAATGGATAAAGAAGTTGTGGTCCTTATGTACAAAGGAATATCACTCAGACATGAAATCAATATCATAAGGCTAGAAGAAGCAAGATGAGTGGACTTAGGTACGATGATTCTAAGTGAAATAAGTCACACAGAAAAAGACACTTATCATAAGCTATCACTTATAGAGGGAATGTAAAAACCGCTACACTTGAACTGAATTACAAAACAGAACAGAGTCACACGTTTAGAAAACACACTATGGCTGCTTAACGGGAAAGGTGAGGTGGGGTGATGCATAAAACAAGGGTTTCAAATTGGCTCAGATACCGTTCCATACACCCAATATGTAATAGAGAAGACCGACTCCTTGCTCAGTGAACTGGACTCAACACCCCCTGTTCACCGCAGAAGAATATATGTGACTAGTAAGAATCGTAAAACCTATGTATTGATATCTGTCTGGAAGTGAGTCAAGTGGGTGTAAAGCCGCATAAACACAGCCGTGAAAAGCAGCTATACCCCATTGTAAAAATAAATTACTTTTAAAAACCCGTAAAACAAAGACAGTGAAAGAGAGAGAAATTCTTACAAAATTCGTTCAGGGGCTGTGATGCAACCTGGATTGACCATATCTAGACCCACATTTGGATGAGACATAAGGGTGGACACACTTGGGGCTGAGAGGTTGGGTGAGGTTGGGTGAGCAAACACAGACCATTTAAAGTAATACTGCGTGGTACCCATCCCATGGGTCCCAAGTCTCCAGGTTCAAGGGCATCTTCCTATATCAAAAACATGCATGAGAAATCCAGAAGAAGGTACACCATGTGATTTTGAAAGGTTTCTAAAACGCACCTCATTTCTCATCTCCTTGTGCTCGGGTTCGCCATTCCAGCTACTTTACTAGCAATCTCCCTACTTGGAGAATCAGCACCTTTAACCTCCTGTTCCCTACAGGTTGCAATTTGTCCTGAGGATGAACGGAAGAGGGGCAACCAATGAGAGACTAGATCTAGGTGTTGGGACAGGCACAGGTCACTCTATTTTCCCATCAGGAAGAAGAATTAACCACAGGCTCAGCCTGCCGCCCAGAAGCACAATAGGGCCTGAGGCAATCCCGCGCTCTTAAGGCCAGCTCCCAAAAAAGGGAGTTGAAAAATGGAGCCCAGGGACACTGCCATTCACAAACCCGCAGAGTTATAAATGATAACTCTCGTCCACAAATATATTGAGGGAAGGCAACGAAGAGGATTTGAAAGCAAGGCAGAATTGCAGGAAACAGGTTTCAGGAGGTAGATTCGAATCGCCTTTAAAGCACATGAAAAGTCGCAAAACGTCGACAATGATGCCCTTGGCCAAAAAGGGCGTATGCGTTTTTTCCTGAATATATTCAGGAAAAAACGCATACGCCCTTTTTGGCCAACCAAGCAACCTGGAAAGGCAAATCAGCGCTACAAAGTAGTCTCGCTTCCCATCGGTCAAAAGGGCCATGCTGCAAAAAGTGTGAAAACCAGAAATGCAGGACAGGCCATGGAGAAATGGCAGCCTTGCTACGCTGATGGGCGGGATGTAAATTGCCAACAGCCACTCTGGAGAAGTGTACGGTGTGTCCTGAAACATCTAAAACACACAGCTTAGGGAGCATAGGGCACGTCCACTCATGGGCGTATAAATTGGGAAAACTAAAAATCAGCAAGACACAGGCACCCCAACGTTTAGGGCTGCTCTGTTGACAAGAACCTCCACTTCATGACACCTTAAATATCCCAGGAAAGAGAAAAATGGATAAAGAAGTTGTGGTCCTTATGTACAAAGGAATATCACTCAGACATGAAATCAATGTCATAAGGCTAGAAGAAGCCAGATGAGTGGACTTAGGTACGATGATTCTAAGTGAAATAAGTCACACAGAAAAAGACACTTATCATAAGCTATCACTTATAGAGGGAATGTAAAAACCGCTACACTTGAACTGAATTACAAAACAGAACAGAGTCACACGTTTAGAAAACACACTATGGCTGCTTAACGGGAAAGGTGAGGTGGGGTGATGCATAAAACAAGGGTTTCAAATTGGCTCAGATACCGTTCCATACACCCAATATGTAATAGGGAAGACCGACTCCTTGCTCAGTGAACTGGACTCATCACCCCCTATTCACCGCAGAAGAATATATGTGACTAGTAAGAATCTTAAAACCTATGTATTGATATCTGTCTGGAAGTGAGTCAAGTGGGTGTAAAACCGCATAAACACAGCCGTGAAAAGCAGCTAAACCCCATTATAAAAATAAATTACTTTTAAAAACCCGTAAAACAAAGACAGTGAAAGAGAGAGAAATTCTTACAAAATTTGTTCAGGGGCTGTGATGCAACCTGGATTGACCATATCTAGACCCACAGCTGGATGAGACATAAGGGTGGACACACTTGGGGCTGAGAGGTTGGGTGAGGTTGGGTGAGCAAACACAGACCCTTTAAAGTAATACTGCCTGGTACCCATCCCATGGGTCCCAAATCTCCAGGTTCAAGGGCATCTTCCTACATCGAAAACATACATGAGAAACCCAGAAGATGGTACACCGTGTGATTTTGAAAGGTTTCTAAAACGCACCTCATTTCTCATCTCCTTGTGTTCGGGTTCGCCATTCCAGCTACTTTACTAGCAATCTCCCTACTTGGAGAATCAGCACCTGTAACCTCCTGTTCCGTACAGGTTGCAATTTGTCCTGAGGATGAAAGGGAAGAGGGGCAACCAATGAGAGACTAGATCTAGGTGTTGGGACAGGCACAGGTCACTCTATTTTCCCATCGGGAAGAAGAATTAACCACAGGCTCAGCCTGCCGCCCTGAAGCAGAATAGGGCCTGAGGCAATCCCGCGCTCTTGCGGCCAACTCCCAAAAAAGCGAGTTGAAAAATGGAGCCCAGGGACACTGCCATTCACAAAACCGCAGAGTTATAAATTATAACTCTCGTCCACAAATATATTGAGGGAAGGCAATGAAGAGGATTTGAAAGCAAGGCAGAATTGCAGGAAACAGGTTTCAGGAGGTAGATTCGAATCGCCTTGAAAGCACATGAAAAGTCGCAAAACTTCGACAATGATGCCCTTGGCCAAAAAGGGCGTGTGCGTTTTTTCCTGAATATATTCAGGAAAAAACGCATACGCCCTTTTTGGCCAACCAAGCATCCTGGAAAGGCAAATCAGCGCTACAAAGAAGTCTCGCTTCCCATCGGTCAAAAGGGCCATGCTGCAGAAAGTGTCAAAACCAGAAATGCAGGACAGGCCATAGAGAAATGGCAGCCTTGCTACGCTGATGGGCGGGATGTAAATTGCCAACAGCCACTCTGGAGAAGTGTACTGTGTGTCCTGAAACATCGAAAAAACACAGCTTAGGGAGCATAGGGCACGTCCACTCATGGGCGTATAAATTGGGAAAACTAAAAATCAGCAGACACAGGCACCCCAAAGTTTAGGGCTGCTCTGTTGACAAGAACCTCCACTTCATGACACCTTAAATATCCCAGGAAAGAGAAAAATGGATAAAGAAGTTGTGGTCCTTATATACAATGGAATATCACTCAGACATGAAATCAATGTCATAAGGCTAGTAGAAGCAAGATGAGTGGATTTAGGTACGACGATTCTAAGTGAAATAAGTCACACAGAAAAAGACACTTATCATAAGCTATCACTTATAGAGGGAATGTAAAAACCGCTACACTTGAACTGAATTACAAAACAGAACAGAGTCTCACGTTTAGAAAACACACTATGGCTGCTTAACGGGAAAGGTGAGGTGGGGTGATGCATAAAACAAGGGTTTCAAATTCGCTCAGATACCGTTCCATACACCCAATATGTAATAGACAAGACCTACTGCTTGCTCAGTGAACTGGACTCAACACCCCCTATTCACCGCAGAAGAATATATGTGACTAGTAAGAATCTTAAAACCTATGTATTGATATCTGTCTGGAAGTGAGTCAAGTGGGTGTAAAGCCGCATAAACACAGCCGTGAAAAGCAGATAACCCCATTATAAAAATAAATTACTTTTAAAAACCCGTAAAACAAAGACAGTGAAAGAGAGAGAAATTCTTACAAAATTCGTTCAGAGGCTGTGATGCAACCTGGATTGACCATATCTAGACCCACAGCTGGATGAGACATAAGGGTGGACACACTTGGGGCTGAGAGGTTGGGTGAGGTTGGGTGAGCAAACACAGACCCTTTAAAGTAATACTGCGTGGTACCCATCCCATGGGTCCCAAATCTCCAGGTTCAAGGGCATCTTTCTACATCGAAAACATGCATGAGAAACCCAGAAGATGGTACACCGTGTGATTTTGAAAGGTTTCTAAAACGCACCTCATTTCTCAACTCCTTGTGTTCGGGTTCGCCATTCCAGCTACTTTACTAGCAATCTCCCTACTTGGAGAATCAGCACCTTTAACTTCCTGTTCCCTACAGGTTGCAATTTGTCCTGAGGATGAACGGAAGAGGGGCAACCAATGAGAGACTAGATCTAGGTGTTGGGACAGGAACAGGTCACTCTATTTTCCCATCAGGAAGAAGAATTAACCACAGGCTCAGCCTGCCGCCCAGAAGCAGAATAGGGCCTGAGGCAATCCCGCGCTCCTGCGACCAGCTCCCAAAAAAGCGAGTTGAAAAATGGAGCCCAGGGACACGGCCATTCACAAACCCGCAGAGTTATAAATGATAACTCTCGTCCACAAATATATTGAGGGAAGGCAACGAAGAGGATTTGAAAGCAAGGCAGAATTGCAGGAAACAGGTTTCAGGAGGTAGATTCGAATCGCCTTTAAAGCACATGAAAAGTCGCAAAACGTCGACAATGATGCCCTTGGCCAAAAAGGGCGTATGCGTTTTTTCCTGAATATATTCAGGAAAAAACGCATACGCCCTTTTTGGCCAACCAAGCAACCTGGAAGGCAAATCAGCGCTACAAAGAAGTCTCGCTTCCCATCGGTCAAAAGGGCCATGCTGCAGAAAATGTCAAAACCAGAAATGCAGGACAGGCCATAGAGAAATGGCAGCCTTGCTACGCTGATGGGCGGGATGTAAATTGCCAACAGCCACTCTGGAGAAGTGTACGGTGTGTCCTGAAACATCTAAAACACACAGCTTAGGGAGCATAGGGCACGGCCACTCATGGGCGTATAAATTGGGAAAACTAAAAATCAGCAAGACACAGGCACCCCAAAGTTTAGGGCTGCTCTGTTGACAAGAACCTCCACTTCATGACACCTTAAATATCCCAGGAAAGAGAAAAATGGATAAAGAAGTTGTGGTCCTTATGTACAAAGGAATATCACTCAGACATGAAATCAATGTCATAAGGCTAGAAGAAGCAAGATGATTGGACTTAGGTACGATGATTCTAACTGAAATAAGTCACACAGAAAAAGACACTTATCATAAGCTATCACTTATAGAGGGAATGTAAAAACCGCTACACTTGAACTGAATTACAAAACAGAACAGAGTCACACGTTTAGAAAACACACTATGGCTGCTTAACGGGAAAGGTGAGGTGGGGTGATGCATAAAACAAGGGTTTCAAATTGGCTCAGATACCGTTCCATACACCCAATATGTAATAGAGAAGACCGACTCCTTGCTCAGTGAACTGGACTCAACACACCCTGTTCACCGCAGAAGAATATATGTGACTAGTAAGAATCGTAAAACCTATGTATTGATATCTGTCTGGAAGTGAGTCAAGTGGGTGTAAAGCCGCATAAACACAGCCGTGAAAAGCAGCTATACCCCATTGTAAAAATAAATTACTTTTAAAAACCCGTAAAACAAAGACAGTGAAAGAGAGAGAAATTCTTACAAAATTCGTTCAGGGGCTGTGATGCAACCTGGATTGACCATATCTAGACCCACAGTTGGATGAGACATAAGGGTGGACACACTTGGGGCTGAGAGGTTGGGTGAGGTTGGGTGAGCAAACGCAGACCATTTAAAGTAATACTGCGTGGTACCCATCCCATGGGTCCCAAGTCTCCAGGTTCAAGGGCATCTTCCTATATCAAAAACATGCATGAGAAACCCAGAAGAAGGTACACCATGTGATTTTGAAAGGTTTCTAAAACGCACCTCATTTCTCATCTCCTTGTGCTCCGGTTCGCAATTCCAGCTACTTTACTAGCAATCTCCCTACTTGGAGAATCAGCACCTTTAACCTCCTGTTCCCTACAGGTTGCAATTTGTCCTGAGGATGAACGGGAAGAGGGGCAACCAATGAGAGACTAGATCTAGGTTTTGGGACAGGCACAGGTCACTCTATTTTCCCATCAGGAAGAAGAATTAACCACAGGCTCAGCCTGCCGCCCAGAAGCAGAATAGGGCCTGAGGCAATCCCGCGCTCTTAAGGCCAGCTCCCAAAAAAGGGAGTTGAAAAATGGAGCCCAGGGACACTGCCATTCACAAACCCGCAGAGTTATAAATGATAACTCTCGTCCACAAATATATTGAGGGAAGGCAACGAAGAGGATTTGAAAGCAAGGCAGAATTGCAGGAAACAGGTTTCAGGAGGTAGATTCGAATCGCCTTTAAAGCACATGAAAAGTCGCAAAACGTCGACAATGATGCCCTTGGCCAAAAAGGGCGTATGCGTTTTTTCCTCAATATATTCAGGAAAAAACGCATACGCCCTTTTTGGCCAACCAAGCAACCTGGAAAGGCAAATCAGCGCTACAAAGTAGTCTCGCTTCCCATCGGTCAAAAGGGCCATGCTGCAAAAAGTGTGAAAACCAGAAATGCAGGACAGGCCATGGAGAAATGGCAGCCTTGCTACGCTGATGGGCGGGATGTAAATTGCCAACAGCCACTCTGGAGAAGTGTACGGTGTGTCCTGAAACATCTAAAACACACAGCATAGGGAGCATAGGGCACGTCCACTCATGGGCGTATAAATTGGGAAAACTAAAAATCAGCAAGACACAGGCACCCCAACGTTTAGGGCTGCTCTGTTGACAAGAACCTCCACTTCATGACACCTTAAATATCCCAGGAAAGAGAAAAATGGATAAAGAAGTTGTGGTCCTTATGTACAAAGGAATATCACTCAGACATGAAATCAATGTCATAAGGCTAGAAGAAGCCAGATGAGTGGACTTAGGTACGATGATTCTAAGTGAAATAAGTCACACAGAAAAAGACACTTATCATAAGCTATCACTTATAGAGGGAATGTAAAAACCGCTACACTTGAACTGAATTACAAAACAGAACAGAGTCACACGTTTAGAAAACACACTATGGCTGCTTAACGGGAAAGGTGAGGTGGGGTGATGCATAAAACAAGGGTTTCAAATTGGCTCAGATACTGTTCCATACACCCAATATGTAATAGAGAAGACCGACTCCTTGCTCAGTGAACTGGACTCAACACCCCCTATTCACCGCAGAAGAATATATGTGACTAGTAAGAATCTTAAAACCTATGTATTGATATCTGTCTGGAAGTGAGTCAAGTGGGTGTAAAACCGCATAAACACAGCCGTGAAAAGCAGCTATACCCCATTATAAAAATAAATTACTTTTAAAAACCCGTAAAACAAAGACAGTGAAAGAGAGAGAAATTCTTACAAAATTCGTTCAGGGGCTGTGATGCAACCTGGATTGACCATATCTAGACCCACAGCAGGATGAGACATAAGGGTGGACACACTTGGGGCTGAGAGGTTGGGTGAGGTTGGGTAAGCAAACACAGACCCTTTAAAGTAATACTGCCTGGTACCCATCCCATAGGTCCCAAATCTCCAGGTTCAAGGGCATCTTCCTACATCGAAAACATACATGAGAAACCCAGAAGATGGTACACCGTGTGATTTTGAAAGGTTTCTAAAACGCACCTTATTTCTCATCTCCTTGTGCTCGGGTTCGCCATTCCAGCTACTTTACTAGCAATCTCCCTACTTGGAGAATCAGCACCTTTAACCTGCTGTTCCCTACAGGTTGCAATTTGTCCTGAGGATGAACGGGAAGAGGGGCAACCAATGAGAGACTAGATCTAGGTGTTGGGACAGGCACAGGTCACTCTATTTTCCCATCGGGAAGAAGAATTAACCACAGGCTCAGCCTGCCGCCCTGAAGCAGAATAGGGCCTGAGGCAATCCCGCGCTCCTGCGGCCAGCTCCCAAAAAAGCGAGTTGAAAAATGGAGCCCAGGGACACTGCAATTCACAAACTCGCAGAGTTATAAATGATAACTCTCATCCACAGATATATTGAGGGAAGGCAACGAAGAGGATTTCAAAGCAAGGCAGAATTGCAGGAAACAGGTTTCAGGAGGTAGATTCGAATCGCCTTAAAAGCACATGAAAAGTCGCAAAACTTCGACAATGATGCCCTTGGCCAAAAAGGGCGTGTGCGTTTTTTCCTGAATATATTCAGGAAAAAACGCATACGCCCTTTTTGGCCAACCAAGCAACCTGGAAAGGCAAATCAGCGCTACAAAGAAGTCTCGCTTCCCATCGGTCAAAAGGGCCATGCTGCAGAAAGTGTCAAAACCAGAAATGCAGGACAGGCCAAAGAGAAATGGCAGCCTTGCTACGCTGATGGGCGGGATGTAAATTGCCAACAGCCACTCTGGAGAAGTGTACTGTGTGTCCTGAAACATCGAAAAAACACAGCTTAGGGAGCATAGGGCACGTCCACTCATGGGCGTATAAATTGGGAAAACTAAAAATCAGCAGACACAGGCACCCCAAAGTTTAGGGCTGCTCTGTTGACAAGAACCTCCACTTCATGACACCTTAAATATCCCAGGAAAGAGAAAAATGGATAAAGAAGTCGTGGTCCTTATGTACAAAGGAATATCACTCAGACATGAAATCAATGTCATAAGGCTAGAAGAAGCAAGATGATTGGACTTAGGTACGATGATTCTAACTGAAATAAGTCACACAGAAAAAGACACTTATCATAAGCTATCACTTATAGAGGGAATGTAAAAACCGCTACACTTGAACTGAATTACAAAACAGAACAGAGTCACACGTTTAGAAAACACACTATGGCTGCTTAACGGGAAAGGTGAGGTGGGGTGATGCATAAAACAAGGGTTTCAAATTGGCTCAGATACCGTTCCATACACCCAATATGTAATAGAGAAGACCGACTCCTTGCTCAGTGAACTGGACTCAACACACCCTGTTCACCGCAGAAGAATATATGTGACTAGTAAGAATCGTAAAACCTATGTATTGATATCTGTCTGGAAGTGAGTCAAGTGGGTGTAAAGCCGCATAAACACAGCCGTGAAAAGCAGCTATACCCCATTGTAAAAATAAATTACTTTTAAAAACCCGTAAAACAAAGACAGTGAAAGAGAGAGAAATTCTTACAAAATTCGTTCAGGGGCTGTGATGCAACCTGGATTGACCATATCTAGACCCACAGTTGGATGAGACATAAGGGTGGACACACTTGGGGCTGAGAGGTTGGGTGAGGTTGGGTGAGCAAACGCAGACCATTTAAAGTAATACTGCGTGGTACCCATCCCATGGGTCCCAAGTCTCCAGGTTCAAGGGCATCTTCCTATATCAAAAACATGCATGAGAAACCCAGAAGAAGGTACACCATGTGATTTTGAAAGGTTTCTAAAACGCACCTCATTTCTCATCTCCTTGTGCTCCGGTTCGCAATTCCAGCTACTTTACTAGCAATCTCCCTACTTGGAGAATCAGCACCTTTAACCTCCTGTTCCCTACAGGTTGCAATTTGTCCTGAGGATGAATGGGAAGAGGGGCAACCAATGAGAGACTAGATCTAGGTTTTGGGACAGGCACAGGTCACTCTATTTTCCCATCAGGAAGAAGAATTAACCACAGGCTCAGCCTGCCGCCCAGAAGCAGAATAGGGCCTGAGGCAATCCCGCGCTCTTAAGGCCAGCTCCCAAAAAAGGGAGTTGAAAAATGGAGCCCAGGGACACTGCCATTCACAAACCCGCAGAGTTATAAATGATAACTCTCGTCCACAAATATATTGAGGGAAGGCAACGAAGAGGATTTGAAAGCAAGGCAGAATTGCAGGAAACAGGTTTCAGGAGGTAGATTCGAATCGCCTTTAAAGCACATGAAAAGTCGCAAAACGTCGACAATGATGCCCTTGGCCAAAAAGGGCGTATGCGTTTTTTCCTCAATATATTCAGGAAAAAACGCATACGCCCTTTTTGGCCAACCAAGCAACCTGGAAAGGCAAATCAGCGCTACAAAGTAGTCTCGCTTCCCATCGGTCAAAAGGGCCATGCTGCAAAAAGTGTGAAAACCAGAAATGCAGGACAGGCCATGGAGAAATGGCAGCCTTGCTACGCTGATGGGCGGGATGTAAATTGCCAACAGCCACTCTGGAGAAGTGTACGGTGTGTCCTGAAACATCTAAAACACACAGCTTAGGGAGCATAGGGCACATCCACTCATGGGCGTATAAATTGGGAAAACTAAAAATCAGCAAGACACAGGCACCCCAACGTTTAGGGCTGCTCTGTTGACAAGAACCTCCACTTCATGACACCTTAAATATCCCAGGAAAGAGAAAAATGGATAAAGAAGTTGTGGTCCTTATGTACAAAGGAATATCACTCAGACATGAAATCAATGTCATAAGGCTAGAAGAAGCCAGATGAGTGGACTTAGGTACGATGATTCTAAGTGAAATAAGTCACACAGAAAAAGACACTTATCATAAGCTATCACTTATAGAGGGAATGTAAAAACCGCTACACTTGAACTGAATTACAAAACAGAACAGAGTCACACGTTTAGAAAACACACTATGGCTGCTTAACGGGAAAGGTGAGGTGGGGTGATGCATAAAACAAGGGTTTCAAATTGGCTCAGATACTGTTCCATACACCCAATATGTAATAGAGAAGACCGACTCCTTGCTCAGTGAACTGGACTCAACACCCCCTATTCACCGCAGAAGAATATATGTGACTAGTAAGAATCTTAAAACCTATGTATTGATATCTGTCTGGAAGTGAGTCAAGTGGGTGTAAAACCGCATAAACACAGCCGTGAAAAGCAGCTATACCCCATTATAAAAATAAATTACTTTTAAAAACCCGTAAAACAAAGACAGTGAAAGAGAGAGAAATTCTTACAAAATTCGTTCAGGGGCTGTGATGCAACCTGGATTGACCATATCTAGACCCACAGCAGGATGAGACATAAGGGTGGACACACTTGGGGCTGAGAGGTTGGGTGAGGTTGGGTAAGCAAACACAGACCCTTTAAAGTAATACTGCCTGGTACCCATCCCATAGGTCCCAAATCTCCAGGTTCAAGGGCATCTTCCTACATCGAAAACATACATGAGAAACCCAGAAGATGGTACACCGTGTGATTTTGAAAGGTTTCTAAAACGCACCTTATTTCTCATCTCCTTGTGCTCGGGTTCGCCATTCCAGCTACTTTACTAGCAATCTCCCTACTTGGAGAATCAGCACCTTTAACCTGCTGTTCCCTACAGGTTGCAATTTGTCCTGAGGATGAACGGGAAGAGGGGCAACCAATGAGAGACTAGATCTAGGTGTTGGGACAGGCACAGGTCACTCTATTTTCCCATCGGGAAGAAGAATTAACCACAGGCTCAGCCTGCCGCCCTGAAGCAGAATAGGGCCTGAGGCAATCCCGCGCTCCTGCGGCCAGCTCCCAAAAAAGCGAGTTGAAAAATGGAGCCCAGGGACACTGCAATTCACAAACTCGCAGAGTTATAAATGATAACTCTCATCCACAGATATATTGAGGGAAGGCAACGAAGAGGATTTCAAAGCAAGGCAGAATTGCAGGAAACAGGTTTCAGGAGGTAGATTCGAATCGCCTTAAAAGCACATGAAAAGTCGCAAAACTTCGACAATGATGCCCTTGGCCAAAAAGGGCGTGTGCGTTTTTTCCTGAATATATTCAGGAAAAAACGCATACGCCCTTTTTGGCCAACCAAGCAACCTGGAAAGGCAAATCAGCGCTACAAAGAAGTCTCGCTTCCCATCGGTCAAAAGGGCCATGCTGCAGAAAGTGTCAAAACCAGAAATGCAGGACAGGCCAAAGAGAAATGGCAGCCTTGCTACGCTGATGGGCGGGATGTAAATTGCCAACAGCCACTCTGGAGAAGTGTACTGTGTGTCCTGAAACATCGAAAAAACACAGCTTAGGGAGCATAGGGCACGTCCACTCATGGGCGTATAAATTGGGAAAACTAAAAATCAGCAGACACAGGCACCCCAAAGTTTAGGGCTGCTCTGTTGACAAGAACCTCCACTTCATGACACCTTAAATATCCCAGGAAAGAGAAAAATGGATAAAGAAGTTGTGGTCCTTATGTACAATGGAATATCACTCAGACATGAAATCAATGTCATAAGGCTAGTAGAAGCAAGATGAGTGGATTTAGGTACGACGATTCTAAGTGAAATAAGTCACACAGAAAAAGACACTTATCATAAGCTATCACTTATAGAGGGAATGTAAAAACCGCTACACTTGAACTGAATTACAAAACAGAACAGAGTCTCACGTTTAGAAAACACAATATGGCTGCTTAACGGGAAAGGTGAGGTGGGGTGATGCATAAAACAAGGTTTACAAAATCGCTCAGATACCGTTCCATACACCCAATATGTAATAGACAAGACCTACTGCTTGCTCAGTGAACTGGACTCAACACCCCCTATTCACCGCAGAAGAATATATGTGACTAGTAAGAATCTTAAAACCTATGTATTGATATCTGTCTGGAAGTGAGTCAAGTGGGTGTAAAGCCGCATAAACACAGCCGTGAAAAGCAGATAACCCCATTATAAAAATAAATTACTTTTAAAAACCCGTAAAACAAAGACAGTGAAAGAGAGAGAAATTCTTACAAAATTCGTTCAGAGGCTGTGATGCAACCTGGATTGACCATATCTAGACCCACAGCTGGATGAGACATAAGGGTGGACACACTTGGGGCTGAGAGGTTGGGTGAGGTTGGGTGAGCAAACACAGACCCTTTAAAGTAATACTGCGTGGTACCCATCCCATGGGTCCCAAATCTCCAGGTTCAAGGGCATCTTTCTACATCGAAAACATGCATGAGAAACCCAGAAGATGGTACACCGTGTGATTTTGAAAGTTTTCTAAAACGCACCTCATTTCTCAACTCCTTGTGTTCGGGTTCGCCATTCCAGCTACTTTACTAGCAATCTCCCTACTTGGAGAATCAGCACCTTTAACTTCCTGTTCCCTACAGGTTGCAATTTGTCCTGAGGATGAACGGAAGAGGGGCAACCAATGAGAGACTAGATCTAGGTGTTGGGACAGGAACAGGTCACTCTATTTTCCCATCAGGAAGAAGAATTAACCACAGGCTCAGCCTGCCGCCCAGAAGCAGAATAGGGCCTGAGGCAATCCCGCGCTCCTGCGGCCAGCTCCCAAAAAAGCAAGTTGAAAAATGGAGCCCAGGGACACTGCCATTCACAAACCCGCAGAGTTATAAATGATAACTCTCGTCCACAAATATATTGAGGGAAGGCAACGAAGAGGATTTGAAAGCAAGGCAGAATTGCAGGAAACAGGTTTCAGGAGGTAGATTCGAATCGCCTTTAAAGCACATGAAAAGTCGCAAAACGTCGACAATGATGCCCTTGGCCAAAAAGGGCGTATGCGTTTTTTCCTGAATATATTCAGGAAAAAACGCATACGCCCTTTTTGGCCAACCAAGCAACCTGGAAGGCAAATCAGCGCTACAAAGAAGTCTCGCTTCCCATCGGTCAAAAGGGCCATGCTGCAGAAAGTGTCAAAACCAGAAATGCAGGACAGGCCATAGAGAAATGGCAGCCTTGCTACGCTGATGGGCGGGATGTAAATTGCCAACAGCCACTCTGGAGAAGTGTACGGTGTGTCCTGAAACATCTAAAACACACAGCTTAGGGAGCATAGGGCACGTCCACTCATGGGCGTATAAATTGGGAAAACTAAAAATCAGCAAGACACAGGCACCCCAAAGTTTAGGGCTGCTCTGTTGACAAGAACCTCCACTTCATGACACCTTAAATATCCCAGGAAAGAGAAAAATGGATAAAGAAGTTGTGGTCCTTATGTACAAAGGAATATCACTCAGACATGAAATCAATGTCATAAGGCTAGAAGAAGCAAGATGATTGGACTTAGGTACGATGATTCTAACTGAAATAAGTCACACAGAAAAAGACACTTATCATAAGCTATCACTTATAGAGGGAATGTAAAAACCGCTACACTTGAACTGAATTACAAAACAGAACAGAGTCACACGTTTAGAAAACACACTATGGCTGCTTAACGGGAAAGGTGAGGTGGGGTGATGCATAAAACAAGGGTTTCAAATTGGCTCAGATACCGTTCCATACACCCAATATGTAATAGAGAAGACCGACTCCTTGCTCAGTGAACTGGACTCAACACACCCTGTTCACCGCAGAAGAATATATGTGACTAGTAAGAATCGTAAAACCTATGTATTGATATCTGTCTGGAAGTGAGTCAAGTGGGTGTAAAGCCGCATAAACACAGCCGTGAAAAGCAGCTATACCCCATTGTAAAAATAAATTACTTTTAAAAACCCGTAAAACAAAGACAGTGAAAGAGAGAGAAATTCTTACAAAATTCGTTCAGGGGCTGTGATGCAACCTGGATTGACCATATCTAGACCCACAGTTGGATGAGACATAAGGGTGGACACACTTGGGGCTGAGAGGTTGGGTGAGGTTGGGTGAGCAAACGCAGACCATTTAAAGTAATACTGCGTGGTACCCATCCCATGGGTCCCAAGTCTCCAGGTTCAAGGGCATCTTCCTATATCAAAAACATGCATGAGAAACCCAGAAGAAGGTACACCATGTGATTTTGAAAGGTTTCTAAAACGCACCTCATTTCTCATCTCCTTGTGCTCCGGTTCGCAATTCCAGCTACTTTACTAGCAATCTCCCTACTTGGAGAATCAGCACCTTTAACCTCCTGTTCCCTACAGGTTGCAATTTGTCCTGAGGATGAACGGGAAGAGGGGCAACCAATGAGAGACTAGATCTAGGTGTTGGGACAGGCACAGGTCACTCTATTTTCCCATCAGGAAGAAGAATTAACCACAGGCTCAGCCTGCCGCCCAGAAGCAGAATAGGGCCTGAGGCAATCCCGCGCTCTTAAGGCCAGCTCCCAAAAAAGGGAGTTGAAAAATGGAGCCCAGGGACACTGCCATTCACAAACCCGCAGAGTTATAAATGATAACTCTCGTCCACAAATATATTGAGGGAAGGCAACGAAGAGGATTTGAAAGCAAGGCAGAATTGCAGGAAACAGGTTTCAGGAGGTAGATTCGAATCGCCTTTAAAGCACATGAAAAGTCGCAAAACGTCGACAATGATGCCCTTGGCCAAAAAGGGCGTATGCGTTTTTTCCTCAATATATTCAGGAAAAAACGCATACGCCCTTTTTGGCCAACCAAGCAACCTGGAAAGGCAAATCAGTGCTACAAAGTAGTCTCGCTTCCCATCGGTCAAAAGGGCCATGCTGCAAAAAGTGTGAAAACCAGAAATGCAGGACAGGCCATGGAGAAATGGCAGCCTTGCTACGCTGATGGGCGGGATGTAAATTGCCAACAGCCACTCTGGAGAAGTGTACGGTGTGTCCTGAAACATCTAAAACACACAGCTTAGGGAGCATAGGGCACGTCCACTCATGGGCGTATAAATTGGGAAAACTAAAAATCAGGAAGACACAGGCACCCCAAAGTTTAGGGCTGCTCTGTTGACAAGAACCTCCACTTCATGACACCTTAAATATCCCAGGAAAGAGAAAAATGGATAAAGAAGTTGTGGTCCTTATGTACAAAGGAATATCACTCAGACATGAAATCAATGTCATAAGGCTAGAAGAAGCAAGATGAGTGGACTTAGGTACGATGATTCTAAGTGAAATACTCACACAGAAAAAGACACTTATCATAAGCTATCACTTATAGAGGGAATGTAAAAACCGCTACACTTGAACTGAATTACAAAACAGAACAGAGTCACACGTTTAGAAAACACACTATGGCTGCTTAACGGGAAAGGTGAGGTGGGGTGATGCATAAAACAAGGGTTTCAAATTGGCTCAGATACCGTTCCATACACCCAATATGTAATAGAGAAGACCGACTCCTTGCTCAGTGAACTGGACTCAACACCCCCTATTCACCGCAGAAGAATATATGTGACTAGTAAAAATCTTAAAACCTATGTATTGATATCTGTCTGGAAGTGAGTCAAGTGGGTGTAAAACCGCATAAACACAGCCGTGAAAAGCAGCTAAACCCCATTATAAAAATAAATTACTTTTAAAAACCCGTAAAACAAAGACAGTGAAAGAGAGAGAAATTCTTACAAAATTTGTTCAGGGGCTGTGATGCAACCTGGATTGACCATATCTAGACCCACAGCTGGATGAGACATAAGGGTGGACACACTTGGGGCTGAGAGGTTGGGTGAGGTTGGGTGAGCAAACACAGACCCTTTAAAGTAATACTGCCTGGTACCCATCCCATGGGTCCCAAATCTCCAGGTTCAAGGGCATCTTCCTACATCGAAAACATACATGAGAAACCCAGAAGATGGTACACCGTGTGATTTTGAAAGGTTTCTAAAACGCACCTCATTTCTCATCTCCTTGTGTTCGGGTTCGCCATTCCAGCTACTTTACTAGCAATCTCCCTACTTGGAGAATCAGCACCTGTAACCTCCTGTTCCGTACAGGTTGCAATTTGTCCTGAGGATGAAAGGGAAGAGGGGCAACCAATGAGAGACTAGATCTAGGTGTTGGGACAGGCACAGGTCACTCTATTTTCCCATCAGGAAGAAGAATTAACCACAGGCTCAGCCTGCCGCCCAGAAGCAGAATAGGGCCTGAGGCAATCCCGCGCTCCTGCGGCCAGCTCCCAAAAAAGCGAGTTGAAAAATGGAGCCCAGGGACACTGCCATTCACAAACCCGCAGAGTTATAAATGATAACTCTCGTCCACAAATATATTGAGGGAAGGCAACGAAGAGGATTTGAAAGCAAGGCAGAATTGCAGGAAACAGGTTTCAGGAGGTAGATTCGAATCGCCTTTAAAGCACATGAAAAGTCGCAAAACGTCGACAATGATGCCCTTGGCCAAAAAGGGCGTATGCGTTTTTTCCTGAATATATTCAGGAAAAACGCATACGCCCTTTTTGGCCAACCAAGCAACCTGGAAAGGCAAATCAGCGCTACAAGAAGTCTCGCTTCCCATCGGTCAAAAGGGCCATGCTGCAGAAAGTGTCAAAACCAGAAATGCAGGACAGGCCATAGAGAAATGGCAGCCTTGCTACGCTGATGGGCGGGATGTAAATTGCCAACAGCCACTCTGGAGAAGTGTACTGTGTGTCCTGAAACATCGAAAAAACACAGCTTAGGGAGCATAGGGCACGTCCACTCATGGGCGTATAAATTGGGAAAACTAAAAATCAGGAAGACACAGGCACCCCAAAGTTTAGGGCTGCTGTGTTGACAAGAACCTCCACTTCATGACACCTTAAATATCCCAGGAAAGAGAAAAATGGATAAAGAAGTTGTGGTCCTTATGTACAATGGAATATCACTCAGACATGAAATCAATGTCATAAGGCTAGTAGAAACAAGGTGAGTGGAGTTAGGTACAACGATTCTAAGTGAAATAAGTCACACAGAAAAAGACACTTATCATAAGCTATCACTTATAGAGGGAATGTAAAAACCGCTACACTTGAACTGAATTACAAAACAGAACAGAGTCACACGTTTAGAAAACACACTATGGCTGCTTAACGGGAAAGGTGAGGTGGGGTGATGCATAAAACAAGGGTTTCAAATTCGCTCAGATACCAATCCATACACCCAATATGTAATAGACAAGACCTACTCCTTGCTCAGTGAACTGGACTCAACACCCCCTATTCACCGCACAAGAATATATGTGACTAGTAAGAATCTTAAAACCTATGTATTGATATCTGTCTGGAAGTGAGTCAAGTGGGTGTAAAGCGGCATAAACACAGCAGTGAAAAGTAGCGAATCCCCATTTTAAATTAAATAACTTTAAAAAACCCCAAAAAATAAGACAGTGATAGAGAGAGGAAATTTTACATAATTCGTTCCTGGGCTGTGATGCAACCTTGTTTGATCATATCTAGACCCACAGCTGGATGAGAAATAAAGCTGGACACTCTTGCAGCTGAAGGACTCTTTCCCTAGTTACCAGATTGGGGAACGTAAATAGGCTGCCTCCCTCTGGCCGTTACCTGCAAAAGCAGCTTTAATACCTGTGTTAATGGTCACTTCATATGAACAAGTACTTCAGGGCTGTAAATGAAACCTGCCCTCAAAATGTCTTGAGGGAGGTAGTGGCCAAAACTTTTCAAAATGTGACACTTACTTTAAGAAAACAATTTGAAGAACTAAGCTGTAATCACAGTTTGATAAATAAAAAGAGCATGCTTTAAAGATCAATTTCAACAGATTATGGGACACATGCAAATTCAGCCACACAGAGGTATCAGCTCGCACCTGTTAGAATAACCAGCAGCAAGCAAACTACAAACAATAAATATTGAAGGTGTTTTGGAGAAATGCATACCCTCAATTTTAAGTGGGACATAACCTGGAAAGAGCCACTAATGAGAACTGAATGGTGGTGCCTTTAAAACGTACACACTGAGCTACCATATGATACAGCAAGCCCACTCCTTGGCCTATAACATAAGGAGATAGAACTGGAAAGACACAGGCAAGCAAATGTGCATTGCAGCAGTATTACAATAACCAAGACATGGAGGCAACCAAAAAGTCCATCAAGAGGTGCGTGGCCAAAGAATAACTGGTACACGTACAGATGGAATATTAGCCAGGGAAAAAAACAAAACAATGCCATTTGCAGCACTGTGTATGATTCTTGAGTTAATCAGGCAAATTGTACTAAGTCAGAAAGCAAAAGACACATATCCTATAATATCACTTATAGGTCTTAGCTAAAAATTGATACCAATGAAGATATTTCCACAGAGAAATGCAATCACAGATTCATTAAACAAACTTAGGGTTCACCAAATGGAAAGGTGTGAGGATTGGATACATTAGGTTATTGGGGTTAAGATAGATATAGAAACACATGTGAAATATGTAATCACCAAAGACCTAAGTAATACCAAGACAAGACTACTCAACATGGTGTCATAACCTACATGGGAAAATGATCCAAAGAAGAATAGTTATATGTATATGTTTAAAAGAACCACATCTTGCAGACCTAGAAGAAACAAAACATTTTAATCAAATTTGCTCTGACAAAAAATAAAAATTAAATTAAAAAAAGAACAAGAAGTAATGAGACATAAACTTAAGGGGCTTTTTGCTGGCACATTGCATTCTAATTTACAAACAGAACATGACTTCCATTAAGGCTCTGTCATCACTAATAAAGCAGCTTTATAAGCAATGTTGAAGGTAGCTTAAAAGAAGTCTCACTAATTATTGATAGTAACAAGGAAACAAAGAAAAGTAAAAATCTCACTGCAAAAAGTATACATAGGGTAAGGATAGTAGATCAAACACTGATTAAACTTCTGTAAAGAATAAAAGACAACAGTAGTATGTTTTGTTAAAAAAGAGAGGGCCCAAATAAATCTGAAATGAAAGAGATGATGTTACAACAGACACCACAGAAATACAAAGTATCCTAAGATACACACAGGGTAACTCAGGGCTCAGACTGGACAGAGCCCACTCTCCAGTCCCCTGTACATGACTTACAGGAGCCTCAGGAACTGAGGAGGAGGTCCCTGAGGAGAGGCTCAAGATAGAATATGGTAGGCATTAACATGACTGCATTCATCTTAAACATGCCTGAACTACATTCACACGAGATGATTTTGTCCTGTATGTACATCGGCACCTCTAGCCGGAACTGCAGATCTTTGGCTTCAACACCTCTACTGACAACATTAGCTTCACCTGCTGTGGACCGTCTCCTATAGGATTTCTAGAATCACAAAACATCGAAGCTTCACAGGACCCAGAGTCTGTGTGACTCCACACAGAGTCTCAGAGTCTCAACTCCACTCAGATACTCCACTCTTGGAGGGCACACACAAAGTAGTGTGCACATCAGGACCCAGGGGAAGGAGCAGTGACCCCGTAGGAGAATGACCAGAACTACCTGCTACTTTTAGAGGGTCTCCTGCAGAGGCAGCTGGTGGCTGTGGCTGTGGCTCACCGTGAGGACAACGAAACTGGCAGCAGAAGTTCTGGGAAATACTCCTTGGTGTGAGCCCTCCCAGAGTCCGCCATTAGCCCCACCAAGAGCAAGGTAGGCTCCAGTGCTGGGTCGCCTCAGGCCAAACAACCAACAGGGAGGGAACCCAGCCCCATGCATCAGCAGACAAGCAGATTCAACTTTTTATTAAAGTTTTATTTAATCCGTAGACAAGCGGAATAAAGCTCTGCCCACCAAAGCAACACCCAGCTCTACCCACCACCAGTCCCTCCCATCAGGAAGCTTGCACAAGCCTCTAAGATAGACTCATCCACCAGAGAGCAGACAGCAGAAGCAAGAAGAACTACAATTCTGCAGCCTGTGGAAGGAAAACCACATTCACAGAAAGATAGACAAAATGAAAAGGTAGAGGAATTTATACCAGATCAAGGAACAAGATAAAACCCCAGAAAAAAAACGAAATGAGGTGGAGATAGGGAACCTTCCAGAAAAAGAATTCAGAATAATGATAGTGAAGTTGAGCCAAGACCTTAGAAAAAGAAAGGAGGCAAAGATCGAGAAGACACAAGAAATGCTTAACAAAGACCTAGAAGAATTAAGGAACAAACACCTAGAAGAATTAAAGAACAAACAAACAGAGGTGAACAATGTAATAACTGAAATGAAAAATACACTAGAAGGAATCAGTAGCAGAATAACTGTGGCAGAAGAACGGATAAGTGGCCTGGAAGACAGAAAGGTGGAAATCACTGCCATGGAACAGAATAAAGAAAAAGAATGAAAATAAATGAAGACACCCCAAGAGTCCCCTGGGACAACATTAAACGCAACAACATTCGCATTATAGGGGTCCCAGAAGGAGAAGAGAGAGAGAAAGGACCCGAGAATATATTTGAAGAGATTATGGTCAAAAACTTCCCTAGCATGGGAAAAGAAATAGCCACCCAAGTCCAGAAGCACAGAGTGTCCCAGGCAGGAGAAACCAAAGGAGAAAAATGACAAGACACATAGTAATCAAATTGACAAAAATTAACGACAAAGAAAAATTATTGAAAGCAGCAAGGGAAAAATGACAAATAACATACAAGGGAAATCCCATAAGGATAACAGCTGATTTCTCAGCAGAAAATCTACAAGCCAGAAGGAAGTGGCATGATAAATTTAAAGTGATGAAAGGGAAGAACCTACAACCAAGGGTACTGCACCCTGCAAAGAGCTCATTCAGATTTGATGGAGAAATCAAAAGCCTTACAGACAAGCAAAAGCTAAGAGAATTCAGCACCATGCAACCAGCTCTACACCAAATGCTAAAAGAACTTCTCTAAGTGGGAAACACAAGAGAAGAAAAGGACCCACCAAGACAAACCCATAACAATTAAGAAAATAGTAGTAGGAACATACATATCGATAATTACCTTAAACGTGAATGCACTAAATGTTCCAACCAAAAGACATAGACTGGCTGAATGCATACAAAAACAAGACCCATATATATGCTGTCTACAAGAGACCCATTTCAGACCTAGGGACACATACAGACTGAAAGTGAGGCGATGGAAAAATATATTCTATGCTAATGAAAATCAAAAGAAAGCTGGAGTAGCAATACTCATATCAGATAAAATAGACTTTAAAATAAAGAATGTTACAAGAGACAAGGAAAGACACTACATAATGGTCAAGGGATCAATCCAAGAAGAAGATATAACAATTATAAATATATATGTACCCAACATAGGAGCACCTCAATGTATAAGGCAACTGCTAACAGCTATAAAAGAGGAAATCGACAGTAACACAATAATAGCGGGGGACTTTAACAGCTCACTTACACCAGTGGAGATCAGCCAGACAGAAAATTAATAAGGAAACACAAGCTTTAAATGACACAATAGACCAGATAGAGTTCATTGATATTTATAGGACATTCCATCCAAAAACAGCAGATTACACGTTCTTCTCAACTGCACACGGAACATTCTCCAGGATAGATCACATCTTGGGTCACAGATAAAGCCTCAGTAAATTTAAGAAAACTGAAATCATATCAAGCAGCTGTTCCGACCACAATGCTATGAGATTAGAAATCAATTACACGGAAAAAACCGTAAAAAACACAAACACATGGAGGCTAAACAATACGTTACTAAATAACCAAGAGATCACTGAAGAAATCAAAGGGGAAATCAAAAACTACCTAGAGACAAATGACAATAAAAACACGATGATCCAAAACCTATGGGATGCAGCAAAAGGAGTTCTAAGAGGGAAGTTTATAGCAATACAAGCCTACCTCAAGAAACAAGAAAAATCTCAAATAAACAATCTAACCTTACACCTAGAGGAACTAGAGTAAGAAGAACAAAACCCAAAGTTAGTAGAAGGAAAGAAATCCTAAAGATCAGAGCAGAAATAAATGAAATAGAAACAAAGAAAACGGAAGCAAAGATCATCAAAACTAAAAGCTGGTTCTTTGAGAAGATAAGCAAAAATGATCAACTTTTAGCCACACTCAAGAAAAAGAGGGAGAGGACGCAAATCAACAAAATCAGAAGTGAAAAAGGAGAAGTTACAACAGACACCACAGGAATACAAAGCATCCTAAGAGACTACTACAAGCAACTCTGTGCCAATAAAATGGACAATCTGGAAGAAATGGACAAATTCTTAGAAAGGGATAACCTTCAAAGATTGAACCAGGAAGAAATAGAAAATATGAACAAACCTATCACAAGCAATGAAATTGAAACTGTGATTAAAAATCTTCCAACAAACAAAAGTCCAGAACCAGATGGCATCACAGGTGAATTCTATCAAACATTTAGAGAAGAGCTAACACCCAACCTTCTCAAATTCTTCAAAACAATTGCAGGGGAAGGAACACTCCCAAACTCATTCTATGAGACCACCATCACCCTGATACCAAAATCAGACAGAGATACTACAAGGAAAGAAAATTATAGACCAATATCCCTGATGAATATAGATGCAAAAATCCTCAACAAAATACTAGCAAACAGAATCGAACAACACATTAAAAGGATCATACACCATGATCAAGTGGGGTTTATCCCAGGGATGCAAGGATTCTTCAATATACACAAATCAATGTGATACACCATATTAACAAATTGTAGAATAAAACCATATGGTCATCTCAATAGATGAAGGAAAAGATTTTGAGAAAATTCAACACTCATTTACGATAAAAACTCTGCAGAGTGTGGGCATAGAGGGAAACTACCTCAACATAATAAAGGCCATATATGACAAACCCACAGCAAACAGCATTCTCAATGGTGAAAAACTGAAAGCGTTTCCTCTAAGATCAGGAACAAGACGAGGATGTCCACTCTCACCACTGCTATTCAACATAGTTTTGGAAGTCCTAGCCATGGCAATCAGAGAAGAAAAAGAAATAAAAGGAATACAAAACGGAAAAGAAGAAGTAAAATTGTCACTGTTTGCAGATGACATGATATCATAGATAGAGAATCTTAAAGATGCCACCAGAAAACCACTGGAGCTAATCAATGAATTTGGTAAAGTTGCAGGATACAAAATTAATGCACAGAAATTGCTTGCATTCCTATACACTAACAATGAAAGATCAGAAAGAGAAATTAAGGAAACAATCCCATTACCACTGCAACAAAAAGAATAAAATACCTAGGAATAAACGTACCTAAGGAAGTAAAAGACCTGTACTCAGAAAACTATAAGACACTGATGAAAGAAAGAAAAGATGATATAAACAGATGGAGACATATACCATGTCCTTGGATTAGAAGAATCAATATTGTGAAAATGACTATACTACCCAAAGCAATCTACAGATTCAATGCAATCCCGATCAAAATACTTTTGGCATTTTCTACAGAACAAGAAAAAAAAATCTTAAAATTTGTAGGGAGACACAAAAGACCCTGGATAGCCAAAGCAGTCTTGAGGGGGAAAAAAAAAGAGCTGGAGGAATCAGACTTCCAGACTTCAGACTATATTACAAAGCTACAGTAATCAAGATAATATGGTACTGACACAAACACAGAAATATAGGTCAATAGAAAATGATAGAAAGCACAGAGATAAACCCACGTACCTATGGTTAACTAATCTATGACAAAGGAGGCAAGGGTATACAATGGAGAAAAGACAGTGTCTTCAGTAAGTGGTGCTGGGAAAACTGGACAGCTACATGTAAATAATGAAATTAGTACACTCCCTAACACCATACACAAAAATAACTCAAAATGGATTAGAGACCTAAATATAAGACCAGCCACTATAAAACTCTTAGAAGAAAACATAAGCAGAACAGTCTATGACATAAATCACAGCAAGATCCTTTTTGACCCACCTCCTAGAGAAATGGAAATAAAAACAAAAATTAAAAAATGGGACCGAATGAAACATAAATTCTTTTGCACAGCAAAGGAAAACTTAAACAAGATGAAAAGACGACCATCAGAATGGGAGAAAATATTTTCAAATGAAGCAAATGGCAAAGGATTAATCTACAAAAAGCAGCTCATGTAGCTCAATATCACAAAACCAAAAAACCCAATCCAAAAATGGGCAGAAGACCTAAATAGACATTTCTCCAAAGAAGATATACAGGTTGCCAACAAACACATGAAAGGATGCTGAACATCACTAATCATTAGAGAAATGCAAATCAAAACTACAGTGAGGTATCACCTCACACCAGGCAGAATGGCCATCATCAAAAAATCTACCAACAATAAATGCTGGAGAGGCATTTATTGGAGAAAAAGGAACCCTCTTGCACTGTTGGTGGGAATGTAAATTGATATAGCCACTAGGGAGAACGGTATGGGGCTTCCTTAAAAACTAAAAATAGAACTACCATACAACCCAGCAAACCCAATCCTGGACATTTACCCTGAGAAAACCATAATTCAAAAAGAGTCATGTACCACAATGTTCACTGTAGCTCTATTTACAATAGCCAGGACATGGAAGCAACCTAAGTGTCCATCAACAGATAAATGGATAAAGAAGATGTGGCACATATATACAATGGAACATTATTCAGCCATAAAAAGAAACGAAATTGAGTTATTTTTAGTGAGGTGGATGGATCTAGAGTCTGTCCTACAGAGTGAAGTAAGTCAGAAAGAGAAAAACAAATACCGTATGCTAACACATATATATGGAATCTAAAAAAAAAAAAAAGTTTATGAAGAACCTAGGGGCAGGAAAGGATTAAGGACACAGACGTAGAGAAAGGACTTGAGGACATGGGGAGAGGGAAGGGTAAGCTGGGACAAAGTGAGAGAGTGGTATGGACATATATACACTACCAAATGTAAAATTGATAGCTACTGGGAAGCAGCCACATAGCACAGGGAGATCAGCTCTGTGCTTTGTGACCACCTAAAAGGGTGGGATAAGGGAGTGAGAGGGAGGTGCAAGAGGGAGGGGATATGGTGTTATATGTATACGCATAGCTGATTCACTTTTTTATACAGCAGAAACTAACACACAATTGTAAAGCAATTATACTCCAATAAAGATGTAAAAGAAAAAAAAAAAAAAGAAAGCCCAGAGATAAACCTACACACCTATGGCCCACTAATCTATGACAAAGGAGGCAAGGGTATACAATGGAGAAAAGACAGTCTCTTCAATAAGTGGTGCTGGGAAAAATGGACAGCTACATGTAAAAGAATGAAATTAGAACACTCCCTAACACCATACACAAAAAATAAACTCCAAATGGATTAGAGACCGAAATGTAAGACCGGACACTATAAAACTCTTAGAGGAAAACATAGGAAGAATACTCTTTGACATAAATCACAGCAAGATCTTTTTTGATCCACCTCCTAGAGTAATGGAATTAAAAAAAAAAAAAAAACAAATGGGAGCAAATGAAACCTAAAAGCTTTTGCAAAGCAAAGGAAACTACAAACAAGACGAAAAGACAACCCTCAGAATGGGAGAAAATATTTGCAAACGAATCAATGGACAAAGGATTAATCTCCAATGTATATAAACAGCTCATGCACCTCAACAGTAAAAAAAACAAACAACCCAATCCAAAAATGGGCAGATGACGTAAATAGACATTTGTCCCAAGAAGACATACAGATGACCAAGAAACACATGAAAAGCTACTCAACATCACTAATTATTAGAGAAATATAAACCAAAACTACAATGAGGTATCACCTCACACGAGTTAGAATGGGCATCATCAGAAAATCTACAAACAACAAATGCTGGAGAGGGTGTGGAGAAAAGGGAACCCTCTTACACTATTTGTGGGAATGTAAATTGATACAGTCACTATGGAGAACAGTATGGAGGTTCCTTAAAAAACTAAAAATAGAATTACCATATGACCCAGCAATCCCACTACTGGCCATATACCCAGAGAAAACCATAATTCAAAAAGACATATTCACCACAATATTCATTGCAGCACTATTTACAATAGCCAGGTCATGGAAGCAACCTAAATGCCCATAGACAGACGAACGGAAAAGATGTGCTACATATATAAAATGGAATATTACTCAGCCATAGAAAGGAATGAAATTGGGTCATTTGTAGAGACGTGGATAGATCTAGAGACTGTCATACAGAGTGAAGTAAGTCAGAAAGAGAAAAACAAATATCGTATATTAACGCATACATGTAGAACCTAGAAAAATGGTAAAGATGAACTGGTTTGCAAGGCAGAAATAGAGACACAGATGTAGAGAACAAATGTATGGACACCAAGGGGGGAAAGTGGCAGGGTGGTGGTGGTGGGATGAATTGCGACCCTGGGATTGACATATATACACTTATATGTATAAAATAGATAACCAATAAGAGCCTGCTGTATAAAAAAATGAATAAAATAAATTCAAAAATTAAAACATAAATAATACTTAAAAAAAATAAAACAGAAAAAAAAGTTCTGTCCTTCCCATAGACGTATTTATATGAATGAATTATTTCCATGCTTATATCCATAAATACAAAAAGAGGAATAAAACTTACCTTGAACCAAAAAAGAAAAAAAAAAAAAAAAAACAGAACCCACTGGTCATACAGAGGAAAACCCTATCAGCACACTTGCTCCAGTGGTAAACAATTCTTAAGTTGGTCACAGGTGTGGAATCATTTCCCATGCAGCCAGCAGCCCCCACACAAGGAGCGTCCTCATTGCAAAGCTGGGGGACCGTGAGGAGGCGTCTCTGACTAAACGTGAGCTGAGCCCCAGGCCAGCTGCTGCTGAACTTTTCCCACCGTTCCCAGGTAAAACACCTGAATGTGTGCAAAGACTAAAAACTAGAGGAAGGGGCTTGGAGTCACACCAGCGACAGCACGCAGGCCGACTTGGTGCCTGCAGGCCAGCCAGGATGGTCCTGGCCCCGGGCGCTCGTCTGGAAACTTTCCATTTCCCTGCCTGAGGTACCCCTCCTGTCCCGGCCCCCACTGCTTTTTTCCTTCCTTACCTCTGCCCGGGGAGAAATTCCAGCAGCAAGTATGGGTGACACATCCTCTTCTTTAGCAGGTGGCAGCCCGGCAACTCCTGCAGAAAGTCCAGTAGAGCCCCAGTCACAACGGGCCACTCATAGAGCCGTGGGCCCTACTGCCTCCCACCAGCCCAACCCCGAGACTGCTGACGGGGCAGAGAATATGGCGTCAGGCACAGCTGCAGAGGCTTTTGCTGCCTGGAGGGGTGTTTATATTGACCTCAACCCAGGCACACCTGGGAAGGGCTGGCCGGCCGGGTCAGGCTGCCCAGGTCAGCCAGTCCTCGCCCCTCAGGGGCTCAGATTTGCAGAAAATGGGCCTTGCTGCACCGGCCAGATCCAAGGAACAGGTGTAGGGTCCCGAGAGTCAGGATAGATAAGGGGCGGCAGCCCTGGCTTGTTTTCTAATCATTTTATCTGGTCCATGAGTGGGAGACAACTTCAAGAAGACCCTCTGCTAATGAGAGGAACCCAGGAGTCAGGGAGAGGAGGGGTGGTGGGTGGAGACAGAGGCCTGGTGCCCCGGCTGCTGTGGAAGCCCCTGGAAGACCAGGCAGAGGGAGGTCGCACAGAGTGAAGCCTAGGGTCACAGACCTGTTGGAGCTGCTGTTTATTAGTTCAAGCTCTGCTCTGAGGTGCTCTGTGTCAGCTCTGAGTGACAGGTGTGCTGGGGGTGCTCTGCAATGAGGGCTATGTGCACAGTTCCTGTGTGCCCAGCCCTGTCGGGGTACCTGTCCACGGGAGCTCCATATCCAGGGAGGGGCCTGCCCACGAAAGCCCCGTGGGCTGCTGGGTACCTGCCCAGGTGAGCTCCATATCCTGGGAGGGGCCTGACCATGATGGCCCCATGGGCTGCTGGGTACCTGCCCAGGTGAGCTCCATATCCTGGGAGGGGCCTAACCACCACAGCCCCGTGGGCTGCTGGGTACCTGCCCAGGTGAGCTCCATATCCTGGGAGGGACCTGACCACCAGAGCCCCATGGGCTGCTGGGGACCTGGTAGAGGACGCCAGGACAGTCAGTGAAGCCACAGAGGATATACATCTAGTAGTTCCTAATTCCTACACCCTGCTGGTCATTCTACCATCCACCAGGACATGGTATTCTGTATTAGACTTCAATGATGCCTTCTTCTGTATTCCATTCGTCCCAGAGTCACAAGAAATTTTGGCTGTGAGTGGCAGGACTCAACATACAACAAAAACAATACTGCTGGGCCGTCCTGCCCCAGGGGTTCAAAAATTCCCACACCATCTTTGTGGAAACGTTAGCTAAAGACCTAAAAGATCTACCTCTGGAGAAGGGAACCCTCCTTCAATATGCAGATGACATTCTGATCACCAGCCCGACTAAGGAGGCCTCTGAACTACCTAGCCAATAAAAGATAGAAGGTGTCCAAGAAAAAGGCTCAAATATCACAAACTAAGGTGACCTTCCTGGGCTTCATTCGCTCAGAAGGTCGGAGAAGCCCACCCCAGGAAAGGGAAGAAGCCATTTGCAGCCTCACCCTTCCTGAAACTAGAAGACAGCTTAGGGGTTCCTGGGGAGACCGGGGTTTGCTGCATCTGAATCCCTAACTACAGTCTAATAGCTGGGCCTCTATATGAAACACTGAAAGGAAAAGATGATGATCCTTTTGAATAGAATCCAGAAGCGGCCTTTCAAGAATGGAAAGAGCAGTCAGTTCAGACCCGTGCCCTGGACCTCCCTAAGTTAGCTAAACCCTTTGACCTTTACATTCCTGGTCCAAGGCGAATCGCCCTTGGAGTATTAGTGCAAAAACTGGGACCACTTGAAATGGAACAATGCAAGAATGCCCTCCAGGCATTGGCCAGCCACCCCATCCGACCAGGATACTGGGGGTATCTAAAAACCTGGAAATCAGCAGCCCACAAGGCCAGCTCCCTCCTAAGGGAAAAGGACGCCACTTGGTGATCCTAACCACCCACCATGCCCTGAAGTTGCAGGGATTGCTCCGTGGGCACAATGACCTCGAGTGAGGAGGCCCTCCAACCCCAACCTCCAGAGAGACAACCTGGGGCAATGGGCCCCCATGACGACTCGTGTGACCATCACTTGACCTGGAGCTTCTCTCAGAAAACAACAAGAGTGTGCCCCAAAAGAGCAGACTATTGCTTACAGGACTTACTGCACCCAGAGCGGAGCTAATAAACTTGGTAGGGGAACCGTAAATAACGCTGCCACCATAGAAAAGCCTACAGACACCGCGGTGACGGCGGCCAATGAGACCGGCTGTACTCCTGGCTACTTCAAAAGGCCGTTGACTGAGTGGCCATCATGGTCCTGGATCACCACCGGCCCTGGACTGTCTGGGAGTTGAGCAAGCAGGGCTCTGACACCTGGTGCTGTTTGTACGTTAATTCAGTGGCCTAACTGAAGAAAGCGCAGACTACAGGTCAGAGCATCTAGGCTGGCAGAAACCGTCAGCCTAAGGGGGCCGAACCAATGTGGAGCAGGGTAAAACGGCCCACCCCCCCCCCCAGCGTCTCTGCACATCTCTTTCCTGGACCCTTAAAGATCATTAGAATCTATAAAACTTCCAATGCTGGTGCTCAGGCAGACGAGCAGTGAGGGAGGAGGCCTGGGGACAATCAAACTCACATGGAGGCTGCTTGGGAGAAGTCCTCCCCCTTGCCCCGGGTATGAGGACACCCAACTCAGCACGAAGCATTTACAGAAGAGGTGTCTGCACCCTCAGCACCCCAAGAATGAGGAATGGGACAAAAGGCAGAGGAGGGCTTTGTCACTGGCAAAGCCCATGAAAAATTCCTGGGAGATGAAAATAGAATCTGGGCAATAAAATAAAGTCTAACCATTTTTTCCTTTGTGCTTTGTCTAATTTCACTTGCTCCTAGGTTTCCACATGCAGAGGTCCCACACCCGACACTTCAGACCCGATTTCCTAGTGCAAAATGGCTGGGCCGACACCTCAGCTCGTGGGGCCCCGTGCAGACTCTGCGACATAGAGCCTGAGCTCCAGCCAACCCGGCCCTCGAGAGCTCTACCCCTCCCTCCCGCTGACGCTGCCAGGATCTCTACACAGCAGCCCGGCCCACAACCCGCAAGGGAGCACACACTCTCACCTCTCCATTCTCTGATCAAAATATAAAGTTTTCCTTTGCTTCTGAACCAAAGTCAGTCTCGATCTGTTGGCTCCAATGACACTGGGCAGGGAGACCCTTGTTGGGACCCACTCTGCAGGATCAGTAACAGAATTTGAGAACATTGTAACTTCAAAGAACAGATGTGTGAGCCAAACTGTAATTAACATAGAGCAGTGTATAAGGCTCGTGTAAAATAAGATGTTTCTAACACTTCCATTTGATATTTCCATCACTTTATTATAAGCAAGTTCAGTGGAGGGGTTTGTCTTATTTGTCAGGTCAACAGTAGAGAAATGCAGTGATTTCTTTCCAAGGATGAACATCTAATAATCTTGGTTGAAGTTTCAACCTTGTTTTGAATGATTTTCCATTGAAAATGATACCTCTCTTTCAGCTCCTAGATTTCTGAGAAGTATAAAATCTTATATTTTTTTATTACCAAAGGGGAAAGGTGGGAGGAGGGATAAATTAACAGTTTCAGATTAACATATACACACTGCTATGTATAAAATATATCATCAACAAGGAACTACTGTATAACACAGGGAACTATACTCAATATTTTGTAATGACCCCTAAGGGGAAATAATCTGAAAAACAATAGATATCTATATCGAAATCATCTATCAACTACAGATAAAATGGAAACTAAAGGAGGCCGATGGTGAGCGTTTCTGAACCTGAAGACTTCAATCATCTAAAGTTCGGACTCTGACTAAGGCCCAAGTCCCTTAATGAACACACATGTACCAGTAGCTTAAACGTTCCCCAGATTGGAGTTCGGGGAGACACTGATTTGGAAAAATCCCTGGTGTTCTCCTTACATACACGGGACCTTTCCTACAGCTAAAACATGCCTGTGACACCCAGAAGATGGAACACGGTTGGATCAGGGAGATTTTGGAAGAGGCACAAAACTCCTAATTTCCTGGTTGTTGGGTTCACCCCTCCAGCCTTTTTCCTTAAAATCTCCCCACTTGAGGATGTCAGCACCTTCAACATCCAGTTGCACAAAATTTGGAATTTTTCTAAAGGAAGAAGGGGAAGGAGGAGAAACAAGGGGAGCCAAGCCCTAGATGTTCGGACAGGAACATGTCACTATACTTTCCAATCAGGAAGAAGAATTAAGCAAAGGCTTAGCCTGCCACCGGGAACCAGAGTAGGGCCAGAAGCAAACCAGCGGTTCTGCGGACAGCTCCCAAAAAAGCGAGTTGAAAAATGGAGCTCAAGGGCACTGCAATTCACAAACCTGCAGAGTTATAAATTATAACTATCGTCCAAAACTATATTGAGGGAAGGCAATGAACAGGATTGGAAAGGAAGGCAGAATTTCAGGAAACAGATTTCAGGAGTTAGATTCGAATAGCCCCTAAAGCACATGAAAAGCGGCCAAACGTCGACAACGATGCACATGGCCAAAAAGAGCATATGTGTTTTTTTCTGAATAAATTCAGGAAAAAACGCATAGGCCCTCTTTGGCCAACCAAGCAAGCCGGAAATGAAATTCAGCACTACAAAGAAGTCTCACTTCCCATCGGTCAAAAGCGCCTTCCTAAAAAAGTGTAAAAAAAAATACTGGAGAGGCCAGGGAGGAAAGGGAGCATTGTTACACTGATGGTCGGGATGCAAATTGCCAATGGCGACTCTGGAGAAGGGTATGGTATTTCCTAAAACATCTAAAAAACACAGCTAGAGAGAAAGGGGCAAATCCATTCATGGGCGTATAAATTGGAAAAATAAAAATTAAAAAGACACAGGCACCCCAAAGTTAAAGGGCTGCTCTGGTTACAAGAACCTCCACTTGTGTACATCTTAAATATCCCAGGGATGAAAAAAATGGTAAAGAAGTTGTGGTCCTTATGTACAATGGAATATCATTCAGCCATGAAATCAATGTCCTAAGGCTAGTAGCAGCATGATGAGTGGATTTAGGTACGACGATTCTAAGTGAAATAAGTCACACAGAAAAACACACTTATCATAAGATATCACTTAGAGAGGGAATGTAAAAACCGATACCCTTGAAATGAATTACAAAACAGAACAGAGTCACACATTTTGAAAACACACTATGGCTGCTTAACGCGAAAGGTGAGGTGGGGTGATGCATAAAACAAGGGTTTCAAATTAGCTCAGATACCGTTCCATAAACCAAATATGTAATAGACAAGACCTACTCCTTGCTCAGTGAACTGGACTCAACACCCCCTATTCACCGCACAAGAATATATCTGACTAGTAAGAATCTGAAAACCTATGTATTGATCTGTCTCTGGAAGAGAGTCAAGTGAGTGTAAAGCGGCATAAACACAGCCGTGAAAAGCAGCGAAACCCCATTTTAAAAATAAATTACCTTTAAAAACCCGTGAAACAAAGACAGTGAAAGAGAAATTCTTACAAAATTCGTGCAGGGGCTGTGATGCAACCTGGATTGACCATATCTAGACCCACAGGTGATTGAGACATAAAGGTGGGCACTCTTGGGGCTGAGACTTTGGGTGAGGTTGGGTGAGCAAACGCAGACCCTTTAAAGTAATACTGCATGTTACCAATCCCATGGCTCCCAAATCTCCAGGTTCAAGGGCATCTTCCTACATCGAAAACATGCATGAGAAACCCAGAAGATGGTACACCGTCTGATCGGGAAAGGCTTCTGAAACGCACCTCATTTCTCATCTCCTTGTGCTCGGGTTCGCCTTTCCAGCCGCTTTACTAGCAATCTCCCTACTTGGGGAATCAGCACCTTTAACCTCCTCTTCTCTACAGGTTGCAATTTGTCCTGAGGATGAACGGGAAGAGGGGGAACCAATGAGAGACTAGATCTAGGTGTTGTGATAGGCACAGGTCACTATATTTTCCCATCAGGAAGAAGAATTAACCACAGGCTCAGCATGCCCCCCGGAACCAGAATAGGGCCTGAAGCAATCCTGCGCATTTGCGGCCAGCTCCCAAAAAATCCAGTTGAAAAATGGAGGTCAGGGACACAGCAATTCACAAACCTGTAGAGTTATAAATGATAAGTCTCGTCCACAAATATATTGAGGGAAGGCAATGAAGAGGATTTGAAAGCAAGACAGAATTGCAGGAAACAGGTATCAGGAGGTAGATTCGAATCGCCTTTAAAGCACATGAAAAGCGGCAAAACGTGGACAATGATGCCCTTGGGCTAAAAGGGCGTATGCGTTTCTTCCTGAATATATTCAGGAAAAAACGCATACGCCCTTTTTGGCCAACCAAGCAACCTGGAAAGGCAAATCAGCGCTACAAAGAAGTCTCGCTTCCCATCGTTCAAAGGCCATGCTGAAAAAAGTGTCAAAACCAGAAATGCAGGACAGGCCATGGAGAAATGGCAGCCTTGCTACGCTGATGGGCGGGATGTAAATTGCCAACAGCCACTCTGGAGAAGTGTACGGTGTGTCCTGAAACATCTAAAACACACAGCTTAGAGAGCATAGGGCACTTCCACTCATAGGTGTGTAAATAGGGAAAACTAAAAATCAGCAAGACACAGGCACCCCAAAGTTTAGGGCTGCTCTGTTGACAAGAACCTCCACTTCATGACTCCTTAAATATCCCAGGAAATATTAAAATGGATAAAGATGTTGAGGTCCTTATGTACAATGGATTTTCACTCAGCCATGAAATCAATGTCCTATGGCAAATAGCAGCATGATGAGTGGATTTAGGTATGACGATTGTAAGTGAAATAAGTCACACAGAAAAAGACACTTATCATAAGATATCACTTATAGAGGGAATGTAAAAACCGTTACCCTTGAAATGTATTACAAAACAGAACAGAGTCACACATTTTGAAAACACACTATGGCTGCTTAACGGGAAAGGTGAGGTGGGGTGATGCATAAAACAATGGTTTCTAATTAGCTCAGATACCGTTCCATAAACCCAATATGTACTAGACAAGACCTACTCCTTGCTCAGTGAACTGGACTCAACACCCACTATTCACCACACAAGATTATATCTGACTAGTAAAAATCGTAAAACCTATGTATTGATATCTCTCTGGAAGTGTGTCAAGTGGGTGTAAAGCAGCATAAACACAGCAGTGAAAAGCAGCTAAAGCCCATTATAAAAATAAATTACTTTTAAAAACCCATGAAACAAAGAGAGTGAAAGAGAGAGAAATTCTTACACAATTCGTTCAGGGGCTGTGATGCAACCTGGATTGACCATATCTAGACCCACCACTAGATGAGACATAAGGGTGGACACTCTTGGGGCTGAGAGGTTTGGTGAGGTTGGGTGAGCAAACGCAGACCCTTTAAAGTAATACTGCGTGGTACCCGTCCAATGGGTCCCAAATCTCCAGGTTCAAGGGCATCTACCTACATCGAAAACATGCACTAGAAACCCAGAAGATGGTACACCGTCTGATTGGGAAAGGTTTCTAAAAGGCACCTCATTTCTCATCTCCTTGTGCTCGGGTTCGCCATTCCATCCACTCTACTAGCAATCTCCCCCCTTGGAGAATCAGCACCTTTAACCTCCTGTTCTGTACAGGTTGCAATTTGTCCTGAGAATGAACGGGAAGTGGGGGAACCAATGAGAGACTTGCTCTAGGTTTTGTGACAGGCACAGGTCAATCTTTTTTCCCATTAGGAAGAAGAATTAACCACAGGCTCAGCCTGCCCCCCAGAACCAGAAGAGGGCCTGAAGCAATCCCGCGCTTTTGCGGCCAGCTCCCTAAAAAGCGTGTTGAAAAATGGAGCTCAGGGACACTGCAATTCACAAACCCGCAGAGTTATAAATGATAACTCTCATCCACAGATATATTGAGGGAAGGCAACGAAGAGAATTTGAAAGCAAGGCAGAATTGCAGGAAACAGATTTCAGGAGGTAGATTCGAATCGCCTTTAAAGCACATGAAAAGCGGCAAAACGTCGACAATGATGCCCTTGGCCAAAAAGGGCACATGCGTTTTTTCCTGAATATATTCAGGAAAAAACGCATACGCCCTTTTTGGCCAACCAAGCAACCTGGAAAGGCAAATCAGCGCTACAAAGAAGTCTCGCTTCCCATCGGTCAAAAGGGTCATGCTGCAAAATGTGTCAAAACCAGAAATGCAGGACAGGCCATGGAGAAATGGCAGCATTGCTACGCTGATGGGCGGGATGTAAATTGCCAACAGCCACTCTGGAGAAGTGTACGGTGTGTCCTGAAACATCGAAAAAACACAGCTCTAGGAGCATAGGGCACGTCCACTCATGGGCGTATAAATTGTGAAAACTAAAAATCAGCAAGACACAGGCACCCCAAAGTTTAGGGCTGCTCTGTTGACAAGAACCTCCACTTCATGACACCTTAAATATCCCAGGAAAGAGGAAAATGGATAAAGAAGTTGTGGTCCTTATGTACAATGGAATATCACTCAGACATGAAATCAATGTCATAAGGCTAGTAGAAGCAAGATGAGTGGATTTAGGTAGGACGATCCTAAATGAAATAAGTCACACAGAAAAAGACACTTATCATAAGCTATCACTTATAGAGGGAATGTAAAAACCGCTACACTTGAAATGAATTACAAAACAGAACAGAGTCACACGTTTAGAAAACACACTATGCCTGCTTAACGGGAAAGGTGAGGTGGGGTGATGCATAAAACAAGGGTTTCAAATTCGCTCAGATACCGTTCCATACACCCAATATGTAATAGACAAGACCTACACCTTGCTCAGTGAACTGGACTCAACACCCCCTATTCACCGCACAAGAATATATCTGATTAGTAAGAATCGTAAAACCTATGTATTGATATCTGTCTGGAAGTGAGTCAAGTGGGTGTAAAGCCGCATAAACACAGCCGTGAAAAGCAGCTAAACCCCATTATAAAAATAAATTACTTTTAAAAACCCGTAAAACAAAGACAGTGAAAGAGAGAGAAATTCTTACAAAATTCGTTCAGAGGCTGTGATGCAACCTGGATTGACCATATCTAGACCCACAGCTGGATGAGACATAAGGGTGGACACTCTTGGGGCTGAAAGGTTGGGTGAGGTTGGGTGAGCAAACGCAGACCCTTTAAAGTAATACTGCCTGGTACCCATCCCATGGGTCCCAAATCTCCAGGTTCAAGGGCATCTTCCTACATCGAAAACATGCATGAGAAACCCAGAAGTTGGTACACCGTGTGATTTTGAAAGGTTTCTAATACGCACCTCATTTCTCATCTCCTTGTGCTCGGATTCGCCTTTCCAGCTACTTTACTAGCAATCTCCCTACTTGGAGAATCAGCACCTTTAAGCTCCTGTTCCCTACAGGTTGCAATTTGTCCTGAGGATGAACGGGAAGAGGGGCAACCAATGAGAGACTAGATCTAGGTTTTGGGACAGGCACAGGTCACTCTATTTTCCCATCAGGAAGAAGAATTAACCACAGGCTCAGCCTGCCGCCCAGAAGCAGAATAGGGCCTGAGGCAATCCCGCGCTTTTGCGGCCAGCTCCCAAAAAAGCGAGTTGAAAAATGGAGCTCAGGGACACTGCAATTCACAAACCCGCAGAGTTATAAATGACAACTCTCATCCACAGATATATTGAGGGAAGGCAATGAAGAGGATTTGAAAGCAAGGCAGAATTGCAGGAAACAGGTTTCAGGAGGTAGATTCGAATCGCCTTTAAAGCACATGATAAGCGGCAAAACGTCGACAATGATGCCCTTGGCCAAAAAGGGTGTAGCGTTTTTTCCTGAATATATTCAGGAAAAAACGCATACGCCCTTTTTGGCCAACCAAGCAACCTGCAAAGGCAAATCAGCGCTACAAAGAAGTCTCGCTTCCCATTGGTCAAAAGGGTCATGCTGCAAAAAGTGTCAAAACCATAAATGCAGGACAGGCCATGGAGAAATGGCAGCCTTGCTATGCTGATGGGCGGGATGTAAATTGCCAACAGCCACTCTGGAGAAGTGTACGGTGTGCCCTGAAACATCGAAAAAACACAGCTTAGGGAGCATAGGGCACGTCCACTCATGGGCGTATAAATTGGGAAAACTAAAAATCAGCAAGACACAGGCACCCCAAAGTTTAGGGCTGCTCTGTTGACAAGAACCTCCACTTCATGACACCTTAAATATCCCAGGAAAGAGAAAAATGGATAAAGAAGTTGTGGTCCTCATGTACAATGGAATATCACTCAGACATGAAATCAATGTCATAAGGCCAGTAGAAGCAAGATGAGTGGATTTAGATACGACGATCCTAAGTGAAATAAGTCACACAGAAAAAGACACTTATCATAAGCTATCACTTAGAGAGGGAATGTAAAAACCGCTACACTTGAACTGAATTACAAAACAGAACAGAGTCACACGTTTAGAAAACACACTATGGCTGCTTAACGGGAAAGGTGAGGTGGGGTGATGCATAAAACAAGGGTTTCAAATTCGCTCAGATACCGTTCCATACACCCAATATGTAATAGACAAGACCTACTCCTTGCTCAGTGAACTGGACTCAACACCCCCTATTCACCGCACAAGAATATATGTGACTAGTAAGAATCTTAAAACCTATGTATTGATATCTGTCTGGAAGTGAGTCAAGTGGGTGTAAAGCCGCAGAAACACAGCCGTGAAAAGCAGCTAAACCCCATTATAAAAATAAATTACTTTTAAAAACCCGTAAAACAAAGACAGTGAAAGAGAGAGAAATTCTTACACAATTCGTTCAGAGGCTGTGATGCAACCTGGATTGACCATATCTAGACCCACAGCTGGATGAGACATAAGGGTGGACACTCTTGGGGCTGAAAGGTTGGGTGAGGTTGGGTGAGCAAACGCAGACCCTTTAAAGTAATACTGCGTGGTACCCATCCCATGGGTCCCAAATCTCCAGGTTCAAGGGCATCTACCTACATCGAAAACATGCACTAGAAACCCAGAAGATGGTACACCGTCTGATTGGGAAAGGTTTCTAAAAGGCACCTCATTTCTCATCTCCTTGTGCTCGGGTTCGCTATTCCAGCTACTTTACTAGCAATCTCCCTACTTGGAGAATCAGCACCTTTAAGCTCCTGTTCCCTACAGGTTGCAATTTGTCCCGAGGATGAACGGGAAGAGGGGCAACCAATGAGAGACTAGATCTAGGTGTTGGGACAGGCACAGGTCACTCTATTTTCCCATCAGGAAGAAGAATTAACCACAGGCTCAGCCTGCCGCCCAGAAGCAGAATAGGGCCTGAGGCAATCCCGCGCTTTTGCGGCCAGCTCCCTAAAAAGCGTGTTGAAAAATGGAGCTCAGGGACACTGCAATTCACAAACCCGCAGAGTTATAAATGATAACTCTCATCCACAGATATATTGAGGGAAGGCAACGAAGAGAATTTGAAAGCAAGGCAGAATTGCAGGAAACAGATTTCAGGAGGTAGATTCGAATCGCCTTTAAAGCACATGAAAAGCGGCAAAACGTCGACAATGATGCCCTTGGCCAAAAAGGGCGCATGCGTTTTTTCCTGAATATATTCAGGAAAAAACGCATACGCCCTTTTTGGCCAACCAAGCAACCTGGAAAGGCAAATCAGCGCTACAAAGAAGTCTCGCTTCCCATCGGTCAAAAGGGTCATGCTGCAAAATGTGTCAAAACCAGAAATGCAGGACAGGCCATGGAGAAATGGCAGCATTGCTACGCTGATGGGCGGGATGTAAATTGCCAACAGCCACTCTGGAGAAGTGTACGGTGTGCCCTGAAACATCGAAAAAACACAGCTTAGGGAGCATAGGGCACGTCCACTCATGGGCGTATAAATTGGGAAAACTAAAAATCAGCAAGACACAGGCACCCCAAAGTTTAGGGCTGCTCTGTTGACAAGAACCTCCACTTCATGACACCTTAAATATCCCAGGAAAGAGAAAAATGGATAAAGAAGTTGTGGTCCTCATGTACAATGGAATATCACTCAGACATGAAATCAATGTCATAAGGCCAGTAGAAGCAAGATGAGTGGATTTAGATACGACGATCCTAAGTGAAATAAGTCACACAGAAAAAGACACTTATCATAAGCTATCACTTAGAGAGGGAATGTAAAAACCGCTACACTTGAACTGAATTACAAAACAGAACAGAGTCACACGTTTAGAAAACACACTATGGCTGCTTAACGGGAAAGGTGAGGTGGGGTGATGCATAAAACAAGGGTTTCAAATTCGCTCAGATACCGTTCCATACACCCAATATGTAATAGACAAGACCTACTCCTTGCTCAGTGAACTGGACTCAACACCCCCTATTCACCGCACAAGAATATATGTGACTAGTAAGAATCTTAAAACCTATGTATTGATATCTGTCTGGAAGTGAGTCAAGTGGGTGTAAAGCCGCAGAAACACAGCCGTGAAAAGCAGCTAAACCCCATTATAAAAATAAATTACTTTTAAAAACCCGTAAAACAAAGACAGTGAAAGAGAGAGAAATTCTTACACAATTCGTTCAGAGGCTGTGATGCAACCTGGATTGACCATATCTAGACCCACAGCTGGATGAGACATAAGGGTGGACACTCTTGGGGCTGAAAGGTTGGGTGAGGTTGGGTGAGCAAACGCAGACCCTTTAAAGTAATACTGCGTGGTACCCATCCCATGGGTCCCAAATCTCCAGGTTCAAGGGCATCTACCTACATCGAAAACATGCACTAGAAACCCAGAAGATGGTACACCGTCTGATTGGGAAAGGTTTCTAAAAGGCACCTCATTTCTCATCTCCTTGTGCTCGGGTTCGCTATTCCAGCTACTTTACTAGCAATCTCCCTACTTGGAGAATCAGCACCTTTAAGCTCCTGTTCCCTACAGGTTGCAATTTGTCCCGAGGATGAACGGGAAGAGGGGCAACCAATGAGAGACTAGATCTAGGTGTTGGGACAGGCACAGGTCACTCTATTTTCCCATCAGGAAGAAGAATTAACCACAGGCTCAGCCTGCCGCCCAGAAGCAGAATAGGGCCTGAGGCAATCCCGCGCTTTTGCGGCCAGCTCCCTAAAAAGCGTGTTGAAAAATGGAGCTCAGGGACACTGCAATTCACAAACCCGCAGAGTTATAAATGATAACTCTCATCCACAGATATATTGAGGGAAGGCAACGAAGAGAATTTGAAAGCAAGGCAGAATTGCAGGAAACAGATTTCAGGAGGTAGATTCGAATCGCCTTTAAAGCACATGAAAAGCGGCAAAACGTCGACAATGATGCCCTTGGCCAAAAAGGGCGCATGCGTTTTTTCCTGAATATATTCAGGAAAAAACGCATACGCCCTTTTTGGCCAACCAAGCAACCTGGAAAGGCAAATCAGCGCTACAAAGAAGTCTCGCTTCCCATCGGTCAAAAGGGTCATGCTGCAAAATGTGTCAAAACCAGAAATGCAGGACAGGCCATGGAGAAATGGCAGCATTGCTACGCTGATGGGCGGGATGTAAATTGCCAACAGCCACTCTGGAGAAGTGTACGGTGTGCCCTGAAACATCGAAAAAACACAGCTTAGGGAGCATAGGGCACGTCCACTCATGGGCGTATAAATTGGGAAAACTAAAAATCAGCAAGACACAGGCACCCCAAAGTTTAGGGCTGCTCTGTTGACAAGAACCTCCACTTCATGACACCTTAAATATCCCAGGAAAGAGAAAAATGGATAAAGAAGTTGTGGTCCTCATGTACAATGGAATATCACTCAGACATGAAATCAATGTCATAAGGCCAGTAGAAGCAAGATGAGTGGATTTAGATACGACGAACCTAAGTGAAATAAGTCACACACAAAAAGACACTTATCATAAGCTATCACTTATAGAGGGAATGCAAAAACTGCTACACTTGAACTGAATTACAAAACAGAACAGAGTCACACGTTTAGAAAACACACTATGGCTGCTTAACGGGAAAGGTGAGGTGGGGTGATGCATAAAACAAGGGTTTCAAATTCGCTCAGATACCGTTCCATACACCCAATATGTAATAGACAAGACCTACTCCTTGCTCAGTGAACTGGACTGAACACCTCCTATTCACCGCACAAGAATATATGTGACTAGTAAGAATCTTAAAACCTATGTATTGATATCTGTCTGGAAGTGAGTCAAGTGGGTGTAAAGCCGCATAAACACAGCCGTGAAAAGCAGCTAAACCCCATTATAAAAATAAATTACTTTTAAAAACCCGTAAAACAAAGACAGTGAAAGAGAGAGAAATTCTTACACAATTCGTTCAGAGGCTGTGATGCAACCTGGACTGACCATATCTAGACCCACAGCTGGATGAGACATAAGGGTGGACACTCTTGGGGCTCAAAGGTTGGGTGAGGTTGGGTGAGCAAGCACAGACCCTTTAAAGTAATACTGCCTGGTACCCATCCCATGGTTCCCAAATCTCCAGGTTCAAGGGCATCTTCCTACATCGAAAACATGCATGAGAAACCCAGAAGATGGTACACCGTGTGATTTTGAAAGGTTTCTAATACGCACCTCATTTCTCATCTCCTTGTGCTCGGGTTCGCCTTTCCAGCTACTTTACTAGCAATCTCCCTACTTGGAGAATCAGCACCTTTAAGCTCCTGTTCCCTACAGGTTGCAATTTGTCCTGAGGATGAACGGGAAGAGGGGCAACCAATGAGAGACTAGATCTAGGTGTTGGGACAGGCACAGGTCACTCTATTTTCCCATCAGGAAGAAGAATTAACCACAGGCTCAGCCTGCCGCCCAGAAGCAGAATAGGGCCTGAGGCAATCCCGCGCTTTTGCGGCCAGCTCCCAAAAAAGCCAGTTGAAAAATGGAGCTCAGGGACACTGCAATTCACAAACCCGCAGACTTATAAATGATAACTCTCATCCACAGATATATTGAGGGAAGGCAACGAAGAGGATTTGAAAGCAAGGCAGAATTGCAGGAAACAGGTTTCAGGAGGTAGATTCGAATCGCCTTTAAAGCACATGAAAAGCGGCAAAACGTCGACAATGATGCCCTTTGCCAAAAAGGGCGTATGCGTTTTTTCCTGAATATATTCAGGAAAAAACGCATACGCCCTTTTTGGCCAACCAAGCAACCTGCAAAGGCAAATCAGCGCTACAAAGAAGTCTCGCTTCCCATCGGTCAAAAGGGTCATGCTGCAAAAAGTGTCAAAACCATAAATGCAGGACAGGCCATGGAGAAATGGCAGCCTTGCTACGCTGATGGGCGGGATGTAAATTGCCAACAGCCACTCTGAAGAAGTGTACGGTGTGTCCTGAAACATCGAAAAAACACAGCTTAGGGAGCATAGGGCACGTCCACTCATGGGCGTATAAATTGGGAAAACTAAAAATCAGCAAGACACAGGCACCCCAAAGTTTAGGGCTGCTCTGTTGACAAGAACCTCCACTTCATGACACCTTAAATATCCCAGGAAAGAGAAAAATGGATAAAGAAGTTGTGGTCCTTATGTACAATGGAATATCACTCAGACATGAAATCAATGTCATAAGGCCAGTAGAAGCAAGATGAGTGGATTTAGATACGACGATTCTAAGTGAAATAAGTCACACAGAAAAAGACACTTATCATAAGCTATCACTTATAGAGGGAATGTAAAAACCGCTACACTTGAACTGAATTACAAAACAGAACAGAGTCACACGTTTAGAAAACACACTATGGCTGCTTAACGGGAAAGGTGAGGTGGGGTGATGCATAAAACAAGGGTTTCAAATTCGCTCAGATACCGTTCCATACACCCAATATGTAATAGACAAGACCTACTCCTTGCTCAGTGAACTGGACTCAACACCCCCTATTCACCGCACAAGAATATATGTGAATAGTAAGAATCTTAAAACCTATGTATTGATATCTGTCTGGAAGTGAGTCAAGTGGGTGTAAAGCCGCATAAACACAGCCGTGAAAAGCAGCTAAACCCCATTATAAAAATAAATTACTTTTAAAAACCCGTAAAACAAAGACAGTGAAAGAGAGAGAAATTCTTACACAATTCGTTCAGAGGCTGTGATGCAACCTGGATTGACCATATCTAGACCCACAGCTGGATGAGACATAAGGGTGGACACTCTTGGGGCTGAAAGGTTGGGTGAGGTTGGGTGAGCAAACGCAGACCCTTTAAAGTAATACTGCGTGGTACCCATCCCATGGGTCCCAAATCTCCAGGTTCAAGGGCATCTTCCTACATCGAAAACATGCATGAGAAACCCAGAAGATGGTACACCGTGTGATTTTGAAAGGTTTCTAATACGCACCTCATTTCTCATCTCCTTGTGCTCGGGTTCGCTATTCCAGCTACTTTACTAGCAATCTCCCTACTTGGAGAATCAGCACCTTTAAGCTCCTGTTCCCTACAGGTTGCAATTTGTCCCGAGGATGAACGGGAAGAGGGGCAACCAATGAGAGACTAGATCTAGGTGTTGGGACAGGCACAGGTCACTCTATTTTCCCATCAGGAAGAAGAATTAACCACAGGCTCAGCCTGCCGCCCAGAAGCAGAATAGGGCCTGAGGCAATCCCGTGCTTTTGCGGCCAGCTCCCTAAAAAGCGTGTTGAAAAATGGAGCTCAGGGACACTGCAATTCACAAACCCGCAGAGTTATAAATGATAACTCTCATCCACAGATATATTGAGGGAAGGCAACGAAGAGAATTTGAAAGCAAGGCAGAATTGCAGGAAACAGATTTCAGGAGGTAGATTCGAATCGCCTTTAAAGCACATGAAAAGCGGCAAAACGTCGACAATGATGCCCTTGGCCAAAAAGGGCGCATGCGTTTTTTCCTGAATATATTCAGGAAAAAACGCATACGCCCTTTTTGGCCAACCAAGCAACCTGGAAAGGCAAATCAGCGCTACAAAGAAGTCTCGCTTCCCATCGGTCAAAAGGGTCATGCTGCAAAACGTGTCAAAACCAGAAATGCAGGACAGGCCATGGAGAAATGGCAGCATTGCTACGCTGATGGGCGGGATGTAAATTGCCAACAGCCACTCTGGAGAAGTGTACGGTGTGTCCTGAAACATCGAAAAAACACAGCTCTAGGAGCATAGGGCACGTCCACTCATGGGCGTATAAATTGGGAAAACTAAAAATCAGCAAGACACAGGCACCCCAAAGTTTAGGGCTGCTCTGTTGACAAGAACCTCCACTTCATGACACCTTAAATATCCCAGGAAAGAGGAAAATGGAAAAAGAAGTTGTGGTCCTTATGTACAATGGAATATCACTCAGACATGAAATCAATGTCATAAGGCTAGTAGAAGCAAGATGAGTGGATTTAGGTAGGACGATCCTAAATGAAATAAGTCACACAGAAAAAGACACTTATCATAAGCTATCACTTATAGAGGGAATGTAAAAACCGCTACACTTGAACTGAATTACAAAACAGAACAGAGTCACACGTTTAGAAAACACACTATGCCTGCTTAACGGGAAAGGTGAGGTGTGGTGATGCATAAAACAAGGGTTTCAAATTCGCTCAGATACCGTTCCATACACCCAATATGTAATAGACAAGACCTACACCTTGCTCAGTGAACTGGACTCAACACCCCCTATTCACCGCACAAGAATATATCTGATTAGTAAGAATCGTAAAACCTATGTATTGATATCTGTCTGGAAGTGAGTCAAGTGGGTGTAAAGCCGCATAAACACAGCCGTGAAAAGCAGCTAAACCCCATTATAAAAATAAATTACTTTTAAAAACCCGTAAAACAAAGACAGTGAAAGAGAGAGAAATTCTTACAAAATTCGTTCAGAGGCTGTGATGCAACCTGGATTGACCATATCTAGACCCACAGCTAGATGAGACATAAGGGTGGACACTCTTGGGGCTGAAAGTTTGGGTGAGGTTGGGTGAGCAAACGCAGACCCTTTAAAGTAATACTGCCTGGTACCCATCCCATGGGTCCCAAATCTCCAGGTTCAAGGGCATCTTCCTACATCGAAAACATGCATGAGAAACCCAGAAGTTGGTACACCGTGTGATTTTGAAAGGTTTCTAATACGCACCTCATTTCTCATCTCCTTGTGCTCGGGTTCGCCTTTCCAGCTACTTTACTAGCAATCTCCCTACTTGGAGAATCAGCACCTTTAAGCTCCTGTTCCCTACAGGTTGCAATTGGTCCTGAGGATGAACGGGAAGAGGGGCAACCAATGAGAGACTAGATCTAGGTGTTGGGACAGGCACAGGTCACTCTATTTTCCCATCAGGAAGAAGAATTAACCACAGGCTCAGCCTGCCGCCCATAAGCAGAATAGGGCCTGAGGCAATCCCGCGCTTTTGCGGCCAGCTCCCTAAAAAGCGTGTTGAAAAATGGAGCTCAGGGACACTGCAATTCACAAACCCGCAGAGTTATAAATGACAACTCTCATCCACAGATATATTGAGGGAAGGCAATGAAGAGGATTTGAAAGCAAGGTAGAATTGCAGGAAACAGGTTTCAGGAGGTAGATTCGAATCGCCTTTAAAGCACATGATAAGCGGCAAAACGTCGACAATGATGCCCTTGGCCAAAAAGGGTGTAGCGTTTTTTCCTGAATATATTCAGGAAAAAACGCATACGCCCTTTTTGGCCAACCAAGCAACCTGCAAAGGCAAATCAGCGCTACAAAGAAGTCTCGCTTCCCATCGGTCAAAAGGGTCATGCTGCAAAAAGTGTCAAAACCATAAATGCAGGACAGGCCATGGAGAAATGGAAGCCTTGCTACGCTGATGGGCGGGATGTAAATTGCCAACAGCCACTCTGGAGAAGTGTACGGTGTGCCCTGAAACATCGAAAAAACACAGCTTAGGGAGCATAGGGCACGTCCACTCATGGGCGTATAAATTGGGAAAACTAAAAATCAGCAAGACACAGGCACCCCAAAGTTTAGGGCTGCTCTGTTGACAAGAACCTCCACTTCATGACACCTTAAATATCCCAGGAAAGAGAAAAATGGATAAAGAAGTTGTGGTCCTCATGTACAATGGAATATCACTCAGACATGAAATCAATGTCATAAGGCCAGTAGAAGCAAGATGAGTGGATTTAGATACGACGAACCTAAGTGAAATAAGTCACACAGAAAAAGACACTTATCATAAGCTATCACTTATAGAGGGAATGCAAAAACCGCTACACTTGAACTGAATTACAAAACAGAACAGAGTCACACGTTTAGAAAACACACTATGGCTGCTTAACGGGAAAGGTGAGGTGGGGTGATGCATAAAACAAGGGTTTCAAATTCGCTCAGATACCGTTCCATACACCCAATATGTAATAGACAAGACCTACTCCTTGCTCAGTGAACTGGACTGAACACCTCCTATTCACCGCACAAGAATATATGTGACTAGTAAGAATCTTAAAACCTATGTATTGATATCTGTCTGGAAGTGAGTCAAGTGGGTGTAAAGCCGCATTAACACAGCCGTGAAAAGCAGCTAAACCCCATTATAAAAATAAATTACTTTTAAAAACCCGTAAAACAAAGACAGTGAAAGAGAGAGAAATTCTTACACAATTCGTTCAGAGGCTGTGATGCAACCTGGACTGACCATATCTAGACCCACAGCTGGATGAGACATAAGGGTGGACACTCTTGGGGCTCAAAGGTTGGGTGAGGTTGGGTGAGCAAGCACAGACCCTTTAAAGTAATACTGCCTGGTACCCATCCCATGGGTCCCAAATCTCCAGGTTCAAGGGCATCTTCCTACATCGAAAACATGCATGAGAAACCCAGAAGATGGTACACCGTGTGATTTTGAAAGGTTTCTAATACGCACCTCATTTCTCATCTCCTTGTGCTCGGGTTCGCCTTTCCAGCTACTTTACTAGCAATCTCCCTACTTGGAGAATCAGCACCTTTAAGCTCCTGTTCCCTACAGGTTGCAATTTGTCCTGAGGATGAACGGGAAGAGGGGCAACCAATGAGAGACTAGATCTAGGTGTTGGGACAGGCACAGGTCACTCTATTTTCCCATCAGGAAGAAGAATTAACCACAGGCTCAGCCTGCCGCCCAGAAGCAGAATAGGGCCTGAGGCAATCCCGCGCTTTTGCGGCCAGCTCCCAAAAAAGCCAGTTGAAAAATGGAGCTCAGGGACACTGCAATTCACAAACCCGCAGAGTTATAAATGATAACTCTCATCCACAGATATATTGAGGGAAGGCAACGAAGAGGATTTGAAAGCAAGGCAGAATTGCAGGAAACAGGTTTCAGGAGGTAGATTCGAATCGCCTTTAAAGCACATGAAAAGCGGTAAAACGTCGACAATGATGCCCTTGGCCAAAAAGGGCGTATGCGTTTTTTCCTGAATATATTCAGGAAAAAACGCATACGCCCTTTTTGGCCAACCAAGCAACCTGGAAAGTCAAATCAGCGCTACAAAGAAGTCACGCTTCCCATCGGTCAAAAGGGTCATGCTGCAAAAAGTGTCAAAACCATAAATGCAGGACAGGCCATGGAGAAATGGCAGCCTTGCTACGCTGATGGGCGGGATGTAAATTGCCAACAGCCACTCTGGAGAAGTGTACGGTGTGTCCTGAAACATCGAAAAAACACAGCTTAGGGAGCATAGGGCACGTCCACTCATGGGCGTATAAATTGGGAAAACTAAAAATCAGCAAGACACAGGCACCCCAAAGTTTAGGGCTGCTCTGTTGACAAGAACCTCCACTTCATGACACCTTAAATATCCCAGGAAAGAGAAAAATGGATAAAGAAGTTGTGGTCCTTATGTACAATGGAATATCACTCAGACATGAAATCAATGTCATAAGGCCAGTAGAAGCAAGATGAGTGGATTTAGATACGACGATTCTAAGTGAAATAAGTCACACAGAAAAAGACACTTATCATAAGCTATCACTTATAGAGGGAATGTAAAAACCGCTACACTTGAACTGAATTACAAAACAGAACAGAGTCACACGTTTAGAAAACACACTATGGCTGCTTAACGGGAAAGGTGAGGTGGGGTGATGCATAAAACAAGGGTTTCAAATTCGCTCAGATACCGTTCCATACACCCAATATGTAATAGACAAGACCTACTCCTTGCTCAGTGAACTGGACTCAACACCCCCTATTCACCGCACAAGAATATATGTGACTAGTAAGAATCTTAAAACCTATGTATTGATATCTGTCTGGAAGTGAGTCAAGTGGGTGTAAAGCCGCATAAACACAGCCGTGAAAAGCAGCTAAACCCCATTATAAAAATAAATTACTTTTAAAAACCCGTAAAACAAAGACAGTGAAAGAGAGAGAAATTCTTACACAATTCGTTCAGAGGCTGTGATGCAACCTGGATTGACCATATCTAGACCCACAGCTGGATGAGACATAAGGGTGGACACTCTTGGGGCTGAAAGGTTGGGTGAGGTTGGGTGAGCAAACGCAGACCCTTTAAAGTAATACTGCGTGGTACCCATCCCATGGGTCCCAAATCTCCAGGTTCAAGGGCATCTTCCTACATCGAAAACATGCATGAGAAACCCAGAAGATGGTACACCGTGTGATTTTGAAAGGTTTCTAATACGCACCTCATTTCTCATCTCCTTGTGCTCGGGTTCGCTATTCCAGCTACTTTACTAGCAATCTCCCTACTTGGAGAATCAGCACCTTTAAGCTCCTGTTCCCTACAGGTTGCAATTTGTCCTGAGGATGAACGGGAAGACGGGCAACCAATGAGAGACTAGATCTAGGTGTTGGGACAGGCACAGGTCACTCTATTTTCCCATCAGGAAGAAGAATTAACCACAGGCTCAGCCTGCCGCCCAGAAGCAGAATAGGGCCTGAGGCAATCCCGCGCTTTTGCGGCCAGCTCCCTAAAAAGCGTGTTGAAAAATGGAGCTCAGGGACACTGCAATTCACAAACCCACAGAGTTATAAATGATAACTCTCATCCACAGATATATTGAGGGAAGGCAACGAAGAGAATTAGAAAGCAAGGCAGAATTGCAGGAAACAGATTTCAGGAGGTAGATTCGAATCGCCTTTAAAGCACATGAAAAGCGGCAAAACGTCGACAATGATGCCCTTGGCCAAAAAGGGCGCATGCGTTTTTTCCTGAATATATTCAGGAAAAAACGCATACGCCCTTTTTGGCCAACCAAGCAACCTGGAAAGGCAAATCAGCGCTACAAAGAAGTCTCGCTTCCCATCGGTCAAAAGGGTCATGCTGCAAAATGTGTCAAAACCAGAAATGCAGGACAGGCCATGGAGAAATGGCAGCATTGCTACGCTGATGGGCGGGATGTAAATTGCCAACAGCCACTCTGGAGAAGTGTACGGTGTGTCCTGAAACATCGAAAAAACACAGCTCTAGGAGCATAGGGCACGTCCACTCATGGGCGTATAAATTGGGAAAACTAAAAATCAGCAAGACACAGGCACCCCAAAGTTTAGGGCTGCTCTGTTGACAAGAACCTCCACTTCATGACACCTTAAATATCCCAGGAAAGAGGAAAATGGATAAAGAAGTTGTGGTCCTTATGTACAATGGAATATCACTCAGACATGAAATCAATGTCATAAGGCTAGTAGAAGCAAGATGAGTGGATTTAGGTAGGACGATCCTAAATGAAATAAGTCACACAGAAAAAGACACTTATCATAAGCTATCACTTATAGAGGGAATGTAAAAACCGCTACACTTGAACTGAATTACAAAACAGAACAGAGTCACACGTTTAGAAAACACACTATGCCTGCTTAACGGGAAAGGTGAGGTGGGGTGATGCATAAAACAAGGGTTTCAAATTCGCTCAGATACCGTTCCATACACCCAATATGTAATAGACAAGACCTACACCTTGCTCAGTGAACTGGACTCAACACCCCCTATTCACCGCACAAGAATATATCTGATTAGTAAGAATCGTAAAACCTATGTGTTGATATCTGTCTGGAAGTGAGTCAAGTGGGTGTAAAGCCGCATAAACACAGCCGTGAAAAGCAGCTAAACCCCATTATAAAAATAAATTACTTTTAAAAACCCGTAAAACAAAGAGAGTGAAAGAGAGAGAAATTCTTACAAAATTCGTTCAGAGGCTGTGATGCAACCTGGATTGACCATATCTAGACCCACAGCTGGATGAGACATAAGGGTGGACACTCTTGGGGCTGAAAGGTTGGGTGAGGTTGGGTGAGCAAACGCAGACCCTTTAAAGTAATACTGCCTGGTACCCATCCCATGGGTCCCAAATCTCCAGGTTCAAGGGCATCTTCCTACATCGAAAACATGCATGAGAAACCCAGAAGTTGGTACACCGTGTGATTTTGAAAGGTTTCTAATACGCACCTCATTTCTCATCTCCTTGTGCTCGGGTTCGCCTTTCCAGCTACTTTACTAGCAATCTCCCTACTTGGAGAATCAGCACCTTTAAGCTCCTGTTCCCTACAGGTTGCAATTTGTCCTGAGAATGAACGGGAAGAGGGGCAACCAATGAGAGACTAGATCTAGGTTTTGGGACAGGCACAGGTCACTCTATTTTCCCATCAGGAAGAAGAATTAACCACAGGCTTAGCCTGCCGCCCAGAAGCAGAATAGGGCCTGAGGCAATCCCGCGCTTTTTCGGCCAGCTCCCAAAAAAGCGAGTTGAAAAATGGAGCTCAGGGACACTGCAATTCACAAACCCGCAGAGTTATAAATGACAACTCTCATCCACAGATATATTGAGGGAAGGCAATGAAGAGGATTTGAAAGCAAGGCAGAATTGCAGGAAACAGGTTTCAGGAGGTAGATTCGAATCGCCTTTAAAGCACATGATAAGCGGCAAAACGTCGACAATGATGCCCTTGGCCAAAAAGGGTGTAGCGTTTTTTCCTGAATATATTCAGGAAAAAACGCATACGCCCTTTTTGGCCAACCAAGCAACCTGCAAAGGCAAATCAGCGCTACAAAGAAGTCTCGCTTCCCATTGTTCAAAAGGGTCATGCTGCAAAAAGTGTCAAAACCATAAATGCAGGACAGGCCATGGAGAAATGGCAGCCTTGCTACGCTGATGGGCGGGATGTAAATTGCCAACAGCCACTCTGGAGAAGTGTACGGTGTGCCCTGAAACATCGAAAAAACACAGCTTAGGGAGCATAGGGCACGTCCACTCATGGGCGTATAAATTGGGAAAACTAAAAATCAGCAAGACACAGGCACCCCAAAGTTTAGGGCTGCTCTGTTGACAAGAACCTCCACTTCATGACACCTTAATTATCCCAGGAAAGAGAAAAATGGATAAAAAAGTTGTGGTCCTCATGTACAATGGAATATCACTCAGACATGAAATCAATGTCATAAGGCCAGTAGAAGCAAGATGAGTGGATTTAGATACGACGATCCTAAGTGAAATAAGTCACACAGAAAAAGACACTTATCATAAGCTATCACTTATAGAGGGAATGTAAAAACCGCTACACTTGAACTGAATTACAAAACAGAACAGAGTCACACGTTTAGAAAACACACTATGGCTGCTTAACGGGAAAGGTGAGGTGGGGTGATGCATAAAACAAGGGTTTCAAATTCGCTCAGATACCGTTCCATACACCCAATATGTAATAGACAAGACCTACTCCTTGCTCAGTGAACTGGACTCAACACCCCCTATTCACCGCACAAGAATATATGTGACTAGTAAGAATCTTAAAACCTATGTATTGATATCTCTCTGGAAGTGAGTCAAGTGGGTGTAAAGCCGCAGAAACACAGCCGTGAAAAGCAGCTAAACCCCATTATAAAAATAAATTACTTTTAAAAACCCGTAAAACAAAGACAGTGAAAGAGAGAGAAATTCTTACACAATTCGTTCAGAGGCTGTGATGCAACCTGGACTGACCATATCTAGAACCACAGCTGGATGAGACATAAGGGTGGACACTCTTGGGGCTCATAGGTTGGGTGAGGTTGGGTGAGCAAGCACAGACCCTTTAAAGTAATACTGCCTGGTACCCATCCCATGGGTCTCAAATCTCCAGGTTCAAGGGCATCTTCCTACATCGAAAACAGGCATGAGAAACCCAGAAGATGGTACACCGTGTGATTTTGAAAGGTTTCTAATACGCACCTCATTTCTCATCTCCTTGTGCTCGGGTTCGCCTTTCCAGCTACTTTACTAGCAATCTCCCTATTGGAGAATCAACACCTTTAACCTCCTGTTCCCTACAGGTTGCAATTTGTCCTGAGGATGAACGGGAAGAGGGGTAACCAATGAGAGACTAGATCTAGGTTTTGGGACAGGCACAGGTCACTCTATTTTCCCATCAGGAAGAAGAATTAACCACAGGCTCAGCCTGCCGCCCAGAAGCAGAATAGGGCCTGAGGCAATCCCGCGCTTTTGCGGCCAGCTCCCAAAAAAGCGAGTTGGAAAATGGAGCTCAGGGACACTGCAATTCACAAACCCGCAGAGTTATAAATGACAACTCTCATCCACAGATATATTGAGGGAAGGCAACGAAGAGGATTTGAAAGTAAGGCAGAATTGCAGGAAACAGGTTTCAGGAGGTAGATTCGAATCGCCTTTAAAGCACATGATAAGCGGCAAAACGTCGACAATGATGCCCTTGGCCAAAAAGGGTGTAGCGTTTTTTCCTGAATATATTCAGGAAAAAACGCATACGCCCTTTTTGGCCAACCAAGCAACCTGCAAAGGCAAATCAGCGCTACAAAGAAGTCTCGCTTCCCATTGGTCAAAAGGGTCATGCTGCAAAAAGTGTCAAAACCATAAATGCAGGACAGGCCATGGAGAAATGGCAGCCTTGCTACGCTGATGGGCGGGATGTAAATTGCCAACAGCCACTCTGGAGAAGTGTACGGTGTGCCCTGAAACATCGAAAAAACACAGCTTAGGGAGCATAGGGCACGTCCACTCATGGGCGTATAAATTGGGAAAACTAAAAATCAGCAAGACACAGGCACCCCAAAGTTTAGGGCTGCTCTGTTGACAAGAACCTCCACTTCATGACACCTTAAATATCCCAGGAAAGAGAAAAATGGATAAAGAAGTTGTGGTCCTCATGTACAATGGAATATCACTCAGACATGAAATCAATGTCATAAGGCCAGTAGAAGCAAGATGAGTGGATTTAGATACGACGATCCTAAGTGAAATAAGTCACACAGAAAAAGACACTTATCATAAGCTATCACTTATAGAGGGAATGTAAAAACCGCTACACTTGAACTGAATTACAAAACAGAACAGAGTCACACGTTTAGAAAACACACTATGGCTGCTTAACGGGAAAGGTGAGGTGGGGTGATGCATAAAACAAGGGTTTCAAATTCGCTCAGATACCGTTCCATACACCCAATATGTAATAGACAAGACCTACTCCTTGCTCAGTGAACTGGACTCAACACCCCCTAATCACCGCACAAGAATATATGTGACTAGTAAGAATCTTAAAACCTATGTATTGATATCTGTCTGGAAGTGAGTCAAGTGGGTGTAAAGCCGCATAAACACAGCCGTGAAAAGCAGCTAAACCCCATTATAAAAATAAATTACTTTTAAAAACCCGTAAAACAAAGACAGTGAAAGAGAGAGAAATTCTTACACAATTCGTTCAGAGGCTGTGATGCAACCTGGATTGACCATATCTAGACCCACAGCTGGATGAGACATAAGGGTGGACACTCTTGGGGCTGAAAGGTTGGGTGAGGTTGGGTGAGCAAACGCAGACCCTTTAAAGTAATACTGCGTGGTACCCATCCCATGGGTCCCAAATCTCCAGGTTCAAGGGCATCTTCCTACATCGAAAACATGCATGAGAAACCCAGAAGATGGTACACCGTGTGATTTTCAAAGGTTTCTAATACGCACCTCATTTCTCATCTCCTTGTGCTCGGGTTCGCCTTTCCAGCTACTTTACTAGCAATCTCCCTACTTGGAGAATCAGCACCTTTAAGCTCCTGTTCCCTACAGGTTGCAATTTGTCCTGAGGATGAACGGGAAGAGGGGCAACCGATGAGAGACTAGATCTAGGTGTTGGGACAGGCACAGGTCACTCTATTTTCCCATCAGGAAGAAGAATTAACCACAGGCTCAGCCTGCCGCCCAGAAGCAGAATAGGGCCTGAGGCAATCCCGCGCTTTTGCGGCCAGCTCCCAAAAAAGCGAGTTGAAAAATGGAGCTCAGGGACACTGCAATTCACAAACCCGCAGAGTTATAAATGACAACTCTCATCCACAGATATATTGAGGGAAGGCAATGAAGAGGATTTGAAAGCAAGGCAGAATTGCAGGAAACAGGTTTCAGGAGGTAGATTCGAATCGCCTTTAAAGCACATGATAAGCGGCAAAACGTCGACAATGATGCCCTTGGCCAAAAAGGGTGTAGCGTTTTTTCCTGAATATATTCAGGAAAAAACGCATACGCCCTTTTTGGCCAACCAAGCAACCTGCAAAGGCAAATCAGCGCTACAAAGAAGTCTCGCTTCCCATTGTTCAAAAGGGTCATGCTGCAAAAAGTGTCAAAACCATAAATGCAGGACAGGCCATGGAGAAATGGCAGCCTTGCTACGCTGATGGGCGGGATGTAAATTGCCAACAGCCACTCTGGAGAAGTGTACGGTGTGCCCTGAAACATCGAAAAAACACAGCTTAGGGAGCATAGGGCACGTCCACTCATGGGCGTATAAATTGGGAAAACTAAAAATCAGCAAGACACAGGCACCCCAAAGTTTAGGGCTGCTCTGTTGACAAGAACCTCCACTTCATGACACCTTAATTATCCCAGGAAAGAGAAAAATGGATAAAAAAGTTGTGGTCCTCATGTACAATGGAATATCACTCAGACATGAAATCAATGTCATAAGGCCAGTAGAAGCAAGATGAGTGGATTTAGATACGACGATCCTAAGTGAAATAAGTCACACAGAAAAAGACACTTATCATAAGCTATCACTTATAGAGGGAATGTAAAAACCGCTACACTTGAACTGAATTACAAAACAGAACAGAGTCACACGTTTAGAAAACACACTATGGCTGCTTAACGGGAAAGGTGAGGTGGGGTGATGCATAAAACAAGGGTTTCAAATTCGCTCAGATACCGTTCCATACACCCAATATGTAATAGACAAGACCTACTCCTTGCTCAGTGAACTGGACTCAACACCCCCTAATCACCGCACAAGAATATATGTGACTAGTAAGAATCTTAAAACCTATGTATTGATATCTGTCTGGAAGTGAGTCAAGTGGGTGTAAAGCCGCATAAACACAGCCGTGAAAAGCAGCTAAACCCCATTATAAAAATAAATTACTTTTAAAAACCCGTAAAACAAAGACAGTGAAAGAGAGAGAAATTCTTACACAATTCGTTCAGAGGCTGTGATGCAACCTGGATTGACCATATCTAGACCCACAGCTGGATGAGACATAAGGGTGGACACTCTTGGGGCTGAAAGGTTGGGTGAGGTTGGGTGAGCAAACGCAGACCCTTTAAAGTAATACTGCGTGGTACCCATCCCATGGGTCCCAAATCTCCAGGTTCAAGGGCATCTTCCTACATCGAAAACATGCATGAGAAACCCAGAAGATGGTACACCGTGTGATTTTCAAAGGTTTCTAATACGCACCTCATTTCTCATCTCCTTGTGCTCGGGTTCGCCTTTCCAGCTACTTTACTAGCAATCTCCCTACTTGGAGAATCAGCACCTTTAAGCTCCTGTTCCCTACAGGTTGCAATTTGTCCTGAGGATGAACGGGAAGAGGGGCAACCGATGAGAGACTAGATCTAGGTGTTGGGACAGGCACAGGTCACTCTATTTTCCCATCAGGAAGAAGAATTAACCACAGGCTCAGCCTGCCGCCCAGAAGCAGAATAGGGCCTGAGGCAATCCCGCGCTTTTGCGGCCAGCTCCCAAAAAAGCGAGTTGAAAAATGGAGCTCAGGGACACTGCAATTCACAAACCCGCAGAGTTATAAATGACAACTCTCATCCACAGATATATTGAGGGAAGGCAATGAAGAGGATTTGAAAGCAAGGCAGAATTGCAGGAAACAGGTTTCAGGAGGTAGATTCGAATCGCCTTTAAAGCACATGATAAGCGGCAAAACGTCGACAATGATGCCCTTGGCCAAAAAGGGTGTAGCGTTTTTTCCTGAATATATTCAGGAAAAAACGCATACGCCCTTTTTGGCCAACCAAGCAACCTGCAAAGGCAAATCAGCGCTACAAAGAAGTCTCGCTTCCCATTGTTCAAAAGGGTCATGCTGCAAAAAGTGTCAAAACCATAAATGCAGGACAGGCCATGGAGAAATGGCAGCCTTGCTACGCTGATGGGCGGGATGTAAATTGCCAACAGCCACTCTGGAGAAGTGTACGGTGTGCCCTGAAACATCGAAAAAACACAGCTTAGGGAGCATAGGGCACGTCCACTCATGGGCGTATAAATTGGGAAAACTAAAAATCAGCAAGACACAGGCACCCCAAAGTTTAGGGCTGCTCTGTTGACAAGAACCTCCACTTCATGACACCTTAATTATCCCAGGAAAGAGAAAAATGGATAAAAAAGTTGTGGTCCTCATGTACAATGGAATATCACTCAGACATGAAATCAATGTCATAAGGCCAGTAGAAGCAAGATGAGTGGATTTAGATACGACGATCCTAAGTGAAATAAGTCACACAGAAAAAGACACTTATCATAAGCTATCACTTATAGAGGGAATGTAAAAACCGCTACACTTGAACTGAATTACAAAACAGAACAGAGTCACACGTTTAGAAAACACACTATGGCTGCTTAACGGGAAAGGTGAGGTGGGGTGATGCATAAAACAAGGGTTTCAAATTCGCTCAGATACCGTTCCATACACCCAATATGTAATAGACAAGACCTACTCCTTGCTCAGTGAACTGGACTCAACACCCCCTATTCACCGCACAAGAATATATGTGACTAGTAAGAATCTTAAAACCTATGTATTGATATCTCTCTGGAAGTGAGTCAAGTGGGTGTAAAGCCGCAGAAACACAGCCGTGAAAAGCAGCTAAACCCCATTATAAAAATAAATTACTTTTAAAAACCCGTAAAACAAAGACAGTGAAAGAGAGAGAAATTCTTACACAATTCGTTCAGAGGCTGTGATGCAACCTGGACTGACCATATCTAGAACCACAGCTGGATGAGACATAAGGGTGGACACTCTTGGGGCTCATAGGTTGGGTGAGGTTGGGTGAGCAAGCACAGACCCTTTAAAGTAATACTGCCTGGTACCCATCCCATGGGTCTCAAATCTCCAGGTTCAAGGGCATCTTCCTACATCGAAAACAGGCATGAGAAACCCAGAAGATGGTACACCGTGTGATTTTGAAAGGTTTCTAATACGCACCTCATTTCTCATCTCCTTGTGCTCGGGTTCGCCTTTCCAGCTACTTTACTAGCAATCTCCCTACTTGGAGAATCAACACCTTTAACCTCCTGTTCCCTACAGGTTGCAATTTGTCCTGAGGATGAACGGGAAGAGGGGTAACCAATGAGAGACTAGATCTAGGTTTTGGGACAGGCACAGGTCACTCTATTTTCCCATCAGGAAGAAGAATTAACCACAGGCTCAGCCTGCCGCCCAGAAGCAGAATAGGGCCTGAGGCAATCCCGCGCTTTTGCGGCCAGCTCCCAAAAAAGCGAGTTGGAAAATGGAGCTCAGGGACACTGCAATTCACAAACCCGCAGAGTTATAAATGACAACTCTCATCCACAGATATATTGAGGGAAGGCAACGAAGAGGATTTGAAAGTAAGGCAGAATTGCAGGAAACAGGTTTCAGGAGGTAGATTCGAATCGCCTTTAAAGCACATGATAAGCGGCAAAACGTCGACAATGATGCCCTTGGCCAAAAAGGGTGTAGCGTTTTTTCCTGAATATATTCAGGAAAAAACGCATACGCCCTTTTTGGCCAACCAAGCAACCTGCAAAGGCAAATCAGCGCTACAAAGAAGTCTCGCTTCCCATTGGTCAAAAGGGTCATGCTGCAAAAAGTGTCAAAACCATAAATGCAGGACAGGCCATGGAGAAATGGCAGCCTTGCTACGCTGATGGGCGGGATGTAAATTGCCAACAGCCACTCTGGAGAAGTGTACGGTGTGCCCTGAAACATCGAAAAAACACAGCTTAGGGAGCATAGGGCACGTCCACTCATGGGCGTATAAATTGGGAAAACTAAAAATCAGCAAGACACAGGCACCCCAAAGTTTAGGGCTGCTCTGTTGACAAGAACCTCCACTTCATGACACCTTAAATATCCCAGGAAAGAGAAAAATGGATAAAGAAGTTGTGGTCCTCATGTACAATGGAATATCACTCAGACATGAAATCAATGTCATAAGGCCAGTAGAAGCAAGATGAGTGGATTTAGATACGACGATCCTAAGTGAAATAAGTCACACAGAAAAAGACACTTATCATAAGCTATCACTTATAGAGGGAATGTAAAAACCGCTACACTTGAACTGAATTACAAAACAGAACAGAGTCACACGTTTAGAAAACACACTATGGCTGCTTAACGGGAAAGGTGAGGTGGGGTGATGCATAAAACAAGGGTTTCAAATTCGCTCAGATACCGTTCCATACACCCAATATGTAATAGACAAGACCTACTCCTTGCTCAGTGAACTGGACTCAACACCCCCTAATCACCGCACAAGAATATATGTGACTAGTAAGAATCTTAAAACCTATGTATTGATATCTGTCTGGAAGTGAGTCAAGTGGGTGTAAAGCCGCATAAACACAGCCGTGAAAAGCAGCTAAACCCCATTATAAAAATAAATTACTTTTAAAAACCCGTAAAACAAAGACAGTGAAAGAGAGAGAAATTCTTACACAATTCGTTCAGAGGCTGTGATGCAACCTGGATTGACCATATCTAGACCCACAGCTGGATGAGACATAAGGGTGGACACTCTTGGGGCTGAAAGTTTGGGTGAGGTTGGGTGAGCAAACGCAGACCCTTTAAAGTAATACTGCGTGGTACCCATCCCATGGGTCCCAAATCTCCAGGTTCAAGGGCATCTTCCTACATCGAAAACATGCATGAGAAACCCAGAAGATGGTACACCGTGTGATTTTGAAAGGTTTCTAATACGCACCTCATTTCTCATCTCCTTGTGCTCGGGTTCGCTATTCCAGCTACTTTACTAGCAATCTCCCTACTTGGAGAATCAGCACCTTTAAGCTCCTGTTCCCTACAGGTTGCAATTTGTCCTGAGGATGAACGGAAGAGGGGCAACCAATGAGAGACTAGATCTAGGTGTTGGGACAGGAACAGGTCACTCTATTTTCCCATCAGGAAGAAGAATTAACCACAGGCTCAGCCTGCCGCCCAGAAGCAGAATAGGGCCTGAGGCAATCCCGCGCTTTTGCGGCCAGCTCCCTAAAAAGCGTGTTGAAAAATGGAGCTCAGGGACACTGCAATTCACAAACCCGCAGAGTTATAAATGATAACTCTCATCCACAGATATATTGAGGGAAGGCAACGAAGAGAATTTGAAAGCAAGGCAGAATTGCAGGAAACAGATTTCAGGAGGTAGATTCGAATCGCCTTTAAAGCACATGAAAAGCGGCAAAACGTCGACAATGATGCCCTTGGCCAAAAAGGGCGTATGCGTTTTTTCCTGAATATATTCAGGAAAAAACGCATACGCCCTTTTTGGCCAACCAAGCAACCTGGAAAGGCAAATCAGCGCTACAAAGAAGTCTCGCTTCCCATCGGTCAAAAGGGTCATGCTGCAAAATGTGTCAAAACCAGAAATGCAGGACAGGCCATGGAGAAATGGCAGCATTGCTACGCTGATGGGCGGGATGTAAATTGCCAACAGCCACTCTGGAGAAGTGTACGGTGTGTCCTGAAACATCGAAAAAACACAGCTCTAGGAGCATAGGGCACGTCCACTCATGGGCGTATAAATTGGGAAAACTAAAAATCAGCAAGACACAGGCACCCCAAAGTTTAGGGCTGCTCTGTTGACAAGAACCTCCACTTCATGACACCTTAAATATCCCAGGAAAGAGGAAAATGGATAAAGAAGTTGTGGTCCTTATGTACAATGGAATATCACTCAGACATGAAATCAATGTCATAAGGCTAGTAGAAGCAAGATGAGTGGATTTAGGTAGGACGATCCTAAATGAAATAAGTCACACAGAAAAAGACACTTATCATAAGCTATCACTTATAGAGGGAATGTAAAAACCGCTACACTTGAACTGAATTACAAAACAGAACAGAGTCACACGTTTAGAAAACACACTATGCCTGCTTAACGGGAAAGGTGAGGTGGGGTGATGCATAAAACAAGGGTTTCAAATTCGCTCAGATACCGTTCCATACACCCAATATGTAATAGACAAGACCTACACCTTGCTCAGTGAACTGGACTCAACACCCCCTATTCACCGCACAAGAATATATCTGATTAGTAAGAATCGTAAAACCTATGTATTGATATCTGTCTGGAAGTGAGTCAAGTGGGTGTAAAGCCGCATAAACACAGCCGTGAAAAGCAGCTAAACCCCATTATAAAAATAAATTACTTTTAAAAACCCGTAAAACAAAGACAGTGAAAGAGAGAGAAATTCTTACAAAATTCGTTCAGAGGCTGTGATGCAACCTGGATTGACCATATCTAGACCCACAGCTGGATGAGACATAAGGGTGGACACTCTTGGGGCTGAAAGGTTGGGTGAGGTTGGGTGAGCAAACACAGACCCTTTAAAGTAATACTGCCTGGTACCCATCCCATGGGTCCCAAATCTCCAGGTTCAAGGGCATCTTCCTACATCGAAAACATGCATGAGAAACCCAGAAGTTGGTACACCGTGTGATTTTGAAAGGTTTCTAATACGCACCTCATTTCTCATCTCCTTGTGCTCGGGTTCGCCTTTCCAGCTACTTTACTAGCAATCTCCCTACTTGGAGAATCAGCACCTTTAAGCTCCTGTTCCCTACAGGTTGCAAATTGTCCTGAGGATGAACGGGAAGAGGGGCAACGAATGAGAGACTAGATCTAGGTTTTGGGACAGGCACAGGTCACTCTATTTTCCCATCAGGAAGAAGAATTAACCACAGGCTCAGCCTGCCGCCCAGAAGCAGAATAGGGCCTGAGGCAATCCCGCGCTTTTGTGGCCAGCTCCCAAAAAAGCGAGTTGAAAAATGGAGCTCAGGGACACTGCAATTCACAAACCCGCAGAGTTATAAATGACAACTCTCATCCACAGATATATTGAGGGAAGGCAACGAAGAGGATTTGAAAGCAAGGCAGAATTGCAGGAAACAGGTTTCAGGAGGTAGATTCGAATCGCCTTTAAAGCACATGATAAGCGGCAAAACGTCGACAATGATGCCCTTGGCCAAAAAGGGTGTAGCGTTTTTTCCTGAATATATTCAGGAAAAAACGCATACGCCCTTTTTGGCCAACCAAGCAACCTGCAAAGGCAAATCAGCGCTACAAAGAAGTCTCGCTTCCCATTGGTCAAAAGGGTCATGCTGCAAAAAGTGTCAAAACCATAAATGCAGGACAGGCCATGGAGAAATGGCAGCCTTGCTACGCTGATGGGCGGGATGTAAATTGCCAACAGCCACTCTGGAGAATTGTACGGTGTGCCCTGAAACATCGAAAAAACACAGCTTAGGGAGCATAGGGCACGTCCACTCATGGGCGTATAAATTGGGAAAACTAAAAATCAGCAAGACACAGGCACCCCAAAGTTTAGGGCTGCTCTGTTGACAAGAACCTCCACTTCATGACACCTTAAATATCCCAGGAAAGAGAAAAATGGATAAAGAAATTGTGGTCCTCATGTACAATGGAATATCACGCAGACATGAAATCAATATCATAAGGCTAGAAGAAGCAAGATGAGTGGACTTAGGTACGATGATTCTAAGTGAAATAAGTCACACAGAAAAAGACACTTATCATAAGCTATCACTTATAGAGGGAATGTAAAAACCGCTACACTTGAACTGAGTTACAAAACAGGACAGAATCACACGTTTGAAAAACACACTATAGCTGCTTAACGGGAAAGGTGAGGTGGGGTGATGCATAAAACAAGGGTTTCAAATTCGCTCAGATACCATTCCATACACCCAATATGTAATAGAAAAGACCGACTCATTGCTCATTGAACTGGACTCAACACCAACTATTCACCGCACAAGAATATATGTGACTAGTAAGAATCTTAAAACCTATGTATTGATATCTGTCTGGAAGTGAGTCAAGTGGGTGTAAAGCCGCATAAACACAGCCGTGAAAAGCAGATAACCCCATTATAAAAATAAATTACTTTTAAAAACCCGTAAAACAAAGACAGTGAAAGAGAGAGAAATTCTTACAAAATTCGTTCAGAGGCTGTGATGCAACCTGGATTGACCATATCTAGACCCACAGCTGGATGAGACATAAGGGTGGACACACTTGGGGCTGAGAGGTTGGGTGAGGTTGGGTGAGCAAACACAGACCCTTTAAAGTAATACTGCCTGGTACCCATCCCATGGGTCCCAAATCTCCAGGTTCAAGGGCATCTTCCTACATCGAAAACATGCATGAGAAACCCAGAAGTTGGTACACCGTGTGATTTTGAAAGGTTTCTAATACGCACCTCATTTCTCATCTCCTTGTGCTCGGGTTCGCCTTTCCAGCTACTTTACTAGCAATCTCCCTACTTGGAGAATCAGCACCTTTAAGCTCCTGTTCCCTACAGGTTGCAATTTGTCCTGAGGATGAACGGGAAGAGGGGCAACCAATGAGAGACTAGATCTAGGTGTTGGGACAGGCACAGGTCACTCTATTTTCCCATCAGGAAGAAGAATTAACCACAGGCTCAGCCTGCCGCCCAGAAGCAGAATAGGGCCTGAGGCAATCCCGCGCTTTTGCGGCCAGCTCCCAAAAAAGCGAGTTGAAAAATGGAGCTCAGGGACACTGCAATTCACAAACCCGCAGAGTTATAAATGACAACTCTCATCCACAGATATATTGAGGGAAGGCAACGAAGAGGATTTGAAAGCAAGGTAGAATTGCAGGAAACAGGTTTCAGGAGGTAGATACGAATCGCCTTTAAAGCACATGATAAGCGGCAAAACGTCGACAATGATGCCCTTGGCCAAAAAGGGTGTAGCGTTTTTTCCTGAATATATTCAGGAAAAAACGCATACGCCCTTTTTGGCCAACCAAGCAACCTGGAAAGGCAAATCAGCGCTACAAAGAAGTCTCGCTTCCCATCGGTCAAAAGGGTCATGCTGCAAAAAGTGTCAAAACCATAAATGCAGGACAGGCCATGGAGAAATGGCAGCCTTGCTACGCTGATGGGCGGGATGTAAATTGCCAACAGCCACTCTGGAGAAGTGTACGGTGTGTCCTGAAACATCGAAAAAACACAGCTTAGGGAGCATAGGGCACGTCCACTCATGGGCGTATAAATTGGGAAAACTAAAAATCAGCAAGACACAGGCACCCCAAAGTTTAGGGCTGCTCTGTTGACAAGAACCTCCACTTCATGACACCTTAAATATCCCAGGAAAGAGAAAAATGGATAAAGAAGTTGTGGTCCTTATGTACAATGGAATATCACTCAGACATGAAATCAATGTCATAAGGCCAGTAGAAGCAAGATGAGTGGATTTAGATACGACGATTCTAAGTGAAATAAGTCACACAGAAAAAGACACTTATCATAAGCTATCACTTATAGAGGGAATGTAAAAACCGCTACACTTGAACTGAATTACAAAACAGAACAGAGTCACACGTTTAAAAAACACACTATGGCTGCTTAACGGGAAAGGTGAGGTGGGGTGATGCATAAAACAAGGGTTTCAAATTCGCTCAGATACCGTTCCATACACCCAATATGTAATAGACAAGACCTACTCCTTGCTCAGTGAACTGGACTCAACACCCCCTAATCACCGCACAAGAATATATGTGACTAGTAAGAATCTTAAAACCTATGTATTGATATCTGTCTGGAAGTGAGTCAAGTGGGTGTAAAGCCGCATAAACACAGCCGTGAAAAGCAGCTAAACCCCATTATAAAAATAAATTACTTTTAAAAACCCGTAAAACAAAGACAGTGAAAGAGAGAGAAATACTTACACAATTCGTTCAGAGGCTGTGATGCAACCTGGATTGACCATATCTAGACCCACAGCTGGATGAGACATAAGGGTGGACACTCTTGGGGCTGAAAGGTTGGGTGAGGTTGGGTGAGCAAACGCAGACCCTTTAAAGTAATACTGCGTGGTACCCATCCCATGGGTCCCAAATCTCCAGGTTCAAGGGCATCTTCCTACATCGAAAACATGCATGAGAAACCCAGAAGATGGTACACCGTGTGATTTTGAAAGGTTTCTAATACGCACCTCATTTCTCATCTCCTTGTGCTCGGGTTCGCTATTCCAGCTACTTTACTAGCAATCTCCCTACTTGGAGAATCAGCACCTTTAAGTTCCTGTTCCCTACAGGTTGCAATTTGTCCTGAGGATGAACGGGAAGACGGGCAACCAATGAGAGACTAGATCTAGGTGTTGTGACAGGCACAGGTCACTCTATTTTCCCATCAGGAAGAAGAATTAACCACAGGCTCAGCCTGCCACCCAGAAGCAGAATAGGGCCTGAGGCAATCCCGCGCATTTGCGGCCAGCTCCCTAAAAAGCGTGTTGAAAAATGGAGCTCAGGGACACTGCAATTCACAAACCCGCAGAGTTATAAATGATAACTCTCATCCACAGATATATTGAGGGAAGGCAACGAAGAGAATTTGAAAGCAAGGCAGAATTGCAGGAAACAGATTTCAGGAGGTAGATTCGAATCGCCTTTAAAGCACATGAAAAGCGGCAAAACGTCGACAATGATGCCCTTGGCCAAAAAGGGCGCATGCGTTTTTTCCTGAATATATTCAGGAAAAAACGCATACGCCCTTTTTGGCCAACCAAGCAACCTGGAAAGGCAAATCAGCGCTACAAAGAAGTCTCGCTTCCCATCGGTCAAAAGGGTCATGCTGCAAAATGTGTCAAAACCAGAAATGCAGGACAGGCCATGGAGAAATGGCAGCATTGCTACGCTGATGGGCGGGATGTAAATTGCCAACAGCCACTCTGGAGAAGTGTACGGTGTGTCCTGAAACATCGAAAAAACACAGCTCTAGGAGCATAGGGCACGTCCACTCATGGGCGTATAAATTGGGAAAACTAAAAATCAGCAAGACACAGGCACCCCAAAGTTTAGGGCTGCTCTGTTGACAAGAACCTCCACTTCATGACACCTTAAATATCCCAGGAAAGAGGAAAATGGATAAAGAAGTTGTGGTCCTTATGTACAATGGAATATCACTCAGACATGAAATCAATGTCATAAGGCTAGTAGAAGCAAGATGAGTGGATTTACGTAGGACGATCCTAAATGAAATAAGTCACACAGAAAAAGACACTTATCATAAGCTATCACTTATAGAGGGAATGTAAAAACTGCTACACTTGAACTGAATTACAAAACAGAACAGAGTCACACGTTTAGAAAACACACTATGCCTGCTTAACGGGAAAGGTGAGGTGGGGTGATGCATAAAACAAGGGTTTCAAATTCGCTCAGATACCGTTCCATACACCCAATATGTAATAGACAAGACCTACACCTTGCTCAGTGAACTGGACTCAACACCCCCTATTCACCGCACAAGAATATATGTGACTAGTAAGAATCTTAAAACCTATGTATTGATATCTGTCTGGAAGTGAGTCAAGTGGGTGTAAAGCCGCATAAACACAGCCGTGAAAAGCAGCTAAACCCCATTATAAAAATAAATTACTTTTAAAAACCCGTAAAACAAAGACAGTGAAAGAGAGAGAAATTCTTACAAAATTCGTTCAGAGGCTGTGATGCAACCTGGATTGACCATATCTAGACCCACAGCTGGATGAGACATAAGGGTGGACACTCTTGGGGCTAAAAGGTTGGGTGAGGTTGGGTGAGCAAACGCAGACCCTTTAAAGTAATACTGCCTGGTACCCATCCCATGGGTCCCAAATCTCCAGGTTCAAGGGCATCTTCCTACATCGAAAACATGCATGAGAAACCCAGAAGTTGGTACACCGTGTGATTTTGAAAGGTTTCTAATACGCACCTCATTTCTCATCTCCTTGTGCTCGGGTTCACCTTTCCAGCTACTTTACTAGCAATCTCCCTACTTGGAGAATCAGCACCTTTAAGCTCCTGTTCCCTACAGGTTGCAATTTGTCCTGAGGATGAACGGGAAGAGGGGCAACCAATGAGAGACTAGATCTAGGTTTTGGGACAGGCACAGGTCACTCTATTTTCCCATCAGGAAGAAGAATTAACCACAGGCTCAGCCTGCCGCCCAGAAGCAGAATAGGGCCTGAGGCAATCCCGCGCTTTTGCGGCCAGCTCCCAAAAAAGCCAGTTGAAAAATGGAGCTCAGGGACACTGCAATTCACAAACCCGCAGAGTTATAAATGACAACTCTCATCCACAGATATATTGAGGGAAGGCAACGAAGAGGATTTGAAAGCAAGGCAGAATTGCAGGAAACAGGTTTCAGGAGGTAGATTCGAATCGCCTTTAAAGCACATGATAAGCGGCAAAACGTCGACAATGATGCCCTTGGCCAAAAAGGGTGTAGCGTTTTTTCCTGAATATATTCAGGAAAAAACGCATACGCCCTTTTTGGCCAACCAAGCAACCTGCAAAGGCAAATCAGCGCTACAAAGAAGTCTCGCTTCCCATTGGTCAAAGGGTCATGCTGCAAAAAGTGTCAAAACCATAAATGCAGGACAGGCCATGGAGAAATGGCAGCCTTGCTACGCTGATGGGCGGGATGTAAATTGCCAACAGCCACTCTGGAGAATTGTACGGTGTGCCCTGAAACATCGAAAAAACACAGCTTAGGGAGCATAGGGCACGTCCACTCATGGGCGTATAAATTGGGAAAACTAAAAATCAGCAAGACACAGGCACCCCAAAGTTTAGGGCTGCTCTGTTGACAAGAACCTCCACTTCACGACACCGTAAATATCCCAGGAAAGAGAAAAATGGATAAAGAAGTTGTGGTCCTCATGTACAATGGAATATCACTCAGACATGAAATCAATGTCATAAGGCCAGTAGAAGCAAGATGAGTGGATTTAGATACGACGATCCTAAGTGAAATAAGTCACACAGAAAAAGACACTTATCATAAGCTATCACTTATAGAGGGAATGTAAAAACCGCTACACTTGAACTGAATTACAAAACAGAACAGAGTCACACGTTTAGAAAACACACTATGGCTGCTTAACGGGAAAGGTGAGGTGGGGTGATGCATAAAACAAGGGTTTCAAATTCGCTCAGATACCGTTCCATACACCCAATATGTAATAGACAAGACCTACTCCTTGCTCAGTGAACTGGACTGAACACCTCCTATTCACCGCACAAGAATATATGTGACTAGTAAGAATCTTAAAACCTATGTATTGATATCTGTCTGGAAGTGAGTCAAGTGGGTGTAAAGCCGCATAAACACAGCCGTGAAAAGCAGCTAAACACCATTATAAAAATAAATTACTTTTAAAAACCCGTAAAACAAAGACAGTGAAAGAGAGAGAAATTCTTACACAATTCGTTCAGAGGCTGTGATGCAACCTGGACTGACCATATCTAGACCCACAGCTGGATGAGACATAAGGGTGGACACTCTTGGGGCTCAAAGGTTGGGTGAGGTTGGGTGAGCAAGCACAGACCATTTAAAGTAATACTGCCTGGTACCCATCCCATGGGTCCCAAATCTCCAGGTTCAAGGGCATCTTCCTACATCGAAAACATGCATGAGAAACCCAGAAGTTGGTACACCGTGTGATTTTGAAAGGTTTCTAATACGCACCTCATTTCTCATCTCCTTGTGCTCGGGTTCGCCTTTCCAGCTACTTTACTAGCAATCTCCCTACTTGGAGAATCAGCACCTTTAAGCTCCTGTTCCCTACAGGTTGCAATTTGTCCTGAGGATGAACGGGAAGAGGGGCAACCAATGAGAGACTAGATCTAGGTGTTGGGACAGGCACAGGTCACTCTATTTTCCCATCAGGAAGAAGAATTAACCACAGGCTCAGCCTGCCGCCCAGAAGCAGAATAGGGCCTGAGGCAATCCCGCGCTTTTGCGGCCAGCTCCCAAAAAAGCGAGTTGAAAAATGGAGCTCAGGGACACTGCAATTCACAAACCCGCAGAGTTATAAATGACAACTCTCATCCACAGATATATTGAGGGAAGGCAACGAAGAGGATTTGAAAGCAAGGTAGAATTGCAGGAAACAGGTTTCAGGAGGTAGATTCGAATCGCCTTTAAAGCACATGATAAGCGGCAAAACGTCGACAATGATGCCCTTGGCCAAAAAGGGTGTAGCGTTTTTTCCTGAATATATTCAGGAAAAAACGCATACGCCCTTTTTGGCCAACCAAGCAACCTGCAAAGGCAAATCAGCGCTACAAAGAAGTCTCGTTTCCCATCGGTCAAAAGGGTCATGCTGCAAAAAGTGTCAAAACCATAAATGCAGGACAGGCCATGGAGAAATGGCAGCCTTGCTACGCTGATGGGCGGGATGTAAATTGCCAACAGCCACTCTGGAGAAGTGTACGGTGTGCCCTGAAACATCGAAAAAACACAGCTTAGGGAGCATAGGGCATGTCCACTCATGGGCGTATAAATTGGGAAAACTAAAAATCAGCAAGACACAGGCACCCCAAAGTTTAGGGCTGCTCTGTTGACAAGAACCTCCACTTCATGACACCTTAAATATCCCAGGAAAGAGAAAAATGGATAAAGAAGTTGTGGTCCTCATGTACAATGGAATATCACTCAGACATGAAATCAATGTCATAAGGCCAGTAGAAGCAAGATGAGTGGATTTAGATACGACGATCCTAAGTGAAATAAGTCACACAGAAAAAGACACTTATCATAAGCTATCACTTATAGAGGGAATGTAAAAACCGCTACACTTGAACTGAATTACAAAACAGAACAGAGTCACACGTTTAGAAAACACACTATGGCTGCTTAACGGGAAAGGTGAGGTGGGGTGATGCATAAAACAAGGGTTTCAAATTCGCTCAGATACCGTTTCATACACCCAATATGTAATAGACAAGACCTACTCCTTGCTCAGTGAACTGGACTGAACACCTCCTATTCACCGCACAAGAATATATGTGACTAGTAAGAATCTTAAAACCTATGTATTGATATCTGTCTGGAAGTGAGTCAAGTGGGTGTAAAGCCGCATAAACACAGCCGTGAAAAGCAGCTAAACCCCATTATAAAAATAAATTACTTTTAAAAACCCGTAAAACAAAGACAGTGAAAGAGAGAGAAATTCTTACACAATTCGTTCAGAGGCTGTGATGCAACCTGGATTGACCATATCTAGACCCACAGCTGGATGAGACATAAGGGTGGACACTCTTGGGGCTGAAAGTTTGGGTGAGTTTGGGTGAGCAAACGCAGACCCTTTAAAGTAATACTGCGTGGTACCCATCCCATGGGTCCCATATCTCCAGGTTCAAGGGCATCTTCCTACATCGAAAACATGCATGAGAAACCCAGAAGATGGTACACCGTGTGATTTTGAAAGGTTTCTAATACGCACCTCATTTCTCATCTCCTTGTGCTCGGGTTCGCTATTCCAGCTACTTTACTAGCAATCTCCCTACTTGGAGAATCAGCACCTTTAAGCTCCTGTTCCCTACAGGTTGCAATTTGTCCTGAGGATGAACGGAAGAGGGGCAACCAATGAGAGACTAGATCTAGGTGTTGGGACAGGAACAGGTCACTCTATTTTCCCATCAGGAAGAAGAATTAACCACAGGCTCAGCCTGCCGCCCAGAAGCAGAATAGGGCCTGAGGCAATCCCGCGCTTTTGCGGCCAGCTCCGTAAAAAGCGTGTTGAAAAATGGAGCTCAGGGACACTGCAATTCACAAACCCGCAGAGTTATAAATGATAACTCTCATCTACAGATATATTGAGGGAAGGCAACGAAGAGAATTTGAAAGCAAGGCAGAATTGCAGGAAACAGATTTCAGGAGGTAGATTCGAATCGCCTTTAAAGCACATGAAAAGCGGCAAAACGTCGACAATGATGCCCTTGGCCAAAAAGGGCGTATGCGTTTTTTCCTGAATATATTCATGAAAAAACTCATACGCCCTTTTTGGCCAACCAAGCAACCTGGAAAGGCAAATCAGCGCTACAAAGAAGTCTCGCTTCCCATCGGTCAAAAGGGTCATGCTGCAAAATGTGTCAAAACCAGAAATGCAGGACAGGCCAAGGAGAAATGGCAGCATTGCTACGCTGATGGGCGGGATGTAAATTGCCAACAGCCACTCTGGAGAAGTGTACGGTGTGTCCTGAAACATCGAAAAAACACAGCTCTAGGAGCATAGGGCACGTCCACTCATGGGCGTATAAATTGGGAAAACTAAAAATCAGCAAGACACAGGCACCCCAAAGTTTAGGGCTGCTCTGTTGACAAGAACCTCCACTTCATGACACCTTAAATATCCCAGGAAAGAGCAAAATGGATAAAGAAATTGTGGTCCTTATGTACAATGGAATATCACTCAGACATGAAATCAATGTCATAAGGCTAGTAGAAGCAAGATGAGTGGATTTAGGTAGGACGATCCTAAATGAAATAAGTCACACAGAAAAAGACACTTATCATAAGCTATCACTTATAGAGGGAATGTAAAAACCGCTACACTTGAACTGAAGTACAAAACAGAACAGAGTCACACGTTTAGAAAACACACTATGCCTGCTTAACGGGAAAGGTGAGGTGGGGTGATGCATAAAACAAGGGTTTCAAATTCGCTCAGATACCGTTCCATACACCCAATATGTAATAGACAAGACCTACACCTTGCTCAGTGAACTGGACTCAACACCCCCTATTCACCGCACAAGAATATATCTGATTAGTAAAAATCGTAAAACCTATGTATTGATATCTGTCTGGAAGTGAGTCAAGTGGGTGTAAAGCCGCATAAACACAGCCGTGAAAAGCAGCTAAACCCCATTATAAAAATAAATTACTTTTAAAAACCCGTAAAACAAAGACAGTGAAAGAGAGAGAAATTCTTACAAAATTCGTTCAGAGGCTGTGATGCAACCTGGATTGACCATATCTAGACCCACAGCTGGATGAGACATAAGGGTGGACACTCTTGGGGCTGAAAGGTTGGGTGAGCAAACGCAGACCGTTTAAAGTAATACTGCCTGGTACCCATCCCATGGGTCCCAAATCTCCAGGTTCAAGGGCATCTTCCTACATCGAAAACATGCATGAGAAACCCAGAAGTTGGTACACCGTGTGATTTTGAAAGGTTTCTAATACGCACCTCATTTCTCATCTCCTTGTGCTCGGGTTCGCCTTTCCAGCTACTTTACTAGCAATCTCCCTACTTGGAGAATCAGCACCTTTAAGCTCCTGTTCCCTACAGGTTGCAAATTGTCCTGAGGATGAACGGGAAGAGGGGCAACGAATGAGAGACTAGATCTAGGTTTTGGGACAGGCACAGGTCACTCTATTTTCCCATCAGGAAGAAGAATTAACCACAGGCTCAGCCTGCCGCCCAGAAGCAGAATAGGGACTGAGGCAATCCCGCGCTTTTGTGGCCAGCTCCCAAAAAAGCGAGTTGAAAAATGGAGCTCAGGGACACTGCAATTCACAAACCCGCAGAGTTATAAATGACAACTCTCATCCACAGATATATTGAGGGAAGGCAACGAAGAGGATTTGAAAGCAAGGCAGAATTGCAGGAAACAGGTTTCAGGAGGTAGATTCGAATCGCCTTTAAAGCACATGATAAGCGGCAAAACGTCGACAATGATGCCCTTGGCCAAAAAGGGTGTAGCGTTTTTTCCTGAATATATTCAGGAAAAAACGCATACGCCCTTTTTGGCCAACCAAGCAACCTGCAAATGCAAATCAGCGCTACAAAGAAGTCTCGCTTCCCATTGGTCAAAAGGGTCATGCTGCAAAAAGTGTCAAAACCATAAATGCAGGACAGGCCATGGAGAAATGGCAGCCTTGCTACGCTGATGGGCGGGATGTAAATTGCCAACAGCCACTCTGGAGAATTGTACGGTGTGCCCTGAAACATCGAAAAAACACAGCTTAGGGAGCATAGGGCACGTCCACTCATGGGCGTATAAATTGGGAAAACTAAAAATCAGCAAGACACAGGCACCCCAAAGTTTAGGGCTGCTCTGTTGACAAGAACCTCCACTTCATGACACCTTAAATATCCCAGGAAAGAGAAAAATGGATAAAGAAGTTGTGGTCCTCATGTACAATGGAATATCACTCAGACATGAAATCAATGTCATAAGGCCAGTAGAAGCAAGATGAGTGGATTTAGATACGACGATCCTAAGTGAAATAAGTCACACAGAAAAAGACACTTATCATAAGCTATCACTTAGAGAGGGAATGTAAAAACCGCTACACTTGAACTGAATTACAAAACAGAACAGAGTCACACGTTTAGAAAACACACTATGGCTGCTTAACGGGAAAGGTGAGGTGGGGTGATGCATAAAACAAGGGTTTCAAATTCGCTCAGATACCGTTCCATACACCCAATATGTAATAGACAAGACCTACACCTTGCTCAGTGAACTGGACTCAACACCCCCTATTCACCGCACAAGAATATATCTGATTAGTAAGAATCGTAAAACCTATGTATTGATATCTGTCTGGAAGTGAGTCAAGTGGGTGTAAAGCCGCATAAACACAGCCGTGAAAAGCAGCTAAACCCCATTATAAAAATAAATTACTTTTAAAAACCCGTAAAACAAAGACAGTGAAAGAGAGAGAAATTCTTACACAATTCGTTCAGAGGCTGTGATGCAACCTGGATTCACCATATCTAGACCCACAGCTGGATGAGACATAAGGGTGGACACTCTTGGGGCTGAAAGGTTGGGTGAGGTTGGGTGAGCAAACGCAGACCCTTTAAAGTAATACTGCCTGGTACCCATCCCATGGGTCCCAAATCTCCAGGTTCAAGGGCATCTTCCTACATCGAAAACATGCATGAGAAACCCAGAAGATGGTACACCGTGTGATTTTGAAAGGTTTCTAAGACGCACCTCATTTCTCATCTCCTTGTGCTCGGGTTCGCCTTTCCAGCTACTTTACTAGCAATCTCCCTACTTGGAGAATCAGCACCTTTAAGCTCCTGTTCCCTACAGGTTGCAATTTGTCCTGAGGATGAACGGGAAGAGGGGCAACCAATGAGAGACTAGATCTAGGTTTTGGGACAGGCACAGGTCACTCTATTTTCCCATCAGGAAGAAGAATTAACCACAGGCTCAGCCTGCCGCCCAGAAGCAGAATAGGGCCTGAGGCAATCCCGCGCTTTTGCGGCCAGCTCCCAAAAAAGCGAGTTGAAAAATGGAGCTCAGGGACACTGCAATTCACAAACCCGCAGAGTTATAAATGACAACTCTCATCCACAGATATATTGAGGGAAGGCAATGAAGAGGATTTGAAAGCAAGGCAGAATTGCAGGAAACAGGTTTCAGGAGGTAGATTCGAATCGCCTTTAAAGCACATGATAAGCGGCAAAACGTCGACAATGATGCCCTTGGCCAAAAAGTGTGTAGCGTTTTTTCCTGAATATATTCAGGAAAAAACGCATACGCCCTTTTTGGCCAACCAAGCAACCTGCAAAGGCAAATCAGCGCTACAAAGAAGTCTCTCTTCCCATTGGTCAAAAGGGTCATGCTGCAAAAAGTGTCAAAACCATAAATGCAGGACAGGCCATGGAGAAATGGCAGCCTTGCTACGCTGATGGGCGGGATGTAAATTGCCAACAGCCACTCTGGAGAAGTGTACGGTGTGCCCTGAAACATCGAAAAAACACAGCTTAGGGAGCATAGGGCACGTCCACTCATGGGCGTATAAATTGGGAAAACTAAAAATCAGCAAGACACAGGCACCCCAAAGTTTAGGGCTGCTCTGTTGACAAGAACCTCCACTTCATGACACCTTAAATATCCCAGGAAAGAGAAAAATGGATAAAGAAGTTGTGGTCCTCATGTACAATGGAATATCACTCAGACATGAAATCAATGTCATAAGGCCAGTAGAAGCAAGATGAGTGGATTTAGATACGACGATCCTAAGTGAAATAAGTCACACAGAAAAAGACACTTATCATAAGCTATCACTTATAGAGGGAATGTAAAAACCGCTACACTTGAACTGAATTACAAAACAGAACAGAGTCACACGTTTAGAAAACACACTATGGCTGCTTAACGGGAAAGGTGAGGTGGGGTGATGCATAAAACAAGGGTTTCAAATTCGCTCAGATACCGTTCCATACACCCAATATGTAATAGACAAGACCTACTCCTTGCTCAGTGAACTGGACTCAACACCCCCTATTCACCGCACAAGAATATATGTGACTAGTAAGAATCTTAAAACCTATGTATTGATATCTGTCTGGAAGTGAGTCAAGTGGGTGTAAAGCCGCATAAACACAGCCGTGAAAAGCAGCTAAACCCCATTATAAAAATAAATTACTTTTAAAAACCCGTAAAACAAAGACAGTGAAAGAGAGAGAAATTCTTACACAATTCGTTCAGAGGCTGTGATGCAACCTGGACTGACCATATCTAGACCCACAGCTGGATGAGACATAAGGGTGGACACTCTTGGGGCTCAAAGGTTGGGTAGGTTGGGTGAGCAAGCACAGACCCTTTAAAGTAATACTGCGTGGTACCCATCCCATGGGTCCCAAATCTCCAGGTTCAAGGGCATCTTCCTACATCGAAAACAGGCATGAGAAACCCAGAAGATGGTACACCGTGTGATTTTGAAAGGTTTCTAATACGCACCTCATTTCTCATCTCCTTGTGCTCGGGTTCGCCTTTCCAGCTACTTTACTAGCAATCTCCCTACTTGGAGAATCAGCACCTTTAAGCTCCTGTTCCCTACAGGTTGCAATTTGTCCTGAGGATGAACGGGAAGACGGGAAACCAATGAGAGACTAGATCTAGGTGTTGGGACAGGCACAGGTCACTCTATTTTCCCATCAGGAAGAAGAATTAACCACAGGCTCAGCCTGCCGCCCAGAAGCAGAATAGGGCCTGAGGCAATCCCGCGCTTTTGCGGCCAGCTCCCTAAAAAGCGTGTTGAAAAATGGAGCTCAGGGACACTGCAATTCACAAACCCGCAGAGTTATAAATGATAACTCTCATCCACAGATATATTGAGGGAAGGCAACGAAGAGAATTTGAAAGCAAGGCAGAATTGCAGGAAACAGATTTCAGGAGGTAGATTCGAATCGCCTTTAAAGCACATGAAAAGCGGCAAAACGTCGACAATGATGCCCTTGGCCAAAAAGGGCGCATGCGTTTTTTCCTGAATATATTCAGGAAAAAACGCATACGCCCTTTTTGGCCAACCAAGCAACCTGGAAAGGCAAATCAGCGCTACAAAGAAGTCTCGCTTCCCATCGGTCAAAAGGGTCATGCTGCAAAATGTGTCAAAACCAGAAATGCAGGACAGGCCATGGAGAAATGGCAGCATTGCTACGCTGATGGGCGGGATGTAAATTGCCAACAGCCACTCTGGAGAAGTGTACGGTGTGTCCTGAAACATCGAAAAAACACAGCTTAGGGAGCATAGGGCACGTCCACTCATGGGCGTATAAATTGGGAAAACTAAAAATCAGCAAGACACAGGCACCCCAAAGTTTAGGGCTGCTCTGTTGACAAGAACCTCCACTTCATGACACCTTAAATATCCCAGGAAAGAGGAAAATGGATAAAGAAGTTGTGGTCCTTATGTACAATGGAATATCACTCAGACATGAAATCAATGTCATAAGGCTAGTAGAAGCAAGATGAGTGGATATAGGTAGGACGATCCTAAATGAAATAAGTCACACAGAAAAAGACACTTATCATAAGCTATCACTTAGAGAGGGAATGTAAAAACCGCTACACTTGAACTGAATTACAAAACAGAACAGAGTCACACGTTTAGAAAACACACTATGGCTGCTTAACGGGAAAGGTGAGGTGGGGTGATGCATAAAACAAGGGTTTCAAATTCGCTCAGATACCGTTCCATACACCCAATATGTAATAGACAAGACCTACTCCTTGCTCAGTGAACTGGACTCAACACCCCCTATTCACCACACAAGAATATATGTGACTAGTAAGAATCTTAAAACCTATGTATTGATATCTGTCTGGAAGTGAGTCAAGTGGGTGTAAAGCCGCATAAACACAGCCGTGAAAAGCAGCTAAACCCCATTATAAAAATAAATTACTTTTAAAAACCCGTAAAACAAAGACAGTGAAAGAGAGAGAAATTCTTACACAATTCGTTCAGAGGCTGTGATGCAACCTGGATTCACCATATCTAGACCCACAGCTGGATGAGACATAAGGGTGGACACTCTTGGGGCTGAAAGGTTGGGTGAGGTTGGGTGAGCAAACGCAGACCCTTTAAAGTAATACTGCCTGGTACCCATCCCATGGGTCCCAAATCTCCAGGTTCAAGGGCATCTTCCTACATCGAAAACATGCATGAGAAACCCAGAAGATGGTACACCGTGTGATTTTGAAAGGTTTCTAAGACGCACCTCATTTCTCATCTCCTTGTGCTCGGGTTCGCCTTTCCAGCTACTTTACTAGCAATCTCCCTACTTGGAGAATCAGCACCTTTAAGCTCCTGTTCCCTACAGGTTGCAATTTGTCCTGAGGATGAACGGGAAGAGGGGCAACCAATGAGAGACTAGATCTAGGTTTTGGGACAGGCACAGGTCACTCTATTTTCCCATCAGGAAGAAGAATTAACCACAGGCTCAGCCTGCCGCCCAGAAGCAGAATAGGGCCTGAGGCAATCCCGCGCTTTTGCGGCCAGCTCCCAAAAAAGCGAGTTGAAAAATGGAGCTCAGGGACACTGCAATTCACAAACCCGCAGAGTTATAAATGACAACTCTCATCCACAGATATATTGAGGGAAGGCAATGAAGAGGATTTGAAAGCAAGGCAGAATTGCAGGAAACAGGTTTCAGGAGGTAGATTCGAATCGCCTTTAAAGCACATGATAAGCGGCAAAACGTCGACAATGATGCCCTTGGCCAAAAAGTGTGTAGCGTTTTTTCCTGAATATATTCAGGAAAAAACGCATACGCCCTTTTTGGCCAACCAAGCAACCTGCAAAGGCAAATCAGCGCTACAAAGAAGTCTCTCTTCCCATTGGTCAAAAGGGTCATGCTGCAAAAAGTGTCAAAACCATAAATGCAGGACAGGCCATGGAGAAATGGCAGCATTGCTACGCTGATGGGCGGGATGTAAATTGCCAACAGCCACTCTGGAGAAGTGTACGGTGTGTCCTGAAACATCGAAAAAACACAGCTTAGGGAGCATAGGGCACGTCCACTCATGGGCGTATAAATTGGGAAAACTAAAAATCAGGAAGACACAGGCACCCCAAAGTTTAGGGCTGCTCTGTTGACAAGAACCTCCACTTCATGACACCTTAAATATCCCAGGAAAGAGGAAAATGGATAAAGAAGTTGTGGTCCTTATGTACAATGGAATATCACTCAGACATGAAATCAATGTCATAAGGCTAGTAGAAGCAAGATGAGTGGATATAGGTAGGACGATCCTAAATGAAATAAGTCACACAGAAAAAGACACTTATCATAAGCTATCACTTAGAGAGGGAATGTAAAAACCGCTACACTTGAACTGAATTACAAAACAGAACAGAGTCACACGTTTAGAAAACACACTATGGCTGCTTAACGGGAAAGGTGAGGTGGGGTGATGCATAAAACAAGGGTTTCAAATTCGCTCAGATACCGTTCCATACACCCAATATGTAATAGACAAGACCTACACCTTGCTCAGTGAACTGGACTCAACACCCCCTATTCACCGCACAAGAATATATCTGATTAGTAAGAATCGTAAAACCTATGTATTGATATCTGTCTGGAAGTGAGTCAAGTGGGTGTAAAGCCGCATAAACACAGCCGTGAAAAGCAGCTAAACCCCATTATAAAAATAAATTACTTTTAAAAACCCGTAAAACAAAGACAGTGAAAGAGAGAGAAATTCTTACACAATTCGTTCAGAGGCTGTGATGCAACCTGGATTCACCATATCTAGACCCACAGCTGGATGAGACATAAGGGTGGACACTCTTGGGGCTGAAAGGTTGGGTGAGGTTGGGTGAGCAAACGCAGACCCTTTAAAGTAATACTGCCTGGTACCCATCCCATGGGTCCCAAATCTCCAGGTTCAAGGGCATCTTCCTACATCGAAAACATGCATGAGAAACCCAGAAGATGGTACACCGTGTGATTTTGAAAGGTTTCTAAGACGCACCTCATTTCTCATCTCCTTGTGCTCGGGTTCGCCTTTCCAGCTACTTTACTAGCAATCTCCCTACTTGGAGAATCAGCACCTTTAAGCTCCTGTTCCCTACAGGTTGCAATTTGTCCTGAGGATGAACGGGAAGAGGGGCAACCAATGAGAGACTAGATCTAGGTTTTGGGACAGGCACAGGTCACTCTATTTTCCCATCAGGAAGAAGAATTAACCACAGGCTCAGCCTGCCGCCCAGAAGCAGAATAGGGCCTGAGGCAATCCCGCGCTTTTGCGGCCAGCTCCCAAAAAAGCGAGTTGAAAAATGGAGCTCAGGGACACTGCAATTCACAAACCCGCAGAGTTATAAATGACAACTCTCATCCACAGATATATTGAGGGAAGGCAATGAAGAGGATTTGAAAGCAAGGCAGAATTGCAGGAAACAGGTTTCAGGAGGTAGATTCGAATCGCCTTTAAAGCACATGATAAGCGGCAAAACGTCGACAATGATGCCCTTGGCCAAAAAGTGTGTAGCGTTTTTTCCTGAATATATTCAGGAAAAAACGCATACGCCCTTTTTGGCCAACCAAGCAACCTGCAAAGGCAAATCAGCGCTACAAAGAAGTCTCTCTTCCCATTGGTCAAAAGGGTCATGCTGCAAAAAGTGTCAAAACCATAAATGCAGGACAGGCCATGGAGAAATGGCAGCCTTGCTACGCTGATGGGCGGGATGTAAATTGCCAACAGCCACTCTGGAGAAGTGTACGGTGTGCCCTGAAACATCGAAAAAACACAGCTTAGGGAGCATAGGGCACGTCCACTCATGGGCGTATAAATTGGGAAAACTAAAAATCAGCAAGACACAGGCACCCCAAAGTTTAGGGCTGCTCTGTTGACAAGAACCTCCACTTCATGACACCTTAAATATCCCAGGAAAGAGAAAAATGGATAAAGAAGTTGTGGTCCTCATGTACAATGGAATATCACTCAGACATGAAATCAATGTCATAAGGCCAGTAGAAGCAAGATGAGTGGATTTAGATACGACGATCCTAAGTGAAATAAGTCACACAGAAAAAGACACTTATCATAAGCTATCACTTATAGAGGGAATGTAAAAACCGCTACACTTGAACTGAATTACAAAACAGAACAGAGTCAAACGTTTAGAAAACACACTATGGCTGCTTAACGGGAAAGGTGAGGTGGGGTGATGCATAAAACAAGGGTTTCAAATTCGCTCAGATACCGTTCCATACACCCAATATGTAATAGACAAGACCTACTCCTTGCTCAGTGAACTGGACTCAACACCCCCTAATCACCGCACAAGAATATATGTGACTAGTAAGAATCTTAAAACCTATGTATTGATATCTGTCTGGAAGTGAGTCAAGTGGGTGTAAAGCCGCATAAACACAGCCGTGAAAAGCAGCTAAACCCCATTATAAAAATAAATTACTTTTAAAAACCCGTAAAACAAAGACAGTGAAAGAGAGAGAAATACTTACACAATTCGTTCAGAGGCTGTGATGCAACCTGGATTGACCATATCTAGACCCACAGCTGGATGAGACATAAGGGTGGACACTCTTGGGGCTGAAAGGTTGGGTGAGGTTGGGTGAGCAAACGCAGACCCTTTAAAGTAATACTGCGTGGTACCCATCCCATGGGTCCCAAATCTCCAGGTTCAAGGGCATCTTCCTACATCGAAAACATGCATGAGAAACCCAGAAGATGGTACACCGTGTGATTTTGAAAGGTTTCTAATACGCACCTCATTTCTCATCTCCTTGTGCTCGGGTTCGCTATTCCAGCTACTTTACTAGCAATCTCCCTACTTGGAGAATCAGCACCTTTAAGTTCCTGTTCCCTACAGGTTGCAATTTGTCCTGAGGATGAACGGGAAGACGGGCAACCAATGAGAGACTAGATCTAGGTGTTGTGACAGGCACAGGTCACTCTATTTTCCCATCAGGAAGAAGAATTAACCACAGGCTCAGCCTGCCACCCAGAAGCAGAATAGGGCCTGAGGCAATCCCGCGCATTTGCGGCCAGCTCCCTAAAAAGCGTGTTGAAAAATGGAGCTCAGGGACACTGCAATTCACAAACCCGCAGAGTTATAAATGATAACTCTCATCCACAGATATATTGAGGGAAGGCAACGAAGAGAATTTGAAAGCAAGGCAGAATTGCAGGAAACAGATTTCAGGAGGTAGATTCGAATCGCCTTTAAAGCACATGAAAAGCGGCAAATCGTCGACAATGATGCCCTTGGCCAAAAAGGGCGCATGCGTTTTTTCCTGAATATATTCAGGAAAAAACGCATACGCCCTTTTTGGCCAACCAAGCAACCTGGAAAGGCAAATCAGCGCTACAAAGAAGTCTCGCTTCCCATCGGTCAAAAGGGTCATGCTGCAAAATGTGTCAAAACCAGAAATGCAGGACAGGCCATGGAGAAATGGCAGCATTGCTACGCTGATGGGCGGGATGTAAATTGCCAACAGCCACTCTGGAGAAGTGTACGGTGTGTCCTGAAACATCGAAAAAACACAGCTCTAGGAGCATAGGGCACGTCCACTCATGGGCGTATAAATTGGGAAAACTAAAAATCAGCAAGACACAGGCACCCCAAAGTTTAGGGCTGCTCTGTTGACAAGAACCTCCACTTCATGACACCTTAAATATCCCAGGAAAGAGGAAAATGGATAAAGAAGTTGTGGTCCTTATGTACAATGGAATATCACTCAGACATGAAATCAATGTCATAAGGCTAGTAGAAGCAAGATGAGTGGATTTACGTAGGACGATCCTAAATGAAATAAGTCACACAGAAAAAGACACTTATCATAAGCTATCACTTATAGAGGGAATGTAAAAACTGCTACACTTGAACTGAATTACAAAACAGAACAGAGTCACACGTTTAGAAAACACACTATGCCTGCTTAACGGGAAAGGTGAGGTGGGGTGATGCATAAAACAAGGGTTTCAAATTCGCTCAGATACCGTTCCATACACCCAATATGTAATAGACAAGACCTACACCTTGCTCAGTGAACTGGACTCAACACCCCCTATTCACCGCACAAGAATATATGTGACTAGTAAGAATCTTAAAACCTATGTATTGATATCTGTCTGGAAGTGAGTCAAGTGGGTGTAAAGCCGCATAAACACAGCCGTGAAAAGCAGCTAAACCCCATTATAAAAATAAATTACTTTTAAAAACCCGTAAAACAAAGACAGTGAAAGAGAGAGAAATTCTTACAAAATTCGTTCAGAGGCTGTGATGCAACCTGGATTGACCATATCTAGACCCACAGCTGGATGAGACATAAGGGTGGACACTCTTGGGGCTAAAAGGTTGGGTGAGGTTGGGTGAGCAAACGCAGACCCTTTAAAGTAATACTGCCTGGTACCCATCCCATGGGTCCCAAATCTCCAGGTTCAAGGGCATCTTCCTACATCGAAAACATGCATGAGAAACCCAGAAGTTGGTACACCGTGTGATTTTGAAAGGTTTCTAATACGCACCTCATTTCTCATCTCCTTGTGCTCGGGTTCACCTTTCCAGCTACTTTACTAGCAATCTCCCTACTTGGAGAATCAGCACCTTTAAGCTCCTGTTCCCTACAGGTTGCAATTTGTCCTGAGGATGAACGGGAAGAGGGGCAACCAATGAGAGACTAGATCTAGGTTTTGGGACAGGCACAGGTCACTCTATTTTCCCATCAGGAAGAAGAATTAACCACAGGCTCAGCCTGCCGCCCAGAAGCAGAATAGGGCCTGAGGCAATCCCGCGCTTTTGCGGCCAGCTCCCAAAAAAGCCAGTTGAAAAATGGAGCTCAGGGACACTGCAATTCACAAACCCGCAGAGTTATAAATGACAACTCTCATCCACAGATATATTGAGGGAAGGCAACGAAGAGGATTTGAAAGCAAGGCAGAATTGCAGGAAACAGGTTTCAGGAGGTAGATTCGAATCGCCTTTAAAGCACATGATAAGCGGCAAAACGTCGACAATGATGCCCTTGGCCAAAAAGGGTGTAGCGTTTTTTCCTGAATATATTCAGGAAAAAACGCATACGCCCTTTTTGGCCAACCAAGCAACCTGCAAAGGCAAATCAGCGCTACAAAGAAGTCTCGCTTCCCATTGGTCAAAGGGTCATGCTGCAAAAAGTGTCAAAACCATAAATGCAGGACAGGCCATGGAGAAATGGCAGCCTTGCTACGCTGATGGGCGGGATGTAAATTGCCAACAGCCACTCTGGAGAATTGTACGGTGTGCCCTGAAACATCGAAAAAACACAGCTTAGGGAGCATAGGGCACGTCCACTCATGGGCGTATAAATTGGGAAAACTAAAAATCAGCAAGACACAGGCACCCCAAAGTTTAGGGCTGCTCTGTTGACAAGAACCTCCACTTCACGACACCGTAAATATCCCAGGAAAGAGAAAAATGGATAAAGAAGTTGTGGTCCTCATGTACAATGGAATATCACTCAGACATGAAATCAATGTCATAAGGCCAGTAGAAGCAAGATGAGTGGATTTAGATACGACGATCCTAAGTGAAATAAGTCACACAGAAAAAGACACTTATCATAAGCTATCACTTATAGAGGGAATGTAAAAACCGCTACACTTGAACTGAATTACAAAACAGAACAGAGTCACACGTTTAGAAAACACACTATGGCTGCTTAACGGGAAAGGTGAGGTGGGGTGATGCATAAAACAAGGGTTTCAAATTCGCTCAGATACCGTTCCATACACCCAATATGTAATAGACAAGACCTACTCCTTGCTCAGTGAACTGGACTGAACACCTCCTATTCACCGCACAAGAATATATGTGACTAGTAAGAATCTTAAAACCTATGTATTGATATCTGTCTGGAAGTGAGTCAAGTGGGTGTAAAGCCGCATAAACACAGCCGTGAAAAGCAGCTAAACACCATTATAAAAATAAATTACTTTTAAAAACCCGTAAAACAAAGACAGTGAAAGAGAGAGAAATTCTTACACAATTCGTTCAGAGGCTGTGATGCAACCTGGACTGACCATATCTAGACCCACAGCTGGATGAGACATAAGGGTGGACACTCTTGGGGCTCAAAGGTTGGGTGAGGTTGGGTGAGCAAGCACAGACCCTTTAAAGTAATACTGCCTGGTACCCATCCCATGGGTCCCAAATCTCCAGGTTCAAGGGCATCTTCCTACATCGAAAACATGCATGAGAAACCCAGAAGTTGGTACACCGTGTGATTTTGAAAGGTTTCTAATACGCACCTCATTTCTCATCTCCTTGTGCTCGGGTTCGCCTTTCCAGCTACTTTACTAGCAATCTCCCTACTTGGAGAATCAGCACCTTTAAGCTCCTGTTCCCTACAGGTTGCAATTTGTCCTGAGGATGAACGGGAAGAGGGGCAACCAATGAGAGACTAGATCTAGGTGTTGGGACAGGCACAGGTCACTCTATTTTCCCATCAGGAAGAAGAATTAACCACAGGCTCAGCCTGCCGCCCAGAAGCAGAATAGGGCCTGAGGCAATCCCGCGCTTTTGCGGCCAGCTCCCAAAAAAGCGAGTTGAAAAATGGAGCTCAGGGACACTGCAATTCACAAACCCGCAGAGTTATAAATGACAACTCTCATCCACAGATATATTGAGGGAAGGCAACGAAGAGGATTTGAAAGCAAGGTAGAATTGCAGGAAACAGGTTTCAGGAGGTAGATTCGAATCGCCTTTAAAGCACATGATAAGCGGCAAAACGTCGACAATGATGCCCTTGGCCAAAAAGGGTGTAGCGTTTTTTCCTGAATATATTCAGGAAAAAACGCATACGCCCTTTTTGGCCAACCAAGCAACCTGCAAAGGCAAATCAGCGCTACAAAGAAGTCTCGTTTCCCATCGGTCAAAAGGGTCATGCTGCAAAAAGTGTCAAAACCATAAATGCAGGACAGGCCATGGAGAAATGGCAGCCTTGCTACGCTGATGGGCGGGATGTAAATTGCCAACAGCCACTCTGGAGAAGTGTACGGTGTGCCCTGAAACATCGAAAAAACACAGCTTAGGGAGCATAGGGCATGTCCACTCATGGGCGTATAAATTGGGAAAACTAAAAATCAGCAAGACACAGGCACCCCAAAGTTTAGGGCTGCTCTGTTGACAAGAACCTCCACTTCATGACACCTTAAATATCCCAGGAAAGAGAAAAATGGATAAAGAAGTTGTGGTCCTCATGTACAATGGAATATCACTCAGACATGAAATCAATGTCATAAGGCCAGTAGAAGCAAGATGAGTGGATTTAGATACGACGATCCTAAGTGAAATAAGTCACACAGAAAAAGACACTTATCATAAGCTATCACTTATAGAGGGAATGTAAAAACCGCTACACTTGAACTGAATTACAAAACAGAACAGAGTCACACGTTTAGAAAACACACTATGGCTGCTTAACGGGAAAGGTGAGGTGGGGTGATGCATAAAACAAGGGTTTCAAATTCGCTCAGATACCGTTTCATACACCCAATATGTAATAGACAAGACCTACTCCTTGCTCAGTGAACTGGACTGAACACCTCCTATTCACCGCACAAGAATATATGTGACTAGTAAGAATCTTAAAACCTATGTATTGATATCTGTCTGGAAGTGAGTCAAGTGGGTGTAAAGCCGCATAAACACAGCCGTGAAAAGCAGCTAAACCCCATTATAAAAATAAATTACTTTTAAAAACCCGTAAAACAAAGACAGTGAAAGAGAGAGAAATTCTTACACAATTCGTTCAGAGGCTGTGATGCAACCTGGATTGACCATATCTAGACCCACAGCTGGATGAGACATAAGGGTGGACACTCTTGGGGCTGAAAGTTTGGGTGAGTTTGGGTGAGCAAACGCAGACCCTTTAAAGTAATACTGCGTGGTACCCATCCCATGGGTCCCATATCTCCAGGTTCAAGGGCATCTTCCTACATCGAAAACATGCATGAGAAACCCAGAAGATGGTACACCGTGTGATTTTGAAAGGTTTCTAATACGCACCTCATTTCTCATCTCCTTGTGCTCGGGTTCGCTATTCCAGCTACTTTACTAGCAATCTCCCTACTTGGAGAATCAGCACCTTTAAGCTCCTGTTCCCTACAGGTTGCAATTTGTCCTGAGGATGAACGGAAGAGGGGCAACCAATGAGAGACTAGATCTAGGTGTTGGGACAGGAACAGGTCACTCTATTTTCCCATCAGGAAGAAGAATTAACCACAGGCTCAGCCTGCCGCCCAGAAGCAGAATAGGGCCTGAGGCAATCCCGCGCTTTTGCGGCCAGCTCCGTAAAAAGCGTGTTGAAAAATGGAGCTCAGGGACACTGCAATTCACAAACCCGCAGAGTTATAAATGATAACTCTCATCTACAGATATATTGAGGGAAGGCAACGAAGAGAATTTGAAAGCAAGGCAGAATTGCAGGAAACAGATTTCAGGAGGTAGATTCGAATCGCCTTTAAAGCACATGAAAAGCGGCAAAACGTCGACAATGATGCCCTTGGCCAAAAAGGGCGTATGCGTTTTTTCCTGAATATATTCATGAAAAAACTCATACGCCCTTTTTGGCCAACCAAGCAACCTGGAAAGGCAAATCAGCGCTACAAAGAAGTCTCGCTTCCCATCGGTCAAAAGGGTCATGCTGCAAAATGTGTCAAAACCAGAAATGCAGGACAGGCCAAGGAGAAATGGCAGCATTGCTACGCTGATGGGCGGGATGTAAATTGCCAACAGCCACTCTGGAGAAGTGTACGGTGTGTCCTGAAACATCGAAAAAACACAGCTCTAGGAGCATAGGGCACGTCCACTCATGGGCGTATAAATTGGGAAAACTAAAAATCAGCAAGACACAGGCACCCCAAAGTTTAGGGCTGCTCTGTTGACAAGAACCTCCACTTCATGACACCTTAAATATCCCAGGAAAGAGCAAAATGGATAAAGAAATTGTGGTCCTTATGTACAATGGAATATCACTCAGACATGAAATCAATGTCATAAGGCTAGTAGAAGCAAGATGAGTGGATTTAGGTAGGACGATCCTAAATGAAATAAGTCACACAGAAAAAGACACTTATCATAAGCTATCACTTATAGAGGGAATGTAAAAACCGCTACACTTGAACTGAAGTACAAAACAGAACAGAGTCACACGTTTAGAAAACACACTATGCCTGCTTAACGGGAAAGGTGAGGTGGGGTGATGCATAAAACAAGGGTTTCAAATTCGCTCAGATACCGTTCCATACACCCAATATGTAATAGACAAGACCTACACCTTGCTCAGTGAACTGGACTCAACACCCCCTATTCACCGCACAAGAATATATCTGATTAGTAAAAATCGTAAAACCTATGTATTGATATCTGTCTGGAAGTGAGTCAAGTGGGTGTAAAGCCGCATAAACACAGCCGTGAAAAGCAGCTAAACCCCATTATAAAAATAAATTACTTTTAAAAACCCGTAAAACAAAGACAGTGAAAGAGAGAGAAATTCTTACAAAATTCGTTCAGAGGCTGTGATGCAACCTGGATTGACCATATCTAGACCCACAGCTGGATGAGACATAAGGGTGGACACTCTTGGGGCTGAAAGGTTGGGTGAGCAAACGCAGACCGTTTAAAGTAATACTGCCTGGTACCCATCCCATGGGTCCCAAATCTCCAGGTTCAAGGGCATCTTCCTACATCGAAAACATGCATGAGAAACCCAGAAGTTGGTACACCGTGTGATTTTGAAAGGTTTCTAATACGCACCTCATTTCTCATCTCCTTGTGCTCGGGTTCGCCTTTCCAGCTACTTTACTAGCAATCTCCCTACTTGGAGAATCAGCACCTTTAAGCTCCTGTTCCCTACAGGTTGCAAATTGTCCTGAGGATGAACGGGAAGAGGGGCAACGAATGAGAGACTAGATCTAGGTTTTGGGACAGGCACAGGTCACTCTATTTTCCCATCAGGAAGAAGAATTAACCACAGGCTCAGCCTGCCGCCCAGAAGCAGAATAGGGACTGAGGCAATCCCGCGCTTTTGTGGCCAGCTCCCAAAAAAGCGAGTTGAAAAATGGAGCTCAGGGACACTGCAATTCACAAACCCGCAGAGTTATAAATGACAACTCTCATCCACAGATATATTGAGGGAAGGCAACGAAGAGGATTTGAAAGCAAGGCAGAATTGCAGGAAACAGGTTTCAGGAGGTAGATTCGAATCGCCTTTAAAGCACATGATAAGCGGCAAAACGTCGACAATGATGCCCTTGGCCAAAAAGGGTGTAGCGTTTTTTCCTGAATATATTCAGGAAAAAACGCATACGCCCTTTTTGGCCAACCAAGCAACCTGCAAATGCAAATCAGCGCTACAAAGAAGTCTCGCTTCCCATTGGTCAAAAGGGTCATGCTGCAAAAAGTGTCAAAACCATAAATGCAGGACAGGCCATGGAGAAATGGCAGCCTTGCTACGCTGATGGGCGGGATGTAAATTGCCAACAGCCACTCTGGAGAATTGTACGGTGTGCCCTGAAACATCGAAAAAACACAGCTTAGGGAGCATAGGGCACGTCCACTCATGGGCGTATAAATTGGGAAAACTAAAAATCAGCAAGACACAGGCACCCCAAAGTTTAGGGCTGCTCTGTTGACAAGAACCTCCACTTCATGACACCTTAAATATCCCAGGAAAGAGAAAAATGGATAAAGAAGTTGTGGTCCTCATGTACAATGGAATATCACTCAGACATGAAATCAATGTCATAAGGCCAGTAGAAGCAAGATGAGTGGATTTAGATACGACGATCCTAAGTGAAATAAGTCACACAGAAAAAGACACTTATCATAAGCTATCACTTAGAGAGGGAATGTAAAAACCGCTACACTTGAACTGAATTACAAAACAGAACAGAGTCACACGTTTAGAAAACACACTATGGCTGCTTAACGGGAAAGGTGAGGTGGGGTGATGCATAAAACAAGGGTTTCAAATTCGCTCAGATACCGTTCCATACACCCAATATGTAATAGACAAGACCTACACCTTGCTCAGTGAACTGGACTCAACACCCCCTATTCACCGCACAAGAATATATCTGATTAGTAAGAATCGTAAAACCTATGTATTGATATCTGTCTGGAAGTGAGTCAAGTGGGTGTAAAGCCGCATAAACACAGCCGTGAAAAGCAGCTAAACCCCATTATAAAAATAAATTACTTTTAAAAACCCGTAAAACAAAGACAGTGAAAGAGAGAGAAATTCTTACACAATTCGTTCAGAGGCTGTGATGCAACCTGGATTCACCATATCTAGACCCACAGCTGGATGAGACATAAGGGTGGACACTCTTGGGGCTGAAAGGTTGGGTGAGGTTGGGTGAGCAAACGCAGACCCTTTAAAGTAATACTGCCTGGTACCCATCCCATGGGTCCCAAATCTCCAGGTTCAAGGGCATCTTCCTACATCGAAAACATGCATGAGAAACCCAGAAGATGGTACACCGTGTGATTTTGAAAGGTTTCTAAGACGCACCTCATTTCTCATCTCCTTGTGCTCGGGTTCGCCTTTCCAGCTACTTTACTAGCAATCTCCCTACTTGGAGAATCAGCACCTTTAAGCTCCTGTTCCCTACAGGTTGCAATTTGTCCTGAGGATGAACGGGAAGAGGGGCAACCAATGAGAGACTAGATCTAGGTTTTGGGACAGGCACAGGTCACTCTATTTTCCCATCAGGAAGAAGAATTAACCACAGGCTCAGCCTGCCGCCCAGAAGCAGAATAGGGCCTGAGGCAATCCCGCGCTTTTGCGGCCAGCTCCCAAAAAAGCGAGTTGAAAAATGGAGCTCAGGGACACTGCAATTCACAAACCCGCAGAGTTATAAATGACAACTCTCATCCACAGATATATTGAGGGAAGGCAATGAAGAGGATTTGAAAGCAAGGCAGAATTGCAGGAAACAGGTTTCAGGAGGTAGATTCGAATCGCCTTTAAAGCACATGATAAGCGGCAAAACGTCGACAATGATGCCCTTGGCCAAAAAGTGTGTAGCGTTTTTTCCTGAATATATTCAGGAAAAAACGCATACGCCCTTTTTGGCCAACCAAGCAACCTGCAAAGGCAAATCAGCGCTACAAAGAAGTCTCTCTTCCCATTGGTCAAAAGGGTCATGCTGCAAAAAGTGTCAAAACCATAAATGCAGGACAGGCCATGGAGAAATGGCAGCCTTGCTACGCTGATGGGCGGGATGTAAATTGCCAACAGCCACTCTGGAGAAGTGTACGGTGTGCCCTGAAACATCGAAAAAACACAGCTTAGGGAGCATAGGGCACGTCCACTCATGGGCGTATAAATTGGGAAAACTAAAAATCAGCAAGACACAGGCACCCCAAAGTTTAGGGCTGCTCTGTTGACAAGAACCTCCACTTCATGACACCTTAAATATCCCAGGAAAGAGAAAAATGGATAAAGAAGTTGTGGTCCTCATGTACAATGGAATATCACTCAGACATGAAATCAATGTCATAAGGCCAGTAGAAGCAAGATGAGTGGATTTAGATACGACGATCCTAAGTGAAATAAGTCACACAGAAAAAGACACTTATCATAAGCTATCACTTATAGAGGGAATGTAAAAACCGCTACACTTGAACTGAATTACAAAACAGAACAGAGTCACACGTTTAGAAAACACACTATGGCTGCTTAACGGGAAAGGTGAGGTGGGGTGATGCATAAAACAAGGGTTTCAAATTCGCTCAGATACCGTTCCATACACCCAATATGTAATAGACAAGACCTACTCCTTGCTCAGTGAACTGGACTCAACACCCCCTATTCACCGCACAAGAATATATGTGACTAGTAAGAATCTTAAAACCTATGTATTGATATCTGTCTGGAAGTGAGTCAAGTGGGTGTAAAGCCGCATAAACACAGCCGTGAAAAGCAGCTAAACCCCATTATAAAAATAAATTACTTTTAAAAACCCGTAAAACAAAGACAGTGAAAGAGAGAGAAATTCTTACACAATTCGTTCAGAGGCTGTGATGCAACCTGGACTGACCATATCTAGACCCACAGCTGGATGAGACATAAGGGTGGACACTCTTGGGGCTCAAAGGTTGGGTAGGTTGGGTGAGCAAGCACAGACCCTTTAAAGTAATACTGCGTGGTACCCATCCCATGGGTCCCAAATCTCCAGGTTCAAGGGCATCTTCCTACATCGAAAACAGGCATGAGAAACCCAGAAGATGGTACACCGTGTGATTTTGAAAGGTTTCTAATACGCACCTCATTTCTCATCTCCTTGTGCTCGGGTTCGCCTTTCCAGCTACTTTACTAGCAATCTCCCTACTTGGAGAATCAGCACCTTTAAGCTCCTGTTCCCTACAGGTTGCAATTTGTCCTGAGGATGAACGGGAAGACGGGAAACCAATGAGAGACTAGATCTAGGTGTTGGGACAGGCACAGGTCACTCTATTTTCCCATCAGGAAGAAGAATTAACCACAGGCTCAGCCTGCCGCCCAGAAGCAGAATAGGGCCTGAGGCAATCCCGCGCTTTTGCGGCCAGCTCCCTAAAAAGCGTGTTGAAAAATGGAGCTCAGGGACACTGCAATTCACAAACCCGCAGAGTTATAAATGATAACTCTCATCCACAGATATATTGAGGGAAGGCAACGAAGAGAATTTGAAAGCAAGGCAGAATTGCAGGAAACAGATTTCAGGAGGTAGATTCGAATCGCCTTTAAAGCACATGAAAAGCGGCAAAACGTCGACAATGATGCCCTTGGCCAAAAAGGGCGCATGCGTTTTTTCCTGAATATATTCAGGAAAAAACGCATACGCCCTTTTTGGCCAACCAAGCAACCTGGAAAGGCAAATCAGCGCTACAAAGAAGTCTCGCTTCCCATCGGTCAAAAGGGTCATGCTGCAAAATGTGTCAAAACCAGAAATGCAGGACAGGCCATGGAGAAATGGCAGCATTGCTACGCTGATGGGCGGGATGTAAATTGCCAACAGCCACTCTGGAGAAGTGTACGGTGTGTCCTGAAACATCGAAAAAACACAGCTTAGGGAGCATAGGGCACGTCCACTCATGGGCGTATAAATTGGGAAAACTAAAAATCAGCAAGACACAGGCACCCCAAAGTTTAGGGCTGCTCTGTTGACAAGAACCTCCACTTCATGACACCTTAAATATCCCAGGAAAGAGGAAAATGGATAAAGAAGTTGTGGTCCTTATGTACAATGGAATATCACTCAGACATGAAATCAATGTCATAAGGCTAGTAGAAGCAAGATGAGTGGATATAGGTAGGACGATCCTAAATGAAATAAGTCACACAGAAAAAGACACTTATCATAAGCTATCACTTAGAGAGGGAATGTAAAAACCGCTACACTTGAACTGAATTACAAAACAGAACAGAGTCACACGTTTAGAAAACACACTATGGCTGCTTAACGGGAAAGGTGAGGTGGGGTGATGCATAAAACAAGGGTTTCAAATTCGCTCAGATACCGTTCCATACACCCAATATGTAATAGACAAGACCTACTCCTTGCTCAGTGAACTGGACTCAACACCCCCTATTCACCACACAAGAATATATGTGACTAGTAAGAATCTTAAAACCTATGTATTGATATCTGTCTGGAAGTGAGTCAAGTGGGTGTAAAGCCGCATAAACACAGCCGTGAAAAGCAGCTAAACCCCATTATAAAAATAAATTACTTTTAAAAACCCGTAAAACAAAGACAGTGAAAGAGAGAGAAATTCTTACACAATTCGTTCAGAGGCTGTGATGCAACCTGGATTCACCATATCTAGACCCACAGCTGGATGAGACATAAGGGTGGACACTCTTGGGGCTGAAAGGTTGGGTGAGGTTGGGTGAGCAAACGCAGACCCTTTAAAGTAATACTGCCTGGTACCCATCCCATGGGTCCCAAATCTCCAGGTTCAAGGGCATCTTCCTACATCGAAAACATGCATGAGAAACCCAGAAGATGGTACACCGTGTGATTTTGAAAGGTTTCTAAGACGCACCTCATTTCTCATCTCCTTGTGCTCGGGTTCGCCTTTCCAGCTACTTTACTAGCAATCTCCCTACTTGGAGAATCAGCACCTTTAAGCTCCTGTTCCCTACAGGTTGCAATTTGTCCTGAGGATGAACGGGAAGAGGGGCAACCAATGAGAGACTAGATCTAGGTTTTGGGACAGGCACAGGTCACTCTATTTTCCCATCAGGAAGAAGAATTAACCACAGGCTCAGCCTGCCGCCCAGAAGCAGAATAGGGCCTGAGGCAATCCCGCGCTTTTGCGGCCAGCTCCCAAAAAAGCGAGTTGAAAAATGGAGCTCAGGGACACTGCAATTCACAAACCCGCAGAGTTATAAATGACAACTCTCATCCACAGATATATTGAGGGAAGGCAATGAAGAGGATTTGAAAGCAAGGCAGAATTGCAGGAAACAGGTTTCAGGAGGTAGATTCGAATCGCCTTTAAAGCACATGATAAGCGGCAAAACGTCGACAATGATGCCCTTGGCCAAAAAGTGTGTAGCGTTTTTTCCTGAATATATTCAGGAAAAAACGCATACGCCCTTTTTGGCCAACCAAGCAACCTGCAAAGGCAAATCAGCGCTACAAAGAAGTCTCTCTTCCCATTGGTCAAAAGGGTCATGCTGCAAAAAGTGTCAAAACCATAAATGCAGGACAGGCCATGGAGAAATGGCAGCCTTGCTACGCTGATGGGCGGGATGTAAATTGCCAACAGCCACTCTGGAGAAGTGTACGGTGTGCCCTGAAACATCGAAAAAACACAGCTTAGGGAGCATAGGGCACGTCCACTCATGGGCGTATAAATTGGGAAAACTAAAAATCAGCAAGACACAGGCACCCCAAAGTTTAGGGCTGCTCTGTTGACAAGAACCTCCACTTCATGACACCTTAAATATCCCAGGAAAGAGAAAAATGGATAAAGAAGTTGTGGTCCTCATGTACAATGGAATATCACTCAGACATGAAATCAATGTCATAAGGCCAGTAGAAGCAAGATGAGTGGATTTAGATACGACGATCCTAAGTGAAATAAGTCACACAGAAAAAGACACTTATCATAAGCTATCACTTATAGAGGGAATGTAAAAACCGCTACACTTGAACTGAATTACAAAACAGAACAGAGTCACACGTTTAGAAAACACACTATGGCTGCTTAACGGGAAAGGTGAGGTGGGGTGATGCATAAAACAAGGGTTTCAAATTCGCTCAGATACCGTTCCATACACCCAATATGTAATAGACAAGACCTACTCCTTGCTCAGTGAACTGGACTCAACACCCCCTATTCACCGCACAAGAATATATGTGACTAGTAAGAATCTTAAAACCTATGTATTGATATCTGTCTGGAAGTGAGTCAAGTGGGTGTAAAGCCGCATAAACACAGCCGTGAAAAGCAGCTAAACCCCATTATAAAAATAAATTACTTTTAAAAACCCGTAAAACAAAGACAGTGAAAGAGAGAGAAATTCTTACACAATTCGTTCAGAGGCTGTGATGCAACCTGGACTGACCATATCTAGACCCACAGCTGGATGAGACATAAGGGTGGACACTCTTGGGGCTCAAAGGTTGGGTAGGTTGGGTGAGCAAGCACAGACCCTTTAAAGTAATACTGCGTGGTACCCATCCCATGGGTCCCAAATCTCCAGGTTCAAGGGCATCTTCCTACATCGAAAACAGGCATGAGAAACCCAGAAGATGGTACACCGTGTGATTTTGAAAGGTTTCTAATACGCACCTCATTTCTCATCTCCTTGTGCTCGGGTTCGCCTTTCCAGCTACTTTACTAGCAATCTCCCTACTTGGAGAATCAGCACCTTTAAGCTCCTGTTCCCTACAGGTTGCAATTTGTCCTGAGGATGAACGGGAAGACGGGAAACCAATGAGAGACTAGATCTAGGTGTTGGGACAGGCACAGGTCACTCTATTTTCCCATCAGGAAGAAGAATTAACCACAGGCTCAGCCTGCCGCCCAGAAGCAGAATAGGGCCTGAGGCAATCCCGCGCTTTTGCGGCCAGCTCCCTAAAAAGCGTGTTGAAAAATGGAGCTCAGGGACACTGCAATTCACAAACCCGCAGAGTTATAAATGATAACTCTCATCCACAGATATATTGAGGGAAGGCAACGAAGAGAATTTGAAAGCAAGGCAGAATTGCAGGAAACAGATTTCAGGAGGTAGATTCGAATCGCCTTTAAAGCACATGAAAAGCGGCAAAACGTCGACAATGATGCCCTTGGCCAAAAAGGGCGCATGCGTTTTTTCCTGAATATATTCAGGAAAAAACGCATACGCCCTTTTTGGCCAACCAAGCAACCTGGAAAGGCAAATCAGCGCTACAAAGAAGTCTCGCTTCCCATCGGTCAAAAGGGTCATGCTGCAAAATGTGTCAAAACCAGAAATGCAGGACAGGCCATGGAGAAATGGCAGCATTGCTACGCTGATGGGCGGGATGTAAATTGCCAACAGCCACTCTGGAGAAGTGTACGGTGTGTCCTGAAACATCGAAAAAACACAGCTTAGGGAGCATAGGGCACGTCCACTCATGGGCGTATAAATTGGGAAAACTAAAAATCAGCAAGACACAGGCACCCCAAAGTTTAGGGCTGCTCTGTTGACAAGAACCTCCACTTCATGACACCTTAAATATCCCAGGAAAGAGGAAAATGGATAAAGAAGTTGTGGTCCTTATGTACAATGGAATATCACTCAGACATGAAATCAATGTCATAAGGCTAGTAGAAGCAAGATGAGTGGATATAGGTAGGACGATCCTAAATGAAATAAGTCACACAGAAAAAGACACTTATCATAAGCTATCACTTAGAGAGGGAATGTAAAAACCGCTACACTTGAACTGAATTACAAAACAGAACAGAGTCACACGTTTAGAAAACACACTATGGCTGCTTAACGGGAAAGGTGAGGTGGGGTGATGCATAAAACAAGGGTTTCAAATTCGCTCAGATACCGTTCCATACACCCAATATGTAATAGACAAGACCTACTCCTTGCTCAGTGAACTGGACTCAACACCCCCTATTCACCACACAAGAATATATGTGACTAGTAAGAATCTTAAAACCTATGTATTGATATCTGTCTGGAAGTGAGTCAAGTGGGTGTAAAGCCGCATAAACACAGCCGTGAAAAGCAGCTAAACCCCATTATAAAAATAAATTACTTTTAAAAACCCGTAAAACAAAGACAGTGAAAGAGAGAGAAATTCTTACACAATTCGTTCAGAGGCTGTGATGCAACCTGGATTCACCATATCTAGACCCACAGCTGGATGAGACATAAGGGTGGACACTCTTGGGGCTGAAAGGTTGGGTGAGGTTGGGTGAGCAAACGCAGACCCTTTAAAGTAATACTGCCTGGTACCCATCCCATGGGTCCCAAATCTCCAGGTTCAAGGGCATCTTCCTACATCGAAAACATGCATGAGAAACCCAGAAGATGGTACACCGTGTGATTTTGAAAGGTTTCTAAGACGCACCTCATTTCTCATCTCCTTGTGCTCGGGTTCGCCTTTCCAGCTACTTTACTAGCAATCTCCCTACTTGGAGAATCAGCACCTTTAAGCTCCTGTTCCCTACAGGTTGCAATTTGTCCTGAGGATGAACGGGAAGAGGGGCAACCAATGAGAGACTAGATCTAGGTTTTGGGACAGGCACAGGTCACTCTATTTTCCCATCAGGAAGAAGAATTAACCACAGGCTCAGCCTGCCGCCCAGAAGCAGAATAGGGCCTGAGGCAATCCCGCGCTTTTGCGGCCAGCTCCCAAAAAAGCGAGTTGAAAAATGGAGCTCAGGGACACTGCAATTCACAAACCCGCAGAGTTATAAATGACAACTCTCATCCACAGATATATTGAGGGAAGGCAATGAAGAGGATTTGAAAGCAAGGCAGAATTGCAGGAAACAGGTTTCAGGAGGTAGATTCGAATCGCCTTTAAAGCACATGATAAGCGGCAAAACGTCGACAATGATGCCCTTGGCCAAAAAGTGTGTAGCGTTTTTTCCTGAATATATTCAGGAAAAAACGCATACGCCCTTTTTGGCCAACCAAGCAACCTGCAAAGGCAAATCAGCGCTACAAAGAAGTCTCTCTTCCCATTGGTCAAAAGGGTCATGCTGCAAAAAGTGTCAAAACCATAAATGCAGGACAGGCCATGGAGAAATGGCAGCATTGCTACGCTGATGGGCGGGATGTAAATTGCCAACAGCCACTCTGGAGAAGTGTACGGTGTGTCCTGAAACATCGAAAAAACACAGCTTAGGGAGCATAGGGCACGTCCACTCATGGGCGTATAAATTGGGAAAACTAAAAATCAGGAAGACACAGGCACCCCAAAGTTTAGGGCTGCTCTGTTGACAAGAACCTCCACTTCATGACACCTTAAATATCCCAGGAAAGAGGAAAATGGATAAAGAAGTTGTGGTCCTTATGTACAATGGAATATCACTCAGACATGAAATCAATGTCATAAGGCTAGTAGAAGCAAGATGAGTGGATATAGGTAGGACGATCCTAAATGAAATAAGTCACACAGAAAAAGACACTTATCATAAGCTATCACTTAGAGAGGGAATGTAAAAACCGCTACACTTGAACTGAATTACAAAACAGAACAGAGTCACACGTTTAGAAAACACACTATGGCTGCTTAACGGGAAAGGTGAGGTGGGGTGATGCATAAAACAAGGGTTTCAAATTCGCTCAGATACCGTTCCATACACCCAATATGTAATAGACAAGACCTACACCTTGCTCAGTGAACTGGACTCAACACCCCCTATTCACCGCACAAGAATATATCTGATTAGTAAGAATCGTAAAACCTATGTATTGATATCTGTCTGGAAGTGAGTCAAGTGGGTGTAAAGCCGCATAAACACAGCCGTGAAAAGCAGCTAAACCCCATTATAAAAATAAATTACTTTTAAAAACCCGTAAAACAAAGACAGTGAAAGAGAGAGAAATTCTTACACAATTCGTTCAGAGGCTGTGATGCAACCTGGATTCACCATATCTAGACCCACAGCTGGATGAGACATAAGGGTGGACACTCTTGGGGCTGAAAGGTTGGGTGAGGTTGGGTGAGCAAACGCAGACCCTTTAAAGTAATACTGCCTGGTACCCATCCCATGGGTCCCAAATCTCCAGGTTCAAGGGCATCTTCCTACATCGAAAACATGCATGAGAAACCCAGAAGATGGTACACCGTGTGATTTTGAAAGGTTTCTAAGACGCACCTCATTTCTCATCTCCTTGTGCTCGGGTTCGCCTTTCCAGCTACTTTACTAGCAATCTCCCTACTTGGAGAATCAGCACCTTTAAGCTCCTGTTCCCTACAGGTTGCAATTTGTCCTGAGGATGAACGGGAAGAGGGGCAACCAATGAGAGACTAGATCTAGGTTTTGGGACAGGCACAGGTCACTCTATTTTCCCATCAGGAAGAAGAATTAACCACAGGCTCAGCCTGCCGCCCAGAAGCAGAATAGGGCCTGAGGCAATCCCGCGCTTTTGCGGCCAGCTCCCAAAAAAGCGAGTTGAAAAATGGAGCTCAGGGACACTGCAATTCACAAACCCGCAGAGTTATAAATGACAACTCTCATCCACAGATATATTGAGGGAAGGCAATGAAGAGGATTTGAAAGCAAGGCAGAATTGCAGGAAACAGGTTTCAGGAGGTAGATTCGAATCGCCTTTAAAGCACATGATAAGCGGCAAAACGTCGACAATGATGCCCTTGGCCAAAAAGTGTGTAGCGTTTTTTCCTGAATATATTCAGGAAAAAACGCATACGCCCTTTTTGGCCAACCAAGCAACCTGCAAAGGCAAATCAGCGCTACAAAGAAGTCTCTCTTCCCATTGGTCAAAAGGGTCATGCTGCAAAAAGTGTCAAAACCATAAATGCAGGACAGGCCATGGAGAAATGGCAGCCTTGCTACGCTGATGGGCGGGATGTAAATTGCCAACAGCCACTCTGGAGAAGTGTACGGTGTGCCCTGAAACATCGAAAAAACACAGCTTAGGGAGCATAGGGCACGTCCACTCATGGGCGTATAAATTGGGAAAACTAAAAATCAGCAAGACACAGGCACCCCAAAGTTTAGGGCTGCTCTGTTGACAAGAACCTCCACTTCATGACACCTTAAATATCCCAGGAAAGAGAAAAATGGATAAAGAAGTTGTGGTCCTCATGTACAATGGAATATCACTCAGACATGAAATCAATGTCATAAGGCCAGTAGAAGCAAGATGAGTGGATTTAGATACGACGATCCTAAGTGAAATAAGTCACACAGAAAAAGACACTTATCATAAGCTATCACTTATAGAGGGAATGTAAAAACCGCTACACTTGAACTGAATTACAAAACAGAACAGAGTCACACGTTTAGAAAACACACTATGGCTGCTTAACGGGAAAGGTGAGGTGGGGTGATGCATAAAACAAGGGTTTCAAATTCGCTCAGATACCGTTCCATACACCCAATATGTAATAGACAAGACCTACTCCTTGCTCAGTGAACTGGACTCAACACCCCCTATTCACCGCACAAGAATATATGTGACTAGTAAGAATCTTAAAACCTATGTATTGATATCTGTCTGGAAGTGAGTCAAGTGGGTATAAAGCCGCATAAACACAGCCGTGAAAAGCAGCTAAACCCCATTATAAAAATAAATTACTTTTAAAAACCCGTAAAACAAAGACAGTGAAAGAGAGAGAAATTCTTACACAATTCGTTCAGAGGCTGTGATGCAACCTGGACTGACCATATCTAGACCCACAGCTGGATGAGACATAAGGGTGGACACTCTTGGGGCTCAAAGGTTGGGTAGGTTGGGTGAGCAAGCACAGACCCTTTAAAGTAATACTGCGTGGTACCCATCCCATGGGTCCCAAATCTCCAGGTTCAAGGGCATCTTCCTACATCGAAAACAGGCATGAGAAACCCAGAAGATGGTACACCGTGTGATTTTGAAAGGTTTCTAATACGCACCTCATTTCTCATCTCCTTGTGCTCGGGTTCGCCTTTCCAGCTACTTTACTAGCAATCTCCCTACTTGGAGAATCAGCACCTTTAAGCTCCTGTTCCCTACAGGTTGCAATTTGTCCTGAGGATGAACGGGAAGACGGGAAACCAATGAGAGACTAGATCTAGGTGTTGGGACAGGCACAGGTCACTCTATTTTCCCATCAGGAAGAAGAATTAACCACAGGCTCAGCCTGCCGCCCAGAAGCAGAATAGGGCCTGAGGCAATCCCGCGCTTTTGCGGCCAGCTCCCTAAAAAGCGTGTTGAAAAATGGAGCTCAGGGACACTGCAATTCACAAACCCGCAGAGTTATAAATGATAACTCTCATCCACAGATATATTGAGGGAAGGCAACGAAGAGAATTTGAAAGCAAGGCAGAATTGCAGGAAACAGATTTCAGGAGGTAGATTCGAATCGCCTTTAAAGCACATGAAAAGCGGCAAAACGTCGACAATGATGCCCTTGGCCAAAAAGGGCGCATGCGTTTTTTCCTGAATATATTCAGGAAAAAACGCATACGCCCTTTTTGGCCAACCAAGCAACCTGGAAAGGCAAATCAGCGCTACAAAGAAGTCTCGCTTCCCATCGGTCAAAAGGGTCATGCTGCAAAATGTGTCAAAACCAGAAATGCAGGACAGGCCATGGAGAAATGGCAGCATTGCTACGCTGATGGGCGGGATGTAAATTGCCAACAGCCACTCTGGAGAAGTGTACGGTGTGTCCTGAAACATCGAAAAAACACAGCTTAGGGAGCATAGGGCACGTCCACTCATGGGCGTATAAATTGGGAAAACTAAAAATCAGCAAGACACAGGCACCCCAAAGTTTAGGGCTGCTCTGTTGACAAGAACCTCCACTTCATGACACCTTAAATATCCCAGGAAAGAGGAAAATGGATAAAGAAGTTGTGGTCCTTATGTACAATGGAATATCACTCAGACATGAAATCAATGTCATAAGGCTAGTAGAAGCAAGATGAGTGGATATAGGTAGGACGATCCTAAATGAAATAAGTCACACAGAAAAAGACACTTATCATAAGCTATCACTTAGAGAGGGAATGTAAAAACCGCTACACTTGAACTGAATTACAAAACAGAACAGAGTCACACGTTTAGAAAACACACTATGGCTGCTTAACGGGAAAGGTGAGGTGGGGTGATGCATAAAACAAGGGTTTCAAATTCGCTCAGATACCGTTCCATACACCCAATATGTAATAGACAAGACCTACACCTTGCTCAGTGAACTGGACTCAACACCCCCTATTCACCGCACAAGAATATATCTGATTAGTAAGAATCGTAAAACCTATGTATTGATATCTGTCTGGAAGTGAGTCAAGTGGGTGTAAAGCCGCATAAACACAGCCGTGAAAAGCAGCTAAACCCCATTATAAAAATAAATTACTTTTAAAAACCCGTAAAACAAAGACAGTGAAAGAGAGAGAAATTCTTACACAATTCGTTCAGTGGCTGTGATGCAACCTGGATTCACCATATCTAGACCCACAGCTGGATGAGACATAAGGGTGGACACTCTTGGGGCTGAAAGGTTGGGTGAGGTTGGGTGAGCAAACGCAGACCCTTTAAAGTAATACTGCCTGGTACCCATCCCATGGGTCCCAAATCTCCAGGTTCAAGGGCATCTTCCTACATCGAAAACATGCATGAGAAACCCAGAAGATGGTACACCGTGTGATTTTGAAAGGTTTCTAAGACGCACCTCATTTCTCATCTCCTTGTGCTCGGGTTCGCCTTTCCAGCTACTTTACTAGCAATCTCCCTACTTGGAGAATCAGCACCTTTAAGCTCCTGTTCCCTACAGGTTGCAATTTGTCCTGAGGATGAACGGGAAGAGGGGCAACCAATGAGAGACTAGATCTAGGTTTTGGGACAGGCACAGGTCACTCTATTTTCCCATCAGGAAGAAGAATTAACCACAGGCTCAGCCTGCCGCCCAGAAGCAGAATAGTGCCTGAGGCAATCCCGCGCTTTTGCGGCCAGCTCCCAAAAAAGCGAGTTGAAAAATGGAGCTCAGGGACACTGCAATTCACAAACCCGCAGAGTTATAAATGACAACTCTCATCCACAGATATATTGAGGGAAGGCAATGAAGAGGATTTGAAAGCAAGGCAGAATTGCAGGAAACAGGTTTCAGGAGGTAGATTCGAATCGCCTTTAAAGCACATGATAAGCGGCAAAACGTCGACAATGATGCCCTTGGCCAAAAAGTGTGTAGCGTTTTTTCCTGAATATATTCAGGAAAAAACGCATACGCCCTTTTTGGCCAACCAAGCAACCTGCAAAGGCAAATCAGCGCTACAAAGAAGTCTCTCTTCCCATTGGTCAAAAGGGTCATGCTGCAAAAAGTGTCAAAACCATAAATGCAGGACAGGCCATGGAGAAATGGCAGCCTTGCTACGCTGATGGGCGGGATGTAAATTGCCAACAGCCACTCTGGAGAAGTGTACGGTGTGCCCTGAAACATCGAAAAAACACAGCTTAGGGAGCATAGGGCACGTCCACTCATGGGCGTATAAATTGGGAAAACTAAAAATCAGCAAGACACAGGCACCCCAAAGTTTAGGGCTGCTCTGTTGACAAGAACCTCCACTTCATGACACCTTAAATATCCCAGGAAAGAGAAAAATGGATAAAGAAGTTGTGGTCCTCATGTACAATGGAATATCACTCAGACATGAAATCAATGTCATAAGGCCAGTAGAAGCAAGATGAGTGGATTTAGATACGACGATCCTAAGTGAAATAAGTCACACAGAAAAAGACACTTATCATAAGCTATCACTTATAGAGGGAATGTAAAAACCGCTACACTTGAACTGAATTACAAAACAGAACAGAGTCACACGTTTAGAAAACACACTATGGCTGCTTAACGGGAAAGGTGAGGTGGGGTGATGCATAAAACAAGGGTTTCAAATTCGCTCAGATACCGTTCCATACACCCAATATGTAATAGACAAGACCTACTCCTTGCTCAGTGAACTGGACTCAACACCCCCTATTCACCGCACAAGAATATATGTGACTAGTAAGAATCTTAAAACCTATGTATTGATATCTGTCTGGAAGTGAGTCAAGTGGGTGTAAAGCCGCATAAACACAGCCGTGAAAAGCAGCTAAACCCCATTATAAAAATAAATTACTTTTAAAAACCCGTAAAACAAAGACAGTGAAAGAGAGAGAAATTCTTACACAATTCGTTCAGAGGCTGTGATGCAACCTGGACTGACCATATCTAGACCCACAGCTGGATGAGACATAAGGGTGGACACTCTTGGGGCTCAAAGGTTGGGTAGGTTGGGTGAGCAAGCACAGACCCTTTAAAGTAATACTGCGTGGTACCCATCCCATGGGTCCCAAATCTCCAGGTTCAAGGGCATCTTCCTACATCGAAAACAGGCATGAGAAACCCAGAAGATGGTACACCGTGTGATTTTGAAAGGTTTCTAATACGCACCTCATTTCTCATCTCCTTGTGCTCGGGTTCGCCTTTCCAGCTACTTTACTAGCAATCTCCCTACTTGGAGAATCAGCACCTTTAAGCTCCTGTTCCCTACAGGTTGCAATTTGTCCTGAGGATGAACGGGAAGACGGGAAACCAATGAGAGACTAGATCTAGGTGTTGGGACAGGCACAGGTCACTCTATTTTCCCATCAGGAAGAAGAATTAACCACAGGCTCAGCCTGCCGCCCAGAAGCAGAATAGGGCCTGAGGCAATCCCGCGCTTTTGCGGCCAGCTCCCTAAAAAGCGTGTTGAAAAATGGAGCTCAGGGACACTGCAATTCACAAACCCGCAGAATTATAAATGATAACTCTCATCCACAGATATATTGAGGGAAGGCAACGAAGAGAATTTGAAAGCAAGGCAGAATTGCAGGAAACAGATTTCAGGAGGTAGATTCGAATCGCCTTTAAAGCACATGAAAAGCGGCAAAACGTCGACAATGATGCCCTTGGCCAAAAAGGGCGTATGCGTTTTTTCCTGAATATATTCAGGAAAAAACGCATACGCCCTTTTTGGCCAACCAAGCAACCTGCAAAGGCAAATCAGCGCTACAAAGAAGTCTCGCTTCCCATTGGTCAAAAGGGTCATGCTGCAAAAAGTGTCAAAACCATAAATGCAGGACAGGCCATGGAGAAATGGCAGCCTTGCTACGCTGATGGGCGGGATGTAAAGTGCCAACAGCCACTCTGGAGAAGTGTACGGTGTGCCCTGAAACATCGAAAAAACACAGCTTAGGGAGCATAGGGCACGTCCACTCATGGGCGTATAAATTGGGAAAACTAAAAATCAGCAAGACACAGGCACCCCAAAGTTTAGGGCTGCTCTGTTGACAAGAACCTCCACTTCATGACACCTTAAATATCCCAGGAAAGAGAAAAATGGATAAAGAAGTTGTGGTCCTCATGTACAATGGAATATCACTCAGACATGAAATCAATGTCATAAGGCCAGTAGAAGCAAGATGAGTGGATTTAGATACGACGATCCTAAGTGAAATAAGTCACACAGAAAAAGACACTTATCATAAGCTATCACTTATAGAGGGAATGTAAAAACCGCTACACTTGAACTGAATTACAAAACAGAACAGAGTCACACGTTTAGAAAACACACTATGGCTGCTTAACGGGAAAGGTGAGGTGGGGTGATGCATAAAACAAGGGTTTCAAATTCGCTCAGATACCGTTCCATACACCCAATATGTAATAGACAAGACCTACTCCTTGCTCAGTGAACTGGACTCAACACCCCCTATTCACCGCACAAGAATATATGTGACTAGTAAGAATCTTAAAACCTATGTATTGATATCTGTCTGGAAGTGAGTCAAGTGTGTGTAAAGCCGCATAAACACAGCCGTGAAAAGCAGCTAAACCCCATCATAAAAATAAATTACTTTTAAAAACCCGTAAAACAAAGACAGTGAAAGAGACAGAAATTCTTACACAATTCGTTCAGAGGCTGTGATGCAACCTGGATTGACCATATCTAGACCCACAGCTCGATGAGACATAAGGGTGGACACTCTTGGGGCTGAAAGGTTGGGTGAGGTTGGGTGAGCAAACGCAGACCCTTTAAAGTAATACTGCGTGGTACCCATCCCATGGGTCCCAAATCTCCAGGTTCAAGGGCATCTTCCTACATCGAAAACATGCATGAGAAACCCAGAAGATGGTACACCGTGTGATTTTCAAAGGTTTCTAATACGCACCTCATTTCTCATCTCCTTGTGCTCGGGTTCGCCTTTCCAGCTACTTTACTAGCAATCTCCCTACTTGGAGAATCAGCACCTTTAAGCTCCTGTTCCCTACAGGTTGCAATTTGTCCTGAGGATGAACGGGAAGAGGGGCAACCGATGAGAGACTAGATCTAGGTGTTGGGACAGGCACAGGTCACTCTATTTTCCCATCAGGAAGAAGAATTAACCACAGGCTCAGCCTGCCGCCCAGAAGCAGAATAGGGCCTGAGGCAATCCCGCGCTTTTGCGGCCAGCTCCCAAAAAAGCGAGTTGAAAAATGGAGCTCAGGGACACTGCAATTCACAAACCCGCAGAGTTATAAATGACAACTCTCATCCACAGATATATTGAGGGAAGGCAATGAAGAGGATTTGAAAGCAAGGCAGAATTGCAGGAAACAGGTTTCAGGAGGTAGATTCGAATCGCCTTTAAAGCACATGATAAGCGGCAAAACGTCGACAATGATGCCCTTGGCCAAAAAGGGTGTAGCGTTTTTTCCTGAATATATTCAGGAAAAAACGCATACGCCCTTTTTGGCCAACCAAGCAACCTGCAAAGGCAAATCAGCGCTACAAAGAAGTCTCGCTTCCCATTGTTCAAAAGGGTCATGCTGCAAAAAGTGTCAAAACCATAAATGCAGGACAGGCCATGGAGAAATGGCAGCCTTGCTACGCTGATGGGCGGGATGTAAATTGCCAACAGCCACTCTGGAGAAGTGTACGGTGTGCCCTGAAACATCGAAAAAACACAGCTTAGGGAGCATAGGGCACGTCCACTCATGGGCGTATAAATTGGGAAAACTAAAAATCAGCAAGACACAGGCACCCCAAAGTTTAGGGCTGCTCTGTTGACAAGAACCTCCACTTCATGACACCTTAATTATCCCAGGAAAGAGAAAAATGGATAAAAAAGTTGTGGTCCTCATGTACAATGGAATATCACTCAGACATGAAATCAATGTCATAAGGCCAGTAGAAGCAAGATGAGTGGATTTAGATACGACGATCCTAAGTGAAATAAGTCACACAGAAAAAGACACTTATCATAAGCTATCACTTATAGAGGGAATGTAAAAACCGCTACACTTGAACTGAATTACAAAACAGAACAGAGTCACACGTTTAGAAAACACACTATGGCTGCTTAACGGGAAAGGTGAGGTGGGGTGATGCATAAAACAAGGGTTTCAAATTCGCTCAGATACCGTTCCATACACCCAATATGTAATAGACAAGACCTACTCCTTGCTCAGTGAACTGGACTCAACACCCCCTATTCACCGCACAAGAATATATGTGACTAGTAAGAATCTTAAAACCTATGTATTGATATCTCTCTGGAAGTGAGTCAAGTGGGTGTAAAGCCGCAGAAACACAGCCGTGAAAAGCAGCTAAACCCCATTATAAAAATAAATTACTTTTAAAAACCCGTAAAACAAAGACAGTGAAAGAGAGAGAAATTCTTACACAATTCGTTCAGAGGCTGTGATGCAACCTGGACTGACCATATCTAGAACCACAGCTGGATGAGACATAAGGGTGGACACTCTTGGGGCTCATAGGTTGGGTGAGGTTGGGTGAGCAAGCACAGACCCTTTAAAGTAATACTGCCTGGTACCCATCCCATGGGTCTCAAATCTCCAGGTTCAAGGGCATCTTCCTACATCGAAAACAGGCATGAGAAACCCAGAAGATGGTACACAGTGTGATTTTGAAAGGTTTCTAATACGCACCTCATTTCTCATCTCCTTGTGCTCGGGTTCGCCTTTCCAGCTACTTTACTAGCAATCTCCCTACTTGGAGAATCAACAACTTTAACCTCCTGTTCCCTACAGGTTGCAATTTGTCCTGAGGATGAACGGGAAGAGGGGTAACCAATGAGAGACTAGATCTAGGTTTTGGGACAGGCACAGGTCACTCTATTTTCCCATCAGGAAGAAGAATTAACCACAGGCTCAGCCTGCCGCCCAGAAGCAGAATAGGGCCTGAGGCAATCCCGCGCTTTTGCGGCCAGCTCCCAAAAAAGCGAGTTGGAAAATGGAGCTCAGGGACACTGCAATTCACAAACCCGCAGAGTTATAAATGACAACTCTCATCCACAGATATATTGAGGGAAGGCAACGAAGAGGATTTGAAAGTAAGGCAGAATTGCAGGAAACAGGTTTCAGGAGGTAGATTCGAATCGCCTTTAAAGCACATGATAAGCGGCAAAACGTCGACAATGATGCCCTTGGCCAAAAAGGGTGTAGCGTTTTTTCCTGAATATATTCAGGAAAAAACGCATACGCCCTTTTTGGCCAACCAAGCAACCTGCAAAGGCAAATCAGCGCTACAAAGAAGTCTCGCTTCCCATTGGTCAAAAGGGTCATGCTGCAAAAAGTGTCAAAACCATAAATGCAGGACAGGCCATGGAGAAATGGCAGCCTTGCTACGCTGATGGGCGGGATGTAAATTGCCAACAGCCACTCTGGAGAAGTGTACGGTGTGCCCTGAAACATCGAAAAAACACAGCTTAGGGAGCATAGGGCACGTCCACTCATGGGCGTATAAATTGGGAAAACTAAAAATCAGCAAGACACAGGCACCCCAAAGTTTAGGGCTGCTCTGTTGACAAGAACCTCCACTTCATGACACCTTAAATATCCCAGGAAAGAGAAAAATGGATAAAGAAGTTGTGGTCCTCATGTACAATGGAATATCACTCAGACATGAAATCAATGTCATAAGGCCAGTAGAAGCAAGATGAGTGGATTTAGATACGACGATCCTAAGTGAAATAAGTCACACAGAAAAAGACACTTATCATAAGCTATCACTTATAGAGGGAATGTAAAAACCGCTACACTTGAACTGAATTACAAAACAGAACAGAGTCACACGTTTAGAAAACACACTATGGCTGCTTAACGGGAAAGGTGAGGTGGGGTGATGCATAAAACAAGGGTTTCAAATTCGCTCAGATACCGTTCCATACACCCAATATGTAATAGACAAGACCTACTCCTTGCTCAGTGAACTGGACTCAACACCCCCTAATCACCGCACAAGAATATATGTGACTAGTAAGAATCTTAAAACCTATGTATTGATATCTGTCTGGAAGTGAGTCAAGTGGGTGTAAAGCCGCATAAACACAGCCGTGAAAAGCAGCTAAACCCCATTATAAAAATAAATTACTTTTAAAAACCCGTAAAACAAAGACAGTGAAAGAGAGAGAAATTCTTACACAATTCGTTCAGAGGCTGTGATGCAACCTGGATTGACCATATCTAGACCCACAGCTGGATGAGACATAAGGGTGGACACTCTTGGGGCTGAAAGTTTGGGTGAGGTTGGGTGAGCAAACGCAGACCCTTTAAAGTAATACTGCGTGGTACCCATCCCATGGGTCCCAAATCTCCAGGTTCAAGGGCATCTTCCTACATCGAAAACATGCATGAGAAACCCAGAAGATGGTACACCGTGTGATTTTGAAAGGTTTCTAATACGCACCTCATTTCTCATCTCCTTGTGCTCGGGTTCGCTATTCCAGCTACTTTACTAGCAATCTCCCTACTTGGAGAATCAGCACCTTTAAGCTCCTGTTCCCTACAGGTTGCAATTTGTCCTGAGGATGAACGGAAGAGGGGCAACCAATGAGAGACTAGATCTAGGTGTTGGGACAGGAACAGGTCACTCTATTTTCCCATCAGGAAGAAGAATTAACCACAGGCTCAGCCTGCCGCCCAGAAGCAGAATAGGGCCTGAGGCAATCCCGCGCTTTTGCGGCCAGCTCCCTAAAAAGCGTGTTGAAAAATGGAGCTCAGGGACACTGCAATTCACAAACCCGCAGAGTTATAAATGATAACTCTCATCCACAGATATATTGAGGGAAGGCAACGAAGAGAATTTGAAAGCAAGGCAGAATTGCAGGAAACAGATTTCAGGAGGTAGATTCGAATCGCCTTTAAAGCACATGAAAAGCGGCAAAACGTCGACAATGATGCCCTTGGCCAAAAAGGGCGTATGCGTTTTTTCCTGAATATATTCAGGAAAAAACGCATACGCCCTTTTTGGCCAACCAAGCAACCTGGAAAGGCAAATCAGCGCTACAAAGAAGTCTCGCTTCCCATCGGTCAAAAGGGTCATGCTGCAAAATGTGTCAAAACCAGAAATGCAGGACAGGCCATGGAGAAATGGCAGCATTGCTACGCTGATGGGCGGGATGTAAATTGCCAACAGCCACTCTGGAGAAGTGTACGGTGTGTCCTGAAACATCGAAAAAACACAGCTCTAGGAGCATAGGGCACGTCCACTCATGGGCGTATAAATTGGGAAAACTAAAAATCAGCAAGACACAGGCACCCCAAAGTTTAGGGCTGCTCTGTTGACAAGAACCTCCACTTCATGACACCTTAAATATCCCAGGAAAGAGGAAAATGGATAAAGAAGTTGTGGTCCTTATGTACAATGGAATATCACTCAGACATGAAATCAATGTCATAAGGCTAGTAGAAGCAAGATGAGTGGATTTAGGTAGGACGATCCTAAATGAAATAAGTCACACAGAAAAAGACACTTATCATAAGCTATCACTTATAGAGGGAATGTAAAAACCGCTACACTTGAACTGAATTACAAAACAGAACAGAGTCACACGTTTAGAAAACACACTATGCCTGCTTAACGGGAAAGGTGAGGTGGGGTGATGCATAAAACAAGGGTTTCAAATTCGCTCAGATACCGTTCCATACACCCAATATGTAATAGACAAGACCTACACCTTGCTCAGTGAACTGGACTCAACACCCCCTATTCACCGCACAAGAATATATCTGATTAGTAAGAATCGTAAAACCTATGTATTGATATCTGTCTGGAAGTGAGTCAAGTGGGTGTAAAGCCGCATAAACACAGCCGTGAAAAGCAGCTAAACCCCATTATAAAAATAAATTACTTTTAAAAACCCGTAAAACAAAGACAGTGAAAGAGAGAGAAATTCTTACAAAATTCGTTCAGAGGCTGTGATGCAACCTGGATTGACCATATCTAGACCCACAGCTGGATGAGACATAAGGGTGGACACTCTTGGGGCTGAAAGGTTGGGTGAGGTTGGGTGAGCAAACACAGACCCTTTAAAGTAATACTGCCTGGTACCCATCCCATGGGTCCCAAATCTCCAGGTTCAAGGGCATCTTCCTACATCGAAAACATGCATGAGAAACCCAGAAGTTGGTACACCGTGTGATTTTGAAAGGTTTCTAATACGCACCTCATTTCTCATCTCCTTGTGCTCGGGTTCGCCTTTCCAGCTACTTTACTAGCAATCTCCCTACTTGGAGAATCAGCACCTTTAAGCTCCTGTTCCCTACAGGTTGCAAATTGTCCTGAGGATGAACGGGAAGAGGGGCAACGAATGAGAGACTAGATCTAGGTTTTGGGACAGGCACAGGTCACTCTATTTTCCCATCAGGAAGAAGAATTAACCACAGGCTCAGCCTGCCGCCCAGAAGCAGAATAGGGCCTGAGGCAATCCCGCGCTTTTGTGGCCAGCTCCCAAAAAAGCGAGTTGAAAAATGGAGCTCAGGGACACTGCAATTCACAAACCCGCAGAGTTATAAATGACAACTCTCATCCACAGATATATTGAGGGAAGGCAACGAAGAGGATTTGAAAGCAAGGCAGAATTGCAGGAAACAGGTTTCAGGAGGTAGATTCGAATCGCCTTTAAAGCACATGATAAGCGGCAAAACGTCGACAATGATGCCCTTGGCCAAAAAGGGTGTAGCGTTTTTTCCTGAATATATTCAGGAAAAAACGCATACGCCCTTTTTGGCCAACCAAGCAACCTGCAAAGGCAAATCAGCGCTACAAAGAAGTCTCGCTTCCCATTGGTCAAAAGGGTCATGCTGCAAAAAGTGTCAAAACCATAAATGCAGGACAGGCCATGGAGAAATGGCAGCCTTGCTACGCTGATGGGCGGGATGTAAATTGCCAACAGCCACTCTGGAGAATTGTACGGTGTGCCCTGAAACATCGAAAAAACACAGCTTAGGGAGCATAGGGCACGTCCACTCATGGGCGTATAAATTGGGAAAACTAAAAATCAGCAAGACACAGGCACCCCAAAGTTTAGGGCTGCTCTGTTGACAAGAACCTCCACTTCATGACACCTTAAATATCCCAGGAAAGAGAAAAATGGATAAAGAAATTGTGGTCCTCATGTACAATGGAATATCACGCAGACATGAAATCAATATCATAAGGCTAGAAGAAGCAAGATGAGTGGACTTAGGTACGATGATTCTAAGTGAAATAAGTCACACAGAAAAAGACACTTATCATAAGCTATCACTTATAGAGGGAATGTAAAAACCGCTACACTTGAACTGAGTTACAAAACAGGACAGAATCACACGTTTGAAAAACACACTATAGCTGCTTAACGGGAAAGGTGAGGTGGGGTGATGCATAAAACAAGGGTTTCAAATTCGCTCAGATACCATTCCATACACCCAATATGTAATAGAAAAGACCGACTCATTGCTCATTGAACTGGACTCAACACCAACTATTCACCGCACAAGAATATATGTGACTAGTAAGAATCTTAAAACCTATGTATTGATATCTGTCTGGAAGTGAGTCAAGTGGGTGTAAAGCCGCATAAACACAGCCGTGAAAAGCAGATAACCCCATTATAAAAATAAATTACTTTTAAAAACCCGTAAAACAAAGACAGTGAAAGAGAGAGAAATTCTTACAAAATTCGTTCAGAGGCTGTGATGCAACCTGGATTGACCATATCTAGACCCACAGCTGGATGAGACATAAGGGTGGACACACTTGGGGCTGAGAGGTTGGGTGAGGTTGGGTGAGCAAACACAGACCCTTTAAAGTAATACTGCCTGGTACCCATCCCATGGGTCCCAAATCTCCAGGTTCAAGGGCATCTTCCTACATCGAAAACATGCATGAGAAACCCAGAAGTTGGTACACCGTGTGATTTTGAAAGGTTTCTAATACGCACCTCATTTCTCATCTCCTTGTGCTCGGGTTCGCCTTTCCAGCTACTTTACTAGCAATCTCCCTACTTGGAGAATCAGCACCTTTAAGCTCCTGTTCCCTACAGGTTGCAATTTGTCCTGAGGATGAACGGGAAGAGGGGCAACCAATGAGAGACTAGATCTAGGTGTTGGGACAGGCACAGGTCACTCTATTTTCCCATCAGGAAGAAGAATTAACCACAGGCTCAGCCTGCCGCCCAGAAGCAGAATAGGGCCTGAGGCAATCCCGCGCTTTTGCGGCCAGCTCCCAAAAAAGCGAGTTGAAAAATGGAGCTCAGGGACACTGCAATTCACAAACCCGCAGAGTTATAAATGACAACTCTCATCCACAGATATATTGAGGGAAGGCAACGAAGAGGATTTGAAAGCAAGGTAGAATTGCAGGAAACAGGTTTCAGGAGGTAGATACGAATCGCCTTTAAAGCACATGATAAGCGGCAAAACGTCGACAATGATGCCCTTGGCCAAAAAGGGTGTAGCGTTTTTTCCTGAATATATTCAGGAAAAAACGCATACGCCCTTTTTGGCCAACCAAGCAACCTGGAAAGGCAAATCAGCGCTACAAAGAAGTCTCGCTTCCCATCGGTCAAAAGGGTCATGCTGCAAAAAGTGTCAAAACCATAAATGCAGGACAGGCCATGGAGAAATGGCAGCCTTGCTACGCTGATGGGCGGGATGTAAATTGCCAACAGCCACTCTGGAGAAGTGTACGGTGTGTCCTGAAACATCGAAAAAACACAGCTTAGGGAGCATAGGGCACGTCCACTCATGGGCGTATAAATTGGGAAAACTAAAAATCAGCAAGACACAGGCACCCCAAAGTTTAGGGCTGCTCTGTTGACAAGAACCTCCACTTCATGACACCTTAAATATCCCAGGAAAGAGAAAAATGGATAAAGAAGTTGTGGTCCTTATGTACAATGGAATATCACTCAGACATGAAATCAATGTCATAAGGCCAGTAGAAGCAAGATGAGTGGATTTAGATACGACGATTCTAAGTGAAATAAGTCACACAGAAAAAGACACTTATCATAAGCTATCACTTATAGAGGGAATGTAAAAACCGCTACACTTGAACTGAATTACAAAACAGAACAGAGTCACACGTTTAAAAAACACACTATGGCTGCTTAACGGGAAAGGTGAGGTGGGGTGATGCATAAAACAAGGGTTTCAAATTCGCTCAGATACCGTTCCATACACCCAATATGTAATAGACAAGACCTACTCCTTGCTCAGTGAACTGGACTCAACACCCCCTAATCACCGCACAAGAATATATGTGACTAGTAAGAATCTTAAAACCTATGTATTGATATCTGTCTGGAAGTGAGTCAAGTGGGTGTAAAGCCGCATAAACACAGCCGTGAAAAGCAGCTAAACCCCATTATAAAAATAAATTACTTTTAAAAACCCGTAAAACAAAGACAGTGAAAGAGAGAGAAATACTTACACAATTCGTTCAGAGGCTGTGATGCAACCTGGATTGACCATATCTAGACCCACAGCTGGATGAGACATAAGGGTGGACACTCTTGGGGCTGAAAGGTTGGGTGAGGTTGGGTGAGCAAACGCAGACCCTTTAAAGTAATACTGCGTGGTACCCATCCCATGGGTCCCAAATCTCCAGGTTCAAGGGCATCTTCCTACATCGAAAACATGCATGAGAAACCCAGAAGATGGTACACCGTGTGATTTTGAAAGGTTTCTAATACGCACCTCATTTCTCATCTCCTTGTGCTCGGGTTCGCTATTCCAGCTACTTTACTAGCAATCTCCCTACTTGGAGAATCAGCACCTTTAAGTTCCTGTTCCCTACAGGTTGCAATTTGTCCTGAGGATGAACGGGAAGACGGGCAACCAATGAGAGACTAGATCTAGGTGTTGTGACAGGCACAGGTCACTCTATTTTCCCATCAGGAAGAAGAATTAACCACAGGCTCAGCCTGCCACCCAGAAGCAGAATAGGGCCTGAGGCAATCCCGCGCATTTGCGGCCAGCTCCCTAAAAAGCGTGTTGAAAAATGGAGCTCAGGGACACTGCAATTCACAAACCCGCAGAGTTATAAATGATAACTCTCATCCACAGATATATTGAGGGAAGGCAACGAAGAGAATTTGAAAGCAAGGCAGAATTGCAGGAAACAGATTTCAGGAGGTAGATTCGAATCGCCTTTAAAGCACATGAAAAGCGGCAAAACGTCGACAATGATGCCCTTGGCCAAAAAGGGCGCATGCGTTTTTTCCTGAATATATTCAGGAAAAAACGCATACGCCCTTTTTGGCCAACCAAGCAACCTGGAAAGGCAAATCAGCGCTACAAAGAAGTCTCGCTTCCCATCGGTCAAAAGGGTCATGCTGCAAAATGTGTCAAAACCAGAAATGCAGGACAGGCCATGGAGAAATGGCAGCATTGCTACGCTGATGGGCGGGATGTAAATTGCCAACAGCCACTCTGGAGAAGTGTACGGTGTGTCCTGAAACATCGAAAAAACACAGCTCTAGGAGCATAGGGCACGTCCACTCATGGGCGTATAAATTGGGAAAACTAAAAATCAGCAAGACACAGGCACCCCAAAGTTTAGGGCTGCTCTGTTGACAAGAACCTCCACTTCATGACACCTTAAATATCCCAGGAAAGAGGAAAATGGATAAAGAAGTTGTGGTCCTTATGTACAATGGAATATCACTCAGACATGAAATCAATGTCATAAGGCTAGTAGAAGCAAGATGAGTGGATTTACGTAGGACGATCCTAAATGAAATAAGTCACACAGAAAAAGACACTTATCATAAGCTATCACTTATAGAGGGAATGTAAAAACTGCTACACTTGAACTGAATTACAAAACAGAACAGAGTCACACGTTTAGAAAACACACTATGCCTGCTTAACGGGAAAGGTGAGGTGGGGTGATGCATAAAACAAGGGTTTCAAATTCGCTCAGATACCGTTCCATACACCCAATATGTAATAGACAAGACCTACACCTTGCTCAGTGAACTGGACTCAACACCCCCTATTCACCGCACAAGAATATATGTGACTAGTAAGAATCTTAAAACCTATGTATTGATATCTGTCTGGAAGTGAGTCAAGTGGGTGTAAAGCCGCATAAACACAGCCGTGAAAAGCAGCTAAACCCCATTATAAAAATAAATTACTTTTAAAAACCCGTAAAACAAAGACAGTGAAAGAGAGAGAAATTCTTACAAAATTCGTTCAGAGGCTGTGATGCAACCTGGATTGACCATATCTAGACCCACAGCTGGATGAGACATAAGGGTGGACACTCTTGGGGCTAAAAGGTTGGGTGAGGTTGGGTGAGCAAACGCAGACCCTTTAAAGTAATACTGCCTGGTACCCATCCCATGGGTCCCAAATCTCCAGGTTCAAGGGCATCTTCCTACATCGAAAACATGCATGAGAAACCCAGAAGTTGGTACACCGTGTGATTTTGAAAGGTTTCTAATACGCACCTCATTTCTCATCTCCTTGTGCTCGGGTTCACCTTTCCAGCTACTTTACTAGCAATCTCCCTACTTGGAGAATCAGCACCTTTAAGCTCCTGTTCCCTACAGGTTGCAATTTGTCCTGAGGATGAACGGGAAGAGGGGCAACCAATGAGAGACTAGATCTAGGTTTTGGGACAGGCACAGGTCACTCTATTTTCCCATCAGGAAGAAGAATTAACCACAGGCTCAGCCTGCCGCCCAGAAGCAGAATAGGGCCTGAGGCAATCCCGCGCTTTTGCGGCCAGCTCCCAAAAAGCCAGTTGAAAAATGGAGCTCAGGGACACTGCAATTCACAAACCCGCAGAGTTATAAATGACAACTCTCATCCACAGATATATTGAGGGAAGGCAACGAAGAGGATTTGAAAGCAAGGCAGAATTGCAGGAAACAGGTTTCAGGAGGTAGATTCGAATCGCCTTTAAAGCACATGATAAGCGGCAAAACGTCGACAATGATGCCCTTGGCCAAAAAGGGTGTAGCGTTTTTTCCTGAATATATTCAGGAAAAAACGCATACGCCCTTTTTGGCCAACCAAGCAACCTGCAAAGGCAAATCAGCGCTACAAAGAAGTCTCGCTTCCCATTGGTCAAAGGGTCATGCTGCAAAAAGTGTCAAAACCATAAATGCAGGACAGGCCATGGAGAAATGGCAGCCTTGCTACGCTGATGGGCGGGATGTAAATTGCCAACAGCCACTCTGGAGAATTGTACGGTGTGCCCTGAAACATCGAAAAAACACAGCTTAGGGAGCATAGGGCACGTCCACTCATGGGCGTATAAATTGGGAAAACTAAAAATCAGCAAGACACAGGCACCCCAAAGTTTAGGGCTGCTCTGTTGACAAGAACCTCCACTTCATGACACCTTAAATATCCCAGGAAAGAGAAAAATGGATAAAGAAGTTGTGGTCCTCATGTACAATGGAATATCACTCAGACATGAAATCAATGTCATAAGGCCAGTAGAAGCAAGATGAGTGGATTTAGATACGACGATCCTAAGTGAAATAAGTCACACAGAAAAAGACACTTATCATAAGCTATCACTTATAGAGGGAATGTAAAAACCGCTACACTTGAACTGAATTACAAAACAGAACAGAGTCACACGTTTAGAAAACACACTATGGCTGCTTAACGGGAAAGGTGAGGTGGGGTGATGCATAAAACAAGGGTTTCAAATTCGCTCAGATACCGTTCCATACACCCAATATGTAATAGACAAGACCTACTCCTTGCTCAGTGAACTGGACTGAACACCTCCTATTCACCGCACAAGAATATATGTGACTAGTAAGAATCTTAAAACCTATGTATTGATATCTGTCTGGAAGTGAGTCAAGTGGGTGTAAAGCCGCATAAACACAGCCGTGAAAAGCAGCTAAACACCATTATAAAAATAAATTACTTTTAAAAACCCGTAAAACAAAGACAGTGAAAGAGAGAGAAATTCTTACACAATTCGTTCAGAGGCTGTGATGCAACCTGGACTGACCATATCTAGACCCACAGCTGGATGAGACATAAGGGTGGACACTCTTGGGGCTCAAAGGTTGGGTGAGGTTGGGTGAGCAAGCACAGACCCTTTAAAGTAATACTGCCTGGTACCCATCCCATGGGTCCCAAATCTCCAGGTTCAAGGGCATCTTCCTACATCGAAAACATGCATGAGAAACCCAGAAGTTGGTACACCGTGTGATTTTGAAAGGTTTCTAATACGCACCTCATTTCTCATCTCCTTGTGCTCGGGTTCGCCTTTCCAGCTACTTTACTAGCAATCTCCCTACTTGGAGAATCAGCACCTTTAAGCTCCTGTTCCCTACAGGTTGCAATTTGTCCTGAGGATGAACGGGAAGAGGGGCAACCAATGAGAGACTAGATCTAGGTGTTGGGACAGGCACAGGTCACTCTATTTTCCCATCAGGAAGAAGAATTAACCACAGGCTCAGCCTGCCGCCCAGAAGCAGAATAGGGCCTGAGGCAATCCCGCGCTTTTGCGGCCAGCTCCCAAAAAAGCGAGTTGAAAAATGGAGCTCAGGGACACTGCAATTCACAAACCCGCAGAGTTATAAATGACAACTCTCATCCACAGATATATTGAGGGAAGGCAACGAAGAGGATTTGAAAGCAAGGTAGAATTGCAGGAAACAGGTTTCAGGAGGTAGATTCGAATCGCCTTTAAAGCACATGATAAGCGGCAAAACGTCGACAATGATGCCCTTGGCCAAAAAGGGTGTAGCGTTTTTTCCTGAATATATTCAGGAAAAAACGCATACGCCCTTTTTGGCCAACCAAGCAACCTGCAAAGGCAAATCAGCGCTACAAAGAAGTCTCGTTTCCCATCGGTCAAAAGGGTCATGCTGCAAAAAGTGTCAAAACCATAAATGCAGGACAGGCCATGGAGAAATGGCAGCCTTGCTACGCTGATGGGCGGGATGTAAATTGCCAACAGCCACTCTGGAGAAGTGTACGGTGTGCCCTGAAACATCGAAAAAACACAGCTTAGGGAGCATAGGGCATGTCCACTCATGGGCGTATAAATTGGGAAAACTAAAAATCAGCAAGACACAGGCACCCCAAAGTTTAGGGCTGCTCTGTTGACAAGAACCTCCACTTCATGACACCTTAAATATCCCAGGAAAGAGAAAAATGGATAAAGAAGTTGTGGTCCTCATGTACAATGGAATATCACTCAGACATGAAATCAATGTCATAAGGCCAGTAGAAGCAAGATGAGTGGATTTAGATACGACGATCCTAAGTGAAATAAGTCACACAGAAAAAGACACTTATCATAAGCTATCACTTATAGAGGGAATGTAAAAACCGCTACACTTGAACTGAATTACAAAACAGAACAGAGTCACACGTTTAGAAAACACAATATGGCTGCTTAACGGGAAAGGTGAGGTGGGGTGATGCATAAAACAAGGGTTTCAAATTCGCTCAGATACCGTTTCATACACCCAATATGTAATAGACAAGACCTACTCCTTGCTCAGTGAACTGGACTGAACACCTCCTATTCACCGCACAAGAATATATGTGACTAGTAAGAATCTTAAAACCTATGTATTGATATCTGTCTGGAAGTGAGTCAAGTGGGTGTAAAGCCGCATAAACACAGCCGTGAAAAGCAGCTAAACCCCATTATAAAAATAAATTACTTTTAAAAACCCGTAAAACAAAGACAGTGAAAGAGAGAGAAATTCTTACACAATTCGTTCAGAGGCTGTGATGCAACCTGGATTGACCATATCTAGACCCACAGCTGGATGAGACATAAGGGTGGACACTCTTGGGGCTGAAAGTTTGGGTGAGTTTGGGTGAGCAAACGCAGACCCTTTAAAGTAATACTGCGTGGTACCCATCCCATGGGTCCCATATCTCCAGGTTCAAGGGCATCTTCCTACATCGAAAACATGCATGAGAAACCCAGAAGATGGTACACCGTGTGATTTTGAAAGGTTTCTAATACGCACCTCATTTCTCATCTCCTTGTGCTCGGGTTCGCTATTCCAGCTACTTTACTAGCAATCTCCCTACTTGGAGAATCAGCACCTTTAAGCTCCTGTTCCCTACAGGTTGCAATTTGTCCTGAGGATGAACGGAAGAGGGGCAACCAATGAGAGACTAGATCTAGGTGTTGGGACAGGAACAGGTCACTCTATTTTCCCATCAGGAAGAAGAATTAACCACAGGCTCAGCCTGCCGCCCAGAAGCAGAATAGGGCCTGAGGCAATCCCGCGCTTTTGCGGCCAGCTCCGTAAAAAGCGTGTTGAAAAATGGAGCTCAGGGACACTGCAATTCACAAACCCGCAGAGTTATAAATGATAACTCTCATCTACAGATATATTGAGGGAAGGCAACGAAGAGAATTTGAAAGCAAGGCAGAATTGCAGGAAACAGATTTCAGGAGGTAGATTCGAATCGCCTTTAAAGCACATGAAAAGCGGCAAAACGTCGACAATGATGCCCTTGGCCAAAAAGGGCGTATGCGTTTTTTCCTGAATATATTCATGAAAAAACTCATACGCCCTTTTTGGCCAACCAAGCAACCTGGAAAGGCAAATCAGCGCTACAAAGAAGTCTCGCTTCCCATCGGTCAAAAGGGTCATGCTGCAAAATGTGTCAAAACCAGAAATGCAGGACAGGCCAAGGAGAAATGGCAGCATTGCTACGCTGATGGGCGGGATGTAAATTGCCAACAGCCACTCTGGAGAAGTGTACGGTGTGTCCTGAAACATCGAAAAAACACAGCTCTAGGAGCATAGGGCACGTCCACTCATGGGCGTATAAATTGGGAAAACTAAAAATCAGCAAGACACAGGCACCCCAAAGTTTAGGGCTGCTCTGTTGACAAGAACCTCCACTTCATGACACCTTAAATATCCCAGGAAAGAGCAAAATGGATAAAGAAGTTGTGGTCCTTATGTACAATGGAATATCACTCAGACATGAAATCAATGTCATAAGGCTAGTAGAAGCAAGATGAGTGGATTTAGGTAGGACGATCCTAAATGAAATAAGTCACACAGAAAAAGACACTTATCATAAGCTATCACTTATAGAGGGAATGTAAAAACCGCTACACTTGAACTGAAGTACAAAACAGAACAGAGTCACACGTTTAGAAAACACACTATGCCTGCTTAACGGGAAAGGTGAGGTGGGGTGATGCATAAAACAAGGGTTTCAAATTCGCTCAGATACCGTTCCATACACCCAATATGTAATAGACAAGACCTACACCTTGCTCAGTGAACTGGACTCAACACCCCCTATTCACCGCACAAGAATATATCTGATTAGTAAAAATCGTAAAACCTATGTATTGATATCTGTCTGGAAGTGAGTCAAGTGGGTGTAAAGCCGCATAAACACAGCCGTGAAAAGCAGCTAAACCCCATTATAAAAATAAATTACTTTTAAAAACCCGTAAAACAAAGACAGTGAAAGAGAGAGAAATTCTTACAAAATTCGTTCAGAGGCTGTGATGCAACCTGGATTGACCATATCTAGACCCACAGCTGGATGAGACATAAGGGTGGACACTCTTGGGGCTGAAAGGTTGGGTGAGCAAACGCAGACCGTTTAAAGTAATACTGCCTGGTACCCATCCCATGGGTCCCAAATCTCCAGGTTCAAGGGCATCTTCCTACATCGAAAACATGCATGAGAAACCCAGAAGTTGGTACACCGTGTGATTTTGAAAGGTTTCTAATACGCACCTCATTTCTCATCTCCTTGTGCTCGGGTTCGCCTTTCCAGCTACTTTACTAGCAATCTCCCTACTTGGAGAATCAGCACCTTTAAGCTCCTGTTCCCTACAGGTTGCAAATTGTCCTGAGGATGAACGGGAAGAGGGGCAACGAATGAGAGACTAGATCTAGGTTTTGGGACAGGCACAGGTCACTCTATTTTCCCATCAGGAAGAAGAATTAACCACAGGCTCAGCCTGCCGCCCAGAAGCAGAATAGGGACTGAGGCAATCCCGCGCTTTTGTGGCCAGCTCCCAAAAAAGCGAGTTGAAAAATGGAGCTCAGGGACACTGCAATTCACAAACCCGCAGAGTTATAAATGACAACTCTCATCCACAGATATATTGAGGGAAGGCAACGAAGAGGATTTGAAAGCAAGGCAGAATTGCAGGAAACAGGTTTCAGGAGGTAGATTCGAATCGCCTTTAAAGCACATGATAAGCGGCAAAACGTCGACAATGATGCCCTTGGCCAAAAAGGGTGTAGCGTTTTTTCCTGAATATATTCAGGAAAAAACGCATACGCCCTTTTTGGCCAACCAAGCAACCTGCAAATGCAAATCAGCGCTACAAAGAAGTCTCGCTTCCCATTGGTCAAAAGGGTCATGCTGCAAAAAGTGTCAAAACCATAAATGCAGGACAGGCCATGGAGAAATGGCAGCCTTGCTACGCTGATGGGCGGGATGTAAATTGCCAACAGCCACTCTGGAGAATTGTACGGTGTGCCCTGAAACATCGAAAAAACACAGCTTAGGGAGCATAGGGCACGTCCACTCATGGGCGTATAAATTGGGAAAACTAAAAATCAGCAAGACACAGGCACCCCAAAGTTTAGGGCTGCTCTGTTGACAAGAACCTCCACTTCATGACACCTTAAATATCCCAGGAAAGAGAAAAATGGATAAAGAAGTTGTGGTCCTCATGTACAATGGAATATCACTCAGACATGAAATCAATGTCATAAGGCCAGTAGAAGCAAGATGAGTGGATTTAGATACGACGATCCTAAGTGAAATAAGTCACACAGAAAAAGACACTTATCATAAGCTATCACTTAGAGAGGGAATGTAAAAACCGCTACACTTGAACTGAATTACAAAACAGAACAGAGTCACACGTTTAGAAAACACACTATGGCTGCTTAACGGGAAAGGTGAGGTGGGGTGATGCATAAAACAAGGGTTTCAAATTCGCTCAGATACCGTTCCATACACCCAATATGTAATAGACAAGACCTACACCTTGCTCAGTGAACTGGACTCAACACCCCCTATTCACCGCACAAGAATATATCTGATTAGTAAGAATCGTAAAACCTATGTATTGATATCTGTCTGGAAGTGAGTCAAGTGGGTGTAAAGCCGCATAAACACAGCCGTGAAAAGCAGCTAAACCCCATTATAAAAATAAATTACTTTTAAAAACCCGTAAAACAAAGACAGTGAAAGAGAGAGAAATTCTTACACAATTCGTTCAGAGGCTGTGATGCAACCTGGATTCACCATATCTAGACCCACAGCTGGATGAGACATAAGGGTGGACACTCTTGGGGCTGAAAGGTTGGGTGAGGTTGGGTGAGCAAACGCAGACCCTTTAAAGTAATACTGCCTGGTACCCATCCCATGGGTCCCAAATCTCCAGGTTCAAGGGCATCTTCCTACATCGAAAACATGCATGAGAAACCCAGAAGATGGTACACCGTGTGATTTTGAAAGGTTTCTAAGACGCACCTCATTTCTCATCTCCTTGTGCTCGGGTTCGCCTTTCCAGCTACTTTACTAGCAATCTCCCTACTTGGAGAATCAGCACCTTTAAGCTCCTGTTCCCTACAGGTTGCAATTTGTCCTGAGGATGAACGGGAAGAGGGGCAACCAATGAGAGACTAGATCTAGGTTTTGGGACAGGCACAGGTCACTCTATTTTCCCATCAGGAAGAAGAATTAACCACAGGCTCAGCCTGCCGCCCAGAAGCAGAATAGGGCCTGAGGCAATCCCGCGCTTTTGCGGCCAGCTCCCAAAAAAGCGAGTTGAAAAATGGAGCTCAGGGACACTGCAATTCACAAACCCGCAGAGTTATAAATGACAACTCTCATCCACAGATATATTGAGGGAAGGCAATGAAGAGGATTTGAAAGCAAGGCAGAATTGCAGGAAACAGGTTTCAGGAGGTAGATTCGAATCGCCTTTAAAGCACATGATAAGCGGCAAAACGTCGACAATGATGCCCTTGGCCAAAAAGTGTGTAGCGTTTTTTCCTGAATATATTCAGGAAAAAACGCATACGCCCTTTTTGGCCAACCAAGCAACCTGCAAAGGCAAATCAGCGCTACAAAGAAGTCTCTCTTCCCATTGGTCAAAAGGGTCATGCTGCAAAAAGTGTCAAAACCATAAATGCAGGACAGGCCATGGAGAAATGGCAGCCTTGCTACGCTGATGGGCGGGATGTAAATTGCCAACAGCCACTCTGGAGAAGTGTACGGTGTGCCCTGAAACATCGAAAAAACACAGCTTAGGGAGCATAGGGCACGTCCACTCATGGGCGTATAAATTGGGAAAACTAAAAATCAGCAAGACACAGGCACCCCAAAGTTTAGGGCTGCTCTGTTGACAAGAACCTCCACTTCATGACACCTTAAATATCCCAGGAAAGAGAAAAATGGATAAAGAAGTTGTGGTCCTCATGTACAATGGAATATCACTCAGACATGAAATCAATGTCATAAGGCCAGTAGAAGCAAGATGAGTGGATTTAGATACGACGATCCTAAGTGAAATAAGTCACACAGAAAAAGACACTTATCATAAGCTATCACTTAGAGAGGGAATGTAAAAACCGCTACACTTGAACTGAATTACAAAACAGAACAGAGTCACACGTTTAGAAAACACACTATGGCTGCTTAACGGGAAAGGTGAGGTGGGGTGATGCATAAAACAAGGGTTTCAAATTCGCTCAGATACCGTTCCATACACCCAATATGTAATAGACAAGACCTACTCCTTGCTCAGTGAACTGGACTCAACACCCCCTATTCACCGCACAAGAATATATGTGACTAGTAAGAATCTTAAAACCTATGTATTGATATCTGTCTGGAAGTGAGTCAAGTGGGTGTAAAGCCGCATAAACACAGCCGTGAAAAGCAGCTAAACCCCATTATAAAAATAAATTACTTTTAAAAACCCGTAAAACAAAGACAGTGAAAGAGAGAGAAATTCTTACACAATTCGTTCAGAGGCTGTGATGCAACCTGGACTGACCATATCTAGACCCACAGCTGGATGAGACATAAGGGTGGACACTCTTGGGGCTCAAAGGTTGGGTAGGTTGGGTGAGCAAGCACAGACCCTTTAAAGTAATACTGCGTGGTACCCATCCCATGGGTCCCAAATCTCCAGGTTCAAGGGCATCTTCCTACATCGAAAACAGGCATGAGAAACCCAGAAGATGGTACACCGTGTGATTTTGAAAGGTTTCTAATACGCACCTCATTTCTCATCTCCTTGTGCTCGGGTTCGCCTTTCCAGCTACTTTACTAGCAATCTCCCTACTTGGAGAATCAGCACCTTTAAGCTCCTGTTCCCTACAGGTTGCAATTTGTCCTGAGGATGAACGGGAAGACGGGAAACCAATGAGAGACTAGATCTAGGTGTTGGGACAGGCACAGGTCACTCTATTTTCCCATCAGGAAGAAGAATTAACCACAGGCTCAGCCTGCCGCCCAGAAGCAGAATAGGGCCTGAGGCAATCCCGCGCTTTTGCGGCCAGCTCCCTAAAAAGCGTGTTGAAAAATGGAGCTCAGGGACACTGCAATTCACAAACCCGCAGAGTTATAAATGATAACTCTCATCCACAGATATATTGAGGGAAGGCAACGAAGAGAATTTGAAAGCAAGGCAGAATTGCAGGAAACAGATTTCAGGAGGTAGATTCGAATCGCCTTTAAAGCACATGAAAAGCGGCAAAACGTCGACAATGATGCCCTTGGCCAAAAAGGGCGCATGCGTTTTTTCCTGAATATATTCAGGAAAAAACGCATACGCCCTTTTTGGCCAACCAAGCAACCTGGAAAGGCAAATCAGCGCTACAAAGAAGTCTCGCTTCCCATCGGTCAAAAGGGTCATGCTGCAAAATGTGTCAAAACCAGAAATGCAGGACAGGCCATGGAGAAATGGCAGCATTGCTACGCTGATGGGCGGGATGTAAATTGCCAACAGCCACTCTGGAGAAGTGTACGGTGTGTCCTGAAACATCGAAAAAACACAGCTTAGGGAGCATAGGGCACGTCCACTCATGGGCGTATAAATTGGGAAAACTAAAAATCAGCAAGACACAGGCACCCCAAAGTTTAGGGCTGCTCTGTTGACAAGAACCTCCACTTCATGACACCTTAAATATCCCAGGAAAGAGGAAAATGGATAAAGAAGTTGTGGTCCTTATGTACAATGGAATATCACTCAGACATGAAATCAATGTCATAAGGCTAGTAGAAGCAAGATGAGTGGATATAGGTAGGACGATCCTAAATGAAATAAGTCACACAGAAAAAGACACTTATCATAAGCTATCACTTAGAGAGGGAATGTAAAAACCGCTACACTTGAACTGAATTACAAAACAGAACAGAGTCACACGTTTAGAAAACACACTATGGCTGCTTAACGGGAAAGGTGAGGTGGGGTGATGCATAAAACAAGGGTTTCAAATTCGCTCAGATACCGTTCCATACACCCAATATGTAATAGACAAGACCTACTCCTTGCTCAGTGAACTGGACTCAACACCCCCTATTCACCACACAAGAATATATGTGACTAGTAAGAATCTTAAAACCTATGTATTGATATCTGTCTGGAAGTGAGTCAAGTGGGTGTAAAGCCGCATAAACACAGCCGTGAAAAGCAGCTAAACCCCATTATAAAAATAAATTACTTTTAAAAACCCGTAAAACAAAGACAGTGAAAGAGAGAGAAATTCTTACACAATTCGTTCAGAGGCTGTGATGCAACCTGGATTCACCATATCTAGACCCACAGCTGGATGAGACATAAGGGTGGACACTCTTGGGGCTGAAAGGTTGGGTGAGGTTGGGTGAGCAAACGCAGACCCTTTAAAGTAATACTGCCTGGTACCCATCCCATGGGTCCCAAATCTCCAGGTTCAAGGGCATCTTCCTACATCGAAAACATGCATGAGAAACCCAGAAGATGGTACACCGTGTGATTTTGAAAGGTTTCTAAGACGCACCTCATTTCTCATCTCCTTGTGCTCGGGTTCGCCTTTCCAGCTACTTTACTAGCAATCTCCCTACTTGGAGAATCAGCACCTTTAAGCTCCTGTTCCCTACAGGTTGCAATTTGTCCTGAGGATGAACGGGAAGAGGGGCAACCAATGAGAGACTAGATCTAGGTTTTGGGACAGGCACAGGTCACTCTATTTTCCCATCAGGAAGAAGAATTAACCACAGGCTCAGCCTGCCGCCCAGAAGCAGAATAGGGCCTGAGGCAATCCCGCGCTTTTGCGGCCAGCTCCCAAAAAAGCGAGTTGAAAAATGGAGCTCAGGGACACTGCAATTCACAAACCCGCAGAGTTATAAATGACAACTCTCATCCACAGATATATTGAGGGAAGGCAATGAAGAGGATTTGAAAGCAAGGCAGAATTGCAGGAAACAGGTTTCAGGAGGTAGATTCGAATCGCCTTTAAAGCACATGATAAGCGGCAAAACGTCGACAATGATGCCCTTGGCCAAAAAGTGTGTAGCGTTTTTTCCTGAATATATTCAGGAAAAAACGCATACGCCCTTTTTGGCCAACCAAGCAACCTGCAAAGGCAAATCAGCGCTACAAAGAAGTCTCTCTTCCCATTGGTCAAAAGGGTCATGCTGCAAAAAGTGTCAAAACCATAAATGCAGGACAGGCCATGGAGAAATGGCAGCATTGCTACGCTGATGGGCGGGATGTAAATTGCCAACAGCCACTCTGGAGAAGTGTACGGTGTGTCCTGAAACATCGAAAAAACACAGCTTAGGGAGCATAGGGCACGTCCACTCATGGGCGTATAAATTGGGAAAACTAAAAATCAGCAAGACACAGGCACCCCAAAGTTTAGGGCTGCTCTGTTGACAAGAACCTCCACTTCATGACACCTTAAATATCCCAGGAAAGAGGAAAATGGATAAAGAAGTTGTGGTCCTTATGTACAATGGAATATCACTCAGACATGAAATCAATGTCATAAGGCTAGTAGAAGCAAGATGAGTGGATATAGGTAGGACGATCCTAAATGAAATAAGTCACACAGAAAAAGACACTTATCATAAGCTATCACTTAGAGAGGGAATGTAAAAACCGCTACACTTGAACTGAATTACAAAACAGAACAGAGTCACACGTTTAGAAAACACACTATGGCTGCTTAACGGGAAAGGTGAGGTGGGGTGATGCATAAAACAAGGGTTTCAAATTCGCTCAGATACCGTTCCATACACCCAATATGTAATAGACAAGACCTACACCTTGCTCAGTGAACTGGACTCAACACCCCCTATTCACCGCACAAGAATATATCTGATTAGTAAGAATCGTAAAACCTATGTATTGATATCTGTCTGGAAGTGAGTCAAGTGGGTGTAAAGCCGCATAAACACAGCCGTGAAAAGCAGCTAAACCCCATTATAAAAATAAATTACTTTTAAAAACCCGTAAAACAAAGACAGTGAAAGAGAGAGAAATTCTTACACAATTCGTTCAGAGGCTGTGATGCAACCTGGATTCACCATATCTAGACCCACAGCTGGATGAGACATAAGGGTGGACACTCTTGGGGCTGAAAGGTTGGGTGAGGTTGGGTGAGCAAACGCAGACCCTTTAAAGTAATACTGCCTGGTACCCATCCCATGGGTCCCAAATCTCCAGGTTCAAGGGCATCTTCCTACATCGAAAACATGCATGAGAAACCCAGAAGATGGTACACCGTGTGATTTTGAAAGGTTTCTAAGACGCACCTCATTTCTCATCTCCTTGTGCTCGGGTTCGCCTTTCCAGCTACTTTACTAGCAATCTCCCTACTTGGAGAATCAGCACCTTTAAGCTCCTGTTCCCTACAGGTTGCAATTTGTCCTGAGGATGAACGGGAAGAGGGGCAACCAATGAGAGACTAGATCTAGGTTTTGGGACAGGCACAGGTCACTCTATTTTCCCATCAGGAAGAAGAATTAACCACAGGCTCAGCCTGCCGCCCAGAAGCAGAATAGGGCCTGAGGCAATCCCGCGCTTTTGCGGCCAGCTCCCAAAAAAGCGAGTTGAAAAATGGAGCTCAGGGACACTGCAATTCACAAACCCGCAGAGTTATAAATGACAACTCTCATCCACAGATATATTGAGGGAAGGCAATGAAGAGGATTTGAAAGCAAGGCAGAATTGCAGGAAACAGGTTTCAGGAGGTAGATTCGAATCGCCTTTAAAGCACATGATAAGCGGCAAAACGTCGACAATGATGCCCTTGGCCAAAAAGTGTGTAGCGTTTTTTCCTGAATATATTCAGGAAAAAACGCATACGCCCTTTTTGGCCAACCAAGCAACCTGCAAAGGCAAATCAGCGCTACAAAGAAGTCTCTCTTCCCATTGGTCAAAAGGGTCATGCTGCAAAAAGTGTCAAAACCATAAATGCAGGACAGGCCATGGAGAAATGGCAGCCTTGCTACGCTGATGGGCGGGATGTAAATTGCCAACAGCCACTCTGGAGAAGTGTACGGTGTGCCCTGAAACATCGAAAAAACACAGCTTAGGGAGCATAGGGCACGTCCACTCATGGGCGTATAAATTGGGAAAACTAAAAATCAGCAAGACACAGGCACCCCAAAGTTTAGGGCTGCTCTGTTGACAAGAACCTCCACTTCATGACACCTTAAATATCCCAGGAAAGAGAAAAATGGATAAAGAAGTTGTGGTCCTCATGTACAATGGAATATCACTCAGACATGAAATCAATGTCATAAGGCCAGTAGAAGCAAGATGAGTGGATTTAGATACGACGATCCTAAGTGAAATAAGTCACACAGAAAAAGACACTTATCATAAGCTATCACTTATAGAGGGAATGTAAAAACCGCTACACTTGAACTGAATTACAAAACAGAACAGAGTCACACGTTTAGAAAACACACTATGGCTGCTTAACGGGAAAGGTGAGGTGGGGTGATGCATAAAACAAGGGTTTCAAATTCGCTCAGATACCGTTCCATACACCCAATATGTAATAGACAAGACCTACTCCTTGCTCAGTGAACTGGACTCAACACCCCCTATTCACCGCACAAGAATATATGTGACTAGTAAGAATCTTAAAACCTATGTATTGATATCTGTCTGGAAGTGAGTCAAGTGGGTATAAAGCCGCATAAACACAGCCGTGAAAAGCAGCTAAACCCCATTATAAAAATAAATTACTTTTAAAAACCCGTAAAACAAAGACAGTGAAAGAGAGAGAAATTCTTACACAATTCGTTCAGAGGCTGTGATGCAACCTGGACTGACCATATCTAGACCCACAGCTGGATGAGACATAAGGGTGGACACTCTTGGGGCTCAAAGGTTGGGTAGGTTGGGTGAGCAAGCACAGACCCTTTAAAGTAATACTGCGTGGTACCCATCCCATGGGTCCCAAATCTCCAGGTTCAAGGGCATCTTCCTACATCGAAAACAGGCATGAGAAACCCAGAAGATGGTACACCGTGTGATTTTGAAAGGTTTCTAATACGCACCTCATTTCTCATCTCCTTGTGCTCGGGTTCGCCTTTCCAGCTACTTTACTAGCAATCTCCCTACTTGGAGAATCAGCACCTTTAAGCTCCTGTTCCCTACAGGTTGCAATTTGTCCTGAGGATGAACGGGAAGACGGGAAACCAATGAGAGACTAGATCTAGGTGTTGGGACAGGCACAGGTCACTCTATTTTCCCATCAGGAAGAAGAATTAACCACAGGCTCAGCCTGCCGCCCAGAAGCAGAATAGGGCCTGAGGCAATCCCGCGCTTTTGCGGCCAGCTCCCTAAAAAGCGTGTTGAAAAATGGAGCTCAGGGACACTGCAATTCACAAACCCGCAGAGTTATAAATGATAACTCTCATCCACAGATATATTGAGGGAAGGCAACGAAGAGAATTTGAAAGCAAGGCAGAATTGCAGGAAACAGATTTCAGGAGGTAGATTCGAATCGCCTTTAAAGCACATGAAAAGCGGCAAAACGTCGACAATGATGCCCTTGGCCAAAAAGGGCGCATGCGTTTTTTCCTGAATATATTCAGGAAAAAACGCATACGCCCTTTTTGGCCAACCAAGCAACCTGGAAAGGCAAATCAGCGCTACAAAGAAGTCTCGCTTCCCATCGGTCAAAAGGGTCATGCTGCAAAATGTGTCAAAACCAGAAATGCAGGACAGGCCATGGAGAAATGGCAGCATTGCTACGCTGATGGGCGGGATGTAAATTGCCAACAGCCACTCTGGAGAAGTGTACGGTGTGTCCTGAAACATCGAAAAAACACAGCTTAGGGAGCATAGGGCACGTCCACTCATGGGCGTATAAATTGGGAAAACTAAAAATCAGCAAGACACAGGCACCCCAAAGTTTAGGGCTGCTCTGTTGACAAGAACCTCCACTTCATGACACCTTAAATATCCCAGGAAAGAGGAAAATGGATAAAGAAGTTGTGGTCCTTATGTACAATGGAATATCACTCAGACATGAAATCAATGTCATAAGGCTAGTAGAAGCAAGATGAGTGGATATAGGTAGGACGATCCTAAATGAAATAAGTCACACAGAAAAAGACACTTATCATAAGCTATCACTTAGAGAGGGAATGTAAAAACCGCTACACTTGAACTGAATTACAAAACAGAACAGAGTCACACGTTTAGAAAACACACTATGGCTGCTTAACGGGAAAGGTGAGGTGGGGTGATGCATAAAACAAGGGTTTCAAATTCGCTCAGATACCGTTCCATACACCCAATATGTAATAGACAAGACCTACACCTTGCTCAGTGAACTGGACTCAACACCCCCTATTCACCGCACAAGAATATATCTGATTAGTAAGAATCGTAAAACCTATGTATTGATATCTGTCTGGAAGTGAGTCAAGTGGGTGTAAAGCCGCATAAACACAGCCGTGAAAAGCAGCTAAACCCCATTATAAAAATAAATTACTTTTAAAAACCCGTAAAACAAAGACAGTGAAAGAGAGAGAAATTCTTACACAATTCGTTCAGTGGCTGTGATGCAACCTGGATTCACCATATCTAGACCCACAGCTGGATGAGACATAAGGGTGGACACTCTTGGGGCTGAAAGGTTGGGTGAGGTTGGGTGAGCAAACGCAGACCCTTTAAAGTAATACTGCCTGGTACCCATCCCATGGGTCCCAAATCTCCAGGTTCAAGGGCATCTTCCTACATCGAAAACATGCATGAGAAACCCAGAAGATGGTACACCGTGTGATTTTGAAAGGTTTCTAAGACGCACCTCATTTCTCATCTCCTTGTGCTCGGGTTCGCCTTTCCAGCTACTTTACTAGCAATCTCCCTACTTGGAGAATCAGCACCTTTAAGCTCCTGTTCCCTACAGGTTGCAATTTGTCCTGAGGATGAACGGGAAGAGGGGCAACCAATGAGAGACTAGATCTAGGTTTTGGGACAGGCACAGGTCACTCTATTTTCCCATCAGGAAGAAGAATTAACCACAGGCTCAGCCTGCCGCCCAGAAGCAGAATAGTGCCTGAGGCAATCCCGCGCTTTTGCGGCCAGCTCCCAAAAAAGCGAGTTGAAAAATGGAGCTCAGGGACACTGCAATTCACAAACCCGCAGAGTTATAAATGACAACTCTCATCCACAGATATATTGAGGGAAGGCAATGAAGAGGATTTGAAAGCAAGGCAGAATTGCAGGAAACAGGTTTCAGGAGGTAGATTCGAATCGCCTTTAAAGCACATGATAAGCGGCAAAACGTCGACAATGATGCCCTTGGCCAAAAAGTGTGTAGCGTTTTTTCCTGAATATATTCAGGAAAAAACGCATACGCCCTTTTTGGCCAACCAAGCAACCTGCAAAGGCAAATCAGCGCTACAAAGAAGTCTCTCTTCCCATTGGTCAAAAGGGTCATGCTGCAAAAAGTGTCAAAACCATAAATGCAGGACAGGCCATGGAGAAATGGCAGCCTTGCTACGCTGATGGGCGGGATGTAAATTGCCAACAGCCACTCTGGAGAAGTGTACGGTGTGCCCTGAAACATCGAAAAAACACAGCTTAGGGAGCATAGGGCACGTCCACTCATGGGCGTATAAATTGGGAAAACTAAAAATCAGCAAGACACAGGCACCCCAAAGTTTAGGGCTGCTCTGTTGACAAGAACCTCCACTTCATGACACCTTAAATATCCCAGGAAAGAGAAAAATGGATAAAGAAGTTGTGGTCCTCATGTACAATGGAATATCACTCAGACATGAAATCAATGTCATAAGGCCAGTAGAAGCAAGATGAGTGGATTTAGATACGACGATCCTAAGTGAAATAAGTCACACAGAAAAAGACACTTATCATAAGCTATCACTTATAGAGGGAATGTAAAAACCGCTACACTTGAACTGAATTACAAAACAGAACAGAGTCACACGTTTAGAAAACACACTATGGCTGCTTAACGGGAAAGGTGAGGTGGGGTGATGCATAAAACAAGGGTTTCAAATTCGCTCAGATACCGTTCCATACACCCAATATGTAATAGACAAGACCTACTCCTTGCTCAGTGAACTGGACTCAACACCCCCTATTCACCGCACAAGAATATATGTGACTAGTAAGAATCTTAAAACCTATGTATTGATATCTGTCTGGAAGTGAGTCAAGTGGGTGTAAAGCCGCATAAACACAGCCGTGAAAAGCAGCTAAACCCCATTATAAAAATAAATTACTTTTAAAAACCCGTAAAACAAAGACAGTGAAAGAGAGAGAAATTCTTACACAATTCGTTCAGAGGCTGTGATGCAACCTGGACTGACCATATCTAGACCCACAGCTGGATGAGACATAAGGGTGGACACTCTTGGGGCTCAAAGGTTGGGTAGGTTGGGTGAGCAAGCACAGACCCTTTAAAGTAATACTGCGTGGTACCCATCCCATGGGTCCCAAATCTCCAGGTTCAAGGGCATCTTCCTACATCGAAAACAGGCATGAGAAACCCAGAAGATGGTACACCGTGTGATTTTGAAAGGTTTCTAATACGCACCTCATTTCTCATCTCCTTGTGCTCGGGTTCGCCTTTCCAGCTACTTTACTAGCAATCTCCCTACTTGGAGAATCAGCACCTTTAAGCTCCTGTTCCCTACAGGTTGCAATTTGTCCTGAGGATGAACGGGAAGACGGGAAACCAATGAGAGACTAGATCTAGGTGTTGGGACAGGCACAGGTCACTCTATTTTCCCATCAGGAAGAAGAATTAACCACAGGCTCAGCCTGCCGCCCAGAAGCAGAATAGGGCCTGAGGCAATCCCGCGCTTTTGCGGCCAGCTCCCTAAAAAGCGTGTTGAAAAATGGAGCTCAGGGACACTGCAATTCACAAACCCGCAGAATTATAAATGATAACTCTCATCCACAGATATATTGAGGGAAGGCAACGAAGAGAATTTGAAAGCAAGGCAGAATTGCAGGAAACAGATTTCAGGAGGTAGATTCGAATCGCCTTTAAAGCACATGAAAAGCGGCAAAACGTCGACAATGATGCCCTTGGCCAAAAAGGGCGTATGCGTTTTTTCCTGAATATATTCAGGAAAAAACGCATACGCCCTTTTTGGCCAACCAAGCAACCTGCAAAGGCAAATCAGCGCTACAAAGAAGTCTCGCTTCCCATTGGTCAAAAGGGTCATGCTGCAAAAAGTGTCAAAACCATAAATGCAGGACAGGCCATGGAGAAATGGCAGCCTTGCTACGCTGATGGGCGGGATGTAAAGTGCCAACAGCCACTCTGGAGAAGTGTACGGTGTGCCCTGAAACATCGAAAAAACACAGCTTAGGGAGCATAGGGCACGTCCACTCATGGGCGTATAAATTGGGAAAACTAAAAATCAGCAAGACACAGGCACCCCAAAGTTTAGGGCTGCTCTGTTGACAAGAACCTCCACTTCATGACACCTTAAATATCCCAGGAAAGAGAAAAATGGATAAAGAAGTTGTGGTCCTCATGTACAATGGAATATCACTCAGACATGAAATCAATGTCATAAGGCCAGTAGAAGCAAGATGAGTGGATTTAGATACGACGATCCTAAGTGAAATAAGTCACACAGAAAAAGACACTTATCATAAGCTATCACTTATAGAGGGAATGTAAAAACCGCTACACTTGAACTGAATTACAAAACAGAACAGAGTCACACGTTTAGAAAACACACTATGGCTGCTTAACGGGAAAGGTGAGGTGGGGTGATGCATAAAACAAGGGTTTCAAATTCGCTCAGATACCGTTCCATACACCCAATATGTAATAGACAAGACCTACTCCTTGCTCAGTGAACTGGACTCAACACCCCCTATTCACCGCACAAGAATATATGTGACTAGTAAGAATCTTAAAACCTATGTATTGATATCTGTCTGGAAGTGAGTCAAGTGTGTGTAAAGCCGCATAAACACAGCCGTGAAAAGCAGCTAAACCCCATCATAAAAATAAATTACTTTTAAAATCCCGTAAAACAAAGACAGTGAAAGAGACAGAAATTCTTACACAATTCGTTCAGAGGCTGTGATGCAACCTGGATTGACCATATCTAGACCCACAGCTCGATGAGACATAAGGGTGGACACTCTTGGGGCTGAAAGGTTGGGTGAGGTTGGGTGAGCAAACGCAGACCCTTTAAAGTAATACTGCGTGGTACCCATCCCATGGGTCCCAAATCTCCAGGTTCAAGGGCATCTTCCTTCATCGAAAACATGCATGAGAAACCCAGAAGATGGTACACCGTGTGATTTTGAAAGGTTTCTAATACGCACCTCATTTCTCATCTCCTTGTGCTCGGGTTCGCCTTTCCAGCTACTTTACTAGCAATCTCCCTACTTGGAGAATCAGCACCTTTAAGCTCCTGTTCCCTACAGGTTGCAATTTGTCCTGAGGATGAACGGGAAGAGGGGCAACCAATGAGAGACTAGATCTAGGTGTTGGGACAGGCACAGGTCACTTATTTTCCCATCAGGAAGAAGAATTAACCACAGGCTCAGCCTGCTGCCCAGAAGCAGAATAGGGCCTGAGGCAATCCCGCGCTTTTGCGGCCAGCTCCCAAAAAAGCCAGTTGAAAAATGGAGCTCAGGGACACTGCAATTCACAAACCCGCAGAGTTATTAATGATAACTCTCATCCACAGATATATTGAGGGAAGGCAACGAAGAGGATTTGAAAGCAAGGCAGAATTGCAGGAAACAGGTTTCAGGAGGTAGATTCGAATCGCCTTTAAAGCACATGAAAAGCGGCAAAACGTCGACAATGATGCCCTTGGCCAAAAAGGGCGTATGCGTTTTTTCCTGAATATATTCAGGAAAAAACGCATACGCCCTTTTTGGCCAACCAAGCAACCTGGAAAGGCAAATCAGCGCTACAAAGAAGTCTCGCTTCCCATCGGTCAAAAGGGTCATGCTGCAAAAAGTGTCAAAACCATAAATGCAGGACAGGCCATGGAGAAATGGCAGCCTTGCTACGCTGATGGGCGGGATGTAAATTGCCAACAGCCACTCTGGAGAAGTGTACGGTGTGTCCTGAAACATCGAAAAAACACAGCTTAGGGAGCATAGGGCACGTCCACTCATGGGCGTATAAATTGGGAAAACTAAAAATCAGCAAGACACAGGCACCCCAAAGTTTAGGGCTGCTCTGTTGACAAGAACCTCCACTTCATGACACCTTAAATATCCCAGGAAAGAGAAAAATGGATAAAGAAGTTGTGGTCCTTATGTACAATGGAATATCACTCAGACATGAAATCAATGTCATAAGGCCAGTAGAAGCAAGATGAGTGGATTTAGATACGACGATTCTAAGTGAAATAAGTCACACAGAAAAAGACACTTATCATAAGCTATCACTTATAGAGGGAATGTAAAAACCGCTACACTTGAACTGAATTACAAAACAGAACAGAGTCACACGTTTAGAAAACACACTATGGCTGCTTAACGGGAAAGGTGAGGTGGGGTGAGGCATAAAACAAGGGTTTCAAATTCGCTCAGATACCGTTCCATACACCCAATATGTAATAGACAAGACCTACTCCTTGCTCAGTGAACTGGACTCAACACCCCCTATTCACCGCACAAGAATATATGTGACTAGTAAGAATCTTAAAACCTATGTATTGATATCTGTCTGGAAGTGAGTCAAGTGGGTGTAAAGCCGCATAAACACAGCCGTGAAAAGCAGCTAAACCCCATTATAAAAATAAATTACTTTTAAAAACCCGTAAAACAAAGACAGTGAAAGAGAGAGAAATTCTTACACAATTCGTTCAGAGGCTGTGATGCAACCTGGATTGACCATATCTAGACCCACAGCTGGATGAGACATAAGGGTGGACACTCTTGGGGCTGAAAGTTTGGGTGAGGTTGGGTGAGCAAACGCAGACCCTTTAAAGTAATACTGCGTGGTACCCATCCCATGGGTCCCAAATCTCCAGGTTCAAGGGCATCTTCCTACATCGAAAACATGCATGAGAAACCCAGAAGATGGTACACCGTGTGATTTTGAAAGGTTTCTAATACGCACCTCATTTCTCATCCCCTTGTGCTCGGGTTCGCTATTCCAGCTACTTTACTAGCAATCCCCCTACTTGGAGAATCAGCACCTTTAAGCTCCTGTTCCCTACAGGTTGCAATTTGTCCTGAGGATGAACGGGAAGAGGGGCAACCAATGAGAGACTAGATCTAGGTGTTGGGACAGGCACAGGTCACTCTATTTTCCCATCAGGAAGAAGAATTAATCACAGGCTCAGCCTGCCGCCGAGAAGCAGAATAGGGCCTGAGGCAATCCCGCGCTTTTGCGGCCAGCTCCCTAAAAAGCGAGTTGAAAAATGGAGCTCAGGGACACTGCAATTCACAAACCCGCAGAGTTATAAATGATAACCCTCATCCACAGATATATTGAGGGAAGGCAACGAAGAGAATTTGAAAGCAAGGCAGAATTGCAGGAAACAGATTTCAGGAGGTAGATACGAATCGCCTTTAAAGCACATGAAAAGCGGCAAAACGTCGACAATGATGCCCTTGGCCAAAAAGGGCGCATGCGTTTTTTCCTGAATATATTCAGGAAAAAACGCATGCGCCCTTTTTGGCCAACCAAGCAACCTGGAAAGGCAAATCAGCGCTACAAAGAAGTCTCGCTTCCCATCGGTCAAAAGGGTCATGCTGCAAAATGTGTCAAAACCAGAAATGCAGGACAGGCCATGGAGAAATGGCAGCATTGCTACGCTGATGGGCGGGATGTAAATTGCCAACAGCCACTCTGGAGAAGTGTACGGTGTGTCCTGAAACATCGAAAAAACACAGCTTAGGGAGCATAGGGCACGTCCACTCATGGGCGTATAAATTGGGAAAACTAAAAATCAGCAAGACACAGGCACCCCAAAGTTTAGGGCTGCTCTGTTGACAAGAACCTCCACTTCATGACACCTTAAATATCCCAGGAAAGAGGAAAATGGATAAAGAAGTTGTGGTCCTTATGTACAATCGAATATCACTCAGACATGAAATCAATGTCATAAGGCTAGTAGAAGCAAGATGAGTGGATTTAGGTACGACGATCCTAAGTGAAATAAGTCACACAGAAAAAGACACTTATCATAAGCTATCACTTATAGAGGGAATGTAAAAACCGCTACACTTGAACTGAATTACAAAACAGAACAGAGTCACACGTTTAGAAAACACACTATGCCTGCTTAACGGGAAAGGTGAGGTGGGGTGATGCATAAAACAAGGGTTTCAAATTCGCTCAGATACCGTTCCATACACCCAATATGTAATAGACAAGACCTACACCTTGCTCAGTGAACTGGACTCAACACCCCCTATTCACCGCACAAGAATATATCTGATTAGTAAGAATCGTAAAACCTATGTATTGATATCTGTCTGGAAGTGAGTCAAGTGGGTGTAAAGCCGCATAAACACAGCCGTGAAAAGCAGCTAAACCCCATTATAAAAATAAATTACTTTTAAAAACCCGTAAAACAAAGACAGTGAAAGAGAGAGAAATTCTTACACAATTCGTTCAGAGGCTGTGATGCAACCTGGATTGACCATATCTAGACCCACAGCTGGATGAGACATAAGGGTGGACACTCTTGGGGCTGAAAGGTTGGGTGAGGTTGGGTGAGCAAACGCAGACCCTTTAAAGTAATACTGCCTGGTACCCATCCCATGGGTCCCAAATCTCCAGGTTCAAGGGCATCTTCCTACATCGAAAACATGCATGAGAAACCCAGAAGTTGGTACACCGTGTGATTTTGAAAGGTTTCTAATACGCACCTCATTTCTCATCTCCTTGTGCTCGGGTTCGCCTTTCCAGCTACTTTACTAGCAATCTCCCTACTTGGAGAATCAGCACCTTTAAGCTCCTGTTCCCTACAGGTTGCAATTTGTCCTGAGGATGAACGGGAAGAGGGGCAACCAATGAGAGACTAGATCTAGGTGTTGGGACAGGCACAGGTCACTCTATTTTCCCATCAGGAATAAGAATTAACCACAGGCTCAGCCTGCTGCCCAGAAGCAGAATAGGGCCTGAGGCAATCCCGCGCTTTTGCGGCCAGCTCCCAAAAAAGCCAGTTGAAAAATGGAGCTCAGGGACACTGCAATTCACAAACCCGCAGAGTTATAAATGATAACTCTCATCCACAGATATATTGAGGGAAGGCAACGAAGAGGATTTGAAAGCAAGGCAGAATTGCAGGAAATAGGTTTCAGGAGGTAGATTCGAATCGCCTTTAAAGCACATGAAAAGCGGCAAAACGTCGACAATGATGCCCTTGGCCAAAAAGGGCGTATGCGTTTTTTCCTGAATATATTCAGGAAAAAACGCATACGCCCTTTTTGGCCAACCAAGCAACCTGGAAAGGCAAATCAGCGCTACAAAGAAGTCTCGCTTCCCATCGGTCAAAAGGGTCATGCTGCAAAAAGTGTCAAAACCATAAATGCAGGACAGGCCATGGAGAAATGGCAGCCTTGCTACGCTGATGGGCGGGATGTAAATTGCCAACAGCCACTCTGGAGAAGTGTACGGTGTGTCCTGAAACATCGAAAAAACACAGCTTAGGGAGCATAGGGCACGTCCACTCATGGGCGTATAAATTGGGAAAACTAAAAATCAGCAAGACACAGGCACCCCAAAGTTTAGGGCTGCTCTGTTGACAAGAACCTCCACTTCATGACACCTTAAATATCCCAGGAAAGAGAAAAATGGATAAAGAAGTTGTGGTCCTTATGTACAATGGAATATCACTCAGACATGAAATCAATGTCATAAGGCCAGTAGAAGCAAGATGAGTGGATTTAGATACGACGATTCTAAGTGAAATAAGTCACACAGAAAAAGACACTTATCATAAGCTATCACTTATAGAGGGAATGTAAAAACCGCTACACTTGAACTGAATTACAAAACAGAACAGAGTCACACGTTTAGAAAACACACTATGGCTGCTTAACGGGAAAGGTGAGGTGGGGTGATGCATAAAACAAGGGTTTCAAATTCGCTCAGATACCGTTCCATACACCCAATATGTAATAGACAAGACCTACTCCTTGCTCAGTGAACTGGACTCAACACCCCCTATTCACCGCACAAGAATATATGTGACTAGTAAGAATCTTAAAACCTATGTATTGATATCTGTCTGGAAGTGAGTCAAGTGGGTGTAAAGCCGCATAAACACAGCCGTGAAAAGCAGCTAAACCCCATTATAAAAATAAATTACTTTTAAAAACCCGTAAAACAAAGACAGTGAAAGAGAGAGAAATTCTTACACAATTCGTTCAGAGGCTGTGATGCAACCTGGATTGACCATATCTAGACCCACAGCTGGATGAGACATAAGGGTGGACACTCTTGGGGCTGAAAGTTTGGGTGAGGTTGGGTGAGCAAACGCAGACCCTTTAAAGTAATACTGCGTGGTACCCATCCCATGGGTCCCAAATCTCCAGGTTCAAGGGCATCTTCCTACATCGAAAACATGCATGAGAAACCCAGAAGATGGTACACCGTGTGATTTTGAAAGGTTTCTAATACGCACCTCATTTCTCATCTCCTTGTGCTCGGGTTCGCTATTCCAGCTACTTTACTAGCAATCTCCCTACTTGGAGAATCAGCACCTTTAAGCTCCTGTTCCCTACAGGTTGCAATTTGTCCTGAGGATGAACGGGAAGACGGGCAACCAATGAGAGACTAGATCTAGGTGTTGGGACAGGCACAGGTCACTCTATTTTCCCATCAGGAAGAAGAATTAACCACAGGCTCAGCCTGCCGCCGAGAAGCAGAATAGGGCCTGAGGCAATCCCGCGCTTTTGCGGCCAGCTCCCTAAAAAGCGAGTTGAAAAATGGAGCTCAGGGACACTGCAATTCACAAACCCGCAGAGTTATAAATGATAACCCTCATCCACAGATATATTGAGGGAAGGCAACGAAGAGAATTTGAAAGCAAGGCAGAATTGCAGGAAACAGATTTCAGGAGGTAGATACGAATCGCCTTTAAAGCACATGAAAAGCGGCAAAACGTCGACAATGATGCCCTTGGCCAAAAAGGGCGCATGCGTTTTTTCCTGAATATATTCAGGAAAAAACGCATGCGCCCTTTTTGGCCAACCAAGCAACCTGGAAAGGCAAATCAGCGCTACAAAGAAGTCTCGCTTCCCATCGGTCAAAAGGGTCATGCTGCAAAATGTGTCAAAACCAGAAATGCAGGACAGGCCATGGAGAAATGGCAGCATTGCTACGCTGATGGGCGGGATGTAAATTGCCAACAGCCACTCTGGGGAAGTGTACGGTGTGTCCTGAAACATCGAAAAAACACAGCTCTAGGAGCATAGGGCACGTCCACTCATGGGCGTATAAATTGGGAAAACTAAAAATCAGCAAGACACAGGCACCCCAAAGTTTAGGGCTGCTCTGTTGACAAGAACCTCCACTTCATGACACCTTAAATATCCCAGGAAAGAGGAAAATGGATAAAGAAGTTGTGGTCCTTATGTACAATGGAATATCACTCAGACATGAAATCAATGTCATAAGGCTAGTAGAAGCAAGATGAGTGGATTTAGGTACGACGATCCTAAGTGAAAAAAGTCACACAGAAAAAGACACTTATCATAAGCTATCACTTATAGAGGGAATGTAAAAACCGCTACACTTGAACTGAATTACAAAACAGAACAGAGTCACACGTTTAGAAAACACACTATGCCTGCTTAACGGGAAAGGTGAGGTGGGGTGATGCATAAAACAAGGGTTTCAAATTCGCTCAGATACCGTTCCATACACCCAATATGTAATAGACAAGACCTACACCTTGCTCAGTGAACTGGACTCAACACCCCCTATTCACCGCACAAGAATATATCTGATTAGTAAGAATCGTAAAACCTATGTATTGATATCTGTCTGGAAGTGAGTCAAGTGGGTGTAAAGCCGCATAAACACAGCCGTGAAAAGCAGCTAAACCCCATTATAAAAATAAATTACTTTTAAAAACCCGTAAAACAAAGACAGTGAAAGAGAGAGAAATTCTTACAAAATTCGTTCAGAGGCTGTGATGCAACCTGGATTGACCATATCTAGACCCACAGCTGGATGAGACATAAGGGTGGACACTCTTGGGGCTGAAAGGTTGGGTGAGGTTGGGTGAGCAAACGCAGACCCTTTAAAGTAATACTGCCTGGTACCCATCCCATGGGTCCCAAATCTCCAGGTTCAAGGGCATCTTCCTACATCGAAAACATGCATGAGAAACCCAGAAGTTGGTACACCGTGTGATTTTGAAAGGTTTCTAATACGCACCTCATTTCTCATCTCCTTGTGCTCGGGTTCGCCTTTCCAGCTACTTTACTAGCAATCTCCCTACTTGGAGAATCAGCACCTTTAAGCTCCTGTTCCCTACAGGTTGCAATTTGTCCTGAGGATGAACGGGAAGAGGGGCAACCAATGAGAGACTAGATCTAGGTTTTGGGACAGGCACAGGTCACTCTATTTTCCCATCAGGAAGAAGAATTAACCACAGGCTCAGCCTGCCGCCCAGAAGCAGAATAGGGCCTGAGGCAATCCCGCGCTTTTGCAGCCAGCTCCCGAAAAAGCGAGTTGAAAAATGGAGCTCAGGGACACTGCAATTCACAAACCCGCAGAGTTATAAATGACAACTCTCATCCACAGATATATTGAGGGAAGGCAATGAAGAGGATTTGAAAGCAAGGCAGAATTGCAGGAAACAGGTTTCAGGAGGTAGATTCGAATCGCCTTTAAAGCACATGAAAAGCGGCAAAACGTCGACAATGATGCCCTTGGCCAAAAAGGGTGTAGCGTTTTTTCCTGAATATATTCAGGAAAAAACGCATACGCCCTTTTTGGCCAACCAAGCAACCTGCAAAGGCAAATCAGCGCTACAAAGAAGTCTCGCTTCCCATCGGTCAAAAGGGTCATGCTGCAAAAAGTGTCAAAACCATAAATGCAGGACAGGCCATGGAGAAATGGCAGCCTTGCTACGCTGATGGGCGGGATGTAAATTGCCAACAGCCACTCTGGAGAAGTGTACGGTGTGCCCTGAAACATCGAAAAAACACAGCTTAGGGAGCATAGGGCACGTCCACTCATGGGCGTATAAATTGGGAAAACTAAAAATCAGCAAGACACAGGCACCCCAAAGTTTAGGGCTGCTCTGTTGACAAGAACCTCCACTTCATGACACCTTAAATATCCCAGGAAAGAGAAAAATGGATAAAGAAGTTGTGGTCCTCATGTACAATGGAATATCACTCAGACATGAAATAAATGTCATAAGGCCAGTAGAAGCAAGATGAGTGGATTTAGATACGACGATCCTAAGTGAAATAAGTCACACAGAAAAAGACACTTATCATAAGCTATCACTTATAGAGGGAATGTAAAAACCGCTACACTTGAACTGAATTACAAAACAGAACAGAGTCACACGTTTAGAAAACACACTATGGCTGCTTAACGGGAAAGGTGAGGTGGGGTGATGCATAAAACAAGGGTTTCAAATTCGCTCAGATACCGTTCCATACACCCAATATGTAATAGACAAGACCTACTCCTTGCTCAGTGAACTGGACTCAACAACCCCTATTCACCGCACAAGAATACATGTGACAAGTAAGAATCTTAAAACCTATGTATTGATATCTGTCTGGAAGTGAGTCAAGTGGGTGTAAAGCCGCATAAACACAGCCGTGAAAAGCAGCTAAACCCCATTATAAAAATAAATTACTTTTAAAAACCCGTAAAACAAAGACAGTGAAAGAGAGAGAAATTCTTACACAATTCGTTCAGAGGCTGTGATGCAACCTGGATTGACCATATCTAGACCCACAGCTGGATGAGACATAAGGGTGGACACTCTTGGGGCTGAAAGGTTGGGTGAGGTTGGGTGAGCAAACGCAGACCCTTTAAAGTAATACTGCGTGGTACCCATCCCATGGGTCCCAAATCTCCAGGTTCAAGGGCATCTTCCTACATCGAAAACATGCATGAGAAACCCAGAAGATGGTACACCGTGTGATTTTGAAAGGTTTCTAATACGCACCTCATTTCTCATCTCCTTGTGCTCGGGTTCGCCTTTCCAGCTACTTTACTAGCAATCTCCCTACTTGGAGAATCAGCACCTTTAAGCTCCTGTTCCCTACAGGTTGCAATTTGTCCTGAGGATGAACGGGAAGAGGGGCAACCAATGAGAGACTAGATCTAGGTGTTGGGACAGGCACAGGTTACTCTATTTTCCCATCAGGAAGAAGAATTAACCACAGGCTCAGCCTGCCGCCCAGAAGCAGAATAAGGCCTGAGGCAATCCCGCGCTTTTGCGGCCAGCTCCCTAAAAAGCGAGTTGAAAAATGGAGCTCAGGGACACTGCAATTCACAAACCCGCAGAGTTATAAATGATAACCCTCATCCACAGATATATTGAGGGAAGGCAACGAAGAGAATTTGAAAGCAAGGCAGAATTGCAGGAAACAGATTTCAGGAGGTAGATTCGAATCGCCTTTAAAGCACATGAAAAGCGGCAAAACGTCGACAATGATGCCCTTGGCCAAAAAGGGCGCATGCGTTTTTTCCTGAATATATTCAGGAAAAAACGCATACGCCCTTTTTGGCCAACCAAGCAACCTGGAAAGGCAAATCAGCGCTACAAAGAAGTCTCGCTTCCCATCGGTCAAAAGGGTCATGCTGCAAAATGTGTCAAAACCAGAAATGCAGGACAGGCCATGGAGAAATGGCAGCATTGCTACGCTGATGGGCGGGATGTAAATTGCCAACAGCCACTCTGGAGAAGTGTACGGTGTGTCCTGAAACATCGAAAAAACACAGCTTAGGGAGCATAGGGCACGTCCACTCATCGGCGTATAAATTGGGAAAACTAAAAATCAGCAAGACACAGGCACCCCAAAGTTTAGGGCTGCTCTGTTGACAAGAACCTCCACTTCATGACACCTTAAATATCCCAGGAAAGAGAAAAATGGATAAAGAAGTTGTGGTCCTCATGTACAATGGAATATCACTCAGACATGAAATAAATGTCATAAGGCCAGTAGAAGCAAGATGAGTGGATTTAGATACGACGATCGTAAGTGAAATAAGTCACACAGAAAAAGACACTTATCATAAGCTATCACTTATAGAGGGAATGTAAAAACCGCTACACTTGAACTGAATTACAGAACAGAACAGAGTCACACGTTTAGAAAACACACTATGGCTGCTTAACGGGAAAGGTGAGGTGGGGTGATGCATAAAACAAGGGTTTCAAATTCGCTCAGATACCGTTCCATACACGCAATATGTAATAGACAAGACCTACTCCTTGCTCAGTGAACTGGACTCAACACCTCCTATTCACCGCACAAGAATATATGTGACTAGTAAGAATCTTAAAACCTATGTATTGATATCTGTCTGGAAGTGAGTCAAGTGGGTGTAAAGCCGCATAAACACAGCCGTGAAAAGCAGCTAAACCCCATTATAAAAATAAATTACTTTTAAAAACCCGTAAAACAAAGACAGTGAAAGAGAGAGAAATTCTTACACAATTCGTTCAGAGGCTGTGATGCAACCTGGACTGACCATATCTAGACCCACAGCTGGATGAGACATAAGGGTGGACACTCTTGGGGCTCAAAGGTTGGGTGAGGTTGGGTGAGCAAGCGCAGACCCTTTAAAGTAATACTGCCTGGTACCCATCCCATGGGTCCCAAATCTCCAGGTTCAAGGGCATCTTCCTACATCGAAAACATGCATGAGAAACCCAGAAGATGGTACACCGTGTGATTTTGAAAGGTTTCTAATACGCACCTCATTTCTCATCTCCTTGTGCTCGGGTTCGCATTTCCAGCTACTTTACTAGCAATCTCCCTACTTGGAGAATCAGCACCTTTAAGCTCCTGTTCCCTACAGGTTGCAATTTGTCCTGAGGATGAACGGGAAGAGGGGCAACCAATGAGAGACTAGATCTAGGTGTTGGGACAGGCACAGGTCACTCTATTTTCCCATCAGGAAGAAGAATTAACCACAGGCTCAGCCTGCCGCCCAGAAGCAGAATAGGGCCTGAGGCAATCCCGCGCTTTTGCGGCCAGCTCCCAAAAATGCCAGTTGAAAAATGGAGCTCAGGGACACTGCAATTCACAAACCCGCAGAGTTATAAATGATAACTCTCATCCACAGATATATTGAGGGAAGGCAACGAAGAGGATTTCAAAGCAAGGCAGAATTGCAGGAAACAGGTTTCAGGAGGTAGATTCGAATCGCCTTTAAAGCACATGAAAAGCGGCAAAACGTCGACAATGATGCCCTTGGCCAAAAAGGGCGTATGCGTTTTTTCCTGAATATATTCAGGAAAAAACACATACGCCCTTTTTGGCCAACCAAGCAACCTGGAAAGGCAAATCAGCGCTACAAAGAAGTCTCGCTTCCCATCGGTCAAAAGGGTCATGCTGAAAAAGTGTCAAAACCATAAATGCAGGACAGGCCATGGAGAAATGGCAGCCTTGCTACGCTGATGGGCGGGATGTAAATTGCCAACAGCCACTCTGGAGAAGTGTACGGTGTGTCCTGAAACATCGAAAAAACACAGCTTAGGGAGCATAGGGCACGTCCACTCATGGGCGTATAAATTGGGAAAACTAAAAATCAGCAAGACACAGGCACCCCAAAGTTTAGGGCTGCTCTGTTGACAAGAACCTCCACTTCATGACACCTTAAATATCCCAGGAAAGAGAAAAATGGATAAAGAAGTTGTGGTCCTTATGTACAATGGAATATCACTCAGACATGAAATCAATGTCATAAGGCCAGTAGAAGCAAGATGAGTGGATTTAGATACGACGATTCTAAGTGAAATAAGTCACACAGAAAAAGACACTTATCATAAGCTATCACTTATAGAGGGAATGTAAAAACCGCTACACTTGAACTGAATTACAAAACAGAACAGAGTCACACGTTTAGAAAACACACTATGGCTGCTTAACGGGAAAGGTGAGGTGGGGTGATGCATAAAACAAGGGTTTCAAATTCGCTCAGATACCGTTCCATACACCCAATATGTAATAGACAAGACCTACTCCTTGCTCAGTGAACTGGACTCAACACCCCCTATTCACCGCACAAGAATATATGTGACAAGTAAGAATCTTAAAACCTATGTAATAATATCTGTCTGGAAGTGAGTCAAGTGGGTGTAAAGCCGCATAAACACAGCCGTGAAAAGCAGCTAAACCCCATTATAAAAATAAATTACTTTTAAAAACCCGTAAAACAAAGACAGTGAAAGAGAGAGAAATTCTTACACAATTCGTTCAGAGGCTGTGATGCAACCTGGATTGACCATATCTAGACCCACAGCTGGAAGAGACATAAGGGTGGACACTCTTGGGGCTGAAAGGTTGGGTGAGGTTGGGTGAGCAAACGCAGACCCTTTAAAGTAATACTGCCTGGTACCCATCCCATGGGTCCCAAATCTCCAGGTTCAAGGGCATCTTCCTACATCGAAAACATGCATGAGAAACCCAGAAGATGGTACACCGTGTGATTTTGAAAGGTTTCTAATATGCACCTCATTTCTCATCTCCTTGTGCTCGGGTTCGCCTTTCCAGCTACTTTACTAGCAATCTCCCTACTTGGAGAATCAGCACCTTTAAGCTCCTGTTCCCTACAGGTTGCAATTTGTCCTGAGGATGAACGGGAAGAGGGGCAACCAATGAGAGACTAGATCTAGGTGTTGGGACAGGCACAGGTCACTCTATTTTCCCATCAGGAAGAAGAATTAACCACAGGCTCAGCCTGCCGCCCAGAAGCAGAATAGGGCCTGAGGCAATCCCGCGCTTTTGCGGCCAGCTCCCTAAAAAGCGAGTTGAAAAATGGAGCTCAGGGACACTGCAATTCACAAACCCGCAGAGTTATAAATGATAACCCTCATCCACAGATATATTGAGGGAAGGCAACGAAGAGAATTTGAAAGCAAGGCAGAATTGCAGGAAACAGATTTCAGGAGGTAGATTCGAATCGCCTTTAAAGCACATGAAAAGCGGCAAAACGTCGACAATGATGCCCATGGCCAAAAAGGGCGCATGCGTTTTTTCCTGAATATATTCAGGAAAAAACGCATACGCCCTTTTTGGCCAACCAAGCAACCTGGAAAGGCAAATCAGCGCTACAAAGAAGTCTCGCTTCCCATCGGTCAAAAGGGTCATGCTGCAAAATGTGTCAAAACCAGAAATGCAGGACAGGCCATGGAGAAATGGCAGCATTGCTACGCTGATGGGCGGGATGTAAATTGCCAACAGCCACTCTGGAGAAGTGTACGGTGTGTCCTGAAACATCGAAAAAACACAGCTCTAGGAGCATAGGGCACGTCCACTCATGGGCGTATAAATTGGGAAAACTAAAAATCAGCAAGACACAGGCACCCCAAAGTTTAGGGCTGCTCTGTTGACAAGAACCTCCACTTCATGACACCTTAAATATCCCAGGAAAGAGGAAAATGGATAAAGAAGTTGTGGTCCTTATGTACAATGGAATATCACTCAGACATGAAATCAATGTCATAAGGCTAGTAGAAGCAAGATGAGTGGATTTAGGTACGACGATCCTAAGTGAAATAAGTCACACAGAAAAAGACACTTATCATAAGCTATCACTTATAGTGGGAATGTAAAAACCGCTACACTTGAACTGAATTACAAAACAGAACAGAGTCACACGTTTAGAAAACACACTATGCCTGCTTAACGGGAAAGGTGAGGTGGGGTGATGCATAAAACAAGGGTTTCAAATTCGCTCAGATACCGTTCCATACACCCAATATGTAATAGACAAGACCTACACCTTGCTCAGTGAACTGGACTCAACACCCCCTATTCACCGCACAAGAATATATCTGATTAGTAAGAATCGTAAAACCTATGTATTGATATCTGTCTGGAAGTGAGTCAAGTGGGTGTAAAGCCGCATAAACACAGCCGTGAAAAGCAGCTAAACCCCATTATAAAAATAAATTACTTTGAAAAACCCGTAAAACAAAGACAGTGAAAGAGAGAGAAATTCTTACAAAATTCGTTCAGAGGCTGTGATGCAACCTGGATTGACCATATCTAGACCCACAGCTGGATGAGACATAAGGGTGGACACTCTTGGGGCTGAAAGGTTGGGTGAGGTTGGGTGAGCAAACGCAGACCCTTTAAAGTAATACTGCCTGGTACCCATCCCATGGGTCCCAAATCTCCAGGTTCAAGGGCATCTTCCTACATCGAAAACATGCATGAGAAACCCAGAAGTTGGTACACCGTGTGATTTTGAAAGGTTTCTAATACGCACCTCATTTCTCATCTCCTTGTGCTCGGGTTCGCCTTTCCAGCTACTTTACTAGCAATCTCCCTACTTGGAGAATCAGCACCTTTAAGCTCCTGTTCCCTACAGGTTGCAATTTGTCCTGAGGATGAACGGGAAGAGGGGCAACCGATGAGAGACTAGATCTAGGTTTTGGGACAGGCACAGGTCACTCTATTTTCCCATCAGGAAGAAGAATTAACCACAGGCTCAGCCTGCCGCCCAGAAGCAGAATAGGGCCTGAGGCAATCCCGCGCTTTTGCGGCCAGCTCCCAAAAAAGCGAGTTGAAAAATGGAGCTCAGGGACACTGCAATTCACAAACCCGCAGAGTTATAAATGACAACTCTCATCCACAGATATATTGAGGGAAGGCAATGAAGAGGATTTGAAAGCAAGGCAGAATTGCAGGAAACAGGTTTCAGGAGGTAGATTCGAATCGCCTTTAAAGCACATGAAAAGCGGCAAAACGTCGACAATGATGCCCTTGGCCAAAAAGGTTGTAGCGTTTTTTCCTGAATATATTCAGGAAAAAACGCATACGCCCTTTTTGTCCAACAAAGCAACCTGCAAAGGCAAATCAGCGCTACAAAGAAGTCTCGCTTCCCATCGGTCAAAAGGGTCATGCTGCAAAAAGTGTCAAAACCATAAATGCAGGACAGGCCATGGAGAAATGGCAGCCTTGCTACGCTGATGGGCGGGATGTAAATTGCCAACAGCCACTCTGGAGAAGTGTACGGTGTGCCCTGAAACATCGAAAAAACACAGCTTAGGGAGCATAGGGCACGTCCACTCATGGGCGTATAAATTGGGAAAACTAAAAATCAGCAAGACACAGGCACCCCAAAGTTTAGGGCTGCTCTGTTGACAAGAACCTCCACTTCATGACACCTTAAATATCCCAGGAAAGAGAAAAATGGATAAAGAAGTTGTGGTCCTCATGTACAATGGAATATCACTCAGACATGAAATCAATGTCATAAGGCCAGTAGAAGCAAGATGAGTGGATTTAGATACGACGATCCTAAGTGAAATAAGTCACACAGAAAAAGACACTTATCATAAGCTATCACTTATAGAGGGAATGTAAAAACCGCTACACTTGAACTGAATTACAAAACAGAACAGAGTCACACGTTTAGAAAACACACTATGGCTGCTTAACGGGAAAGGTGAGGTGGGGTGATGCATAAAACAAGGGTTTCAAATTCGCTCAGATACCGTTCCATACACCCAATATGTAATAGACAAGACCTACTCCTTGCTCAGTGAACTGGACTCAACACCTCCTATTCACCGCACAAGAATATATGTGACTAGTAAGAATCTTAAAACATATGTATTGATATCTGTCTGGAAGTGAGTCAAGTGGGTGTAAAGCCGCATAAACACAGCCGTGAAAAGCAGCTAAACCCCATTATAAAACTAAATTACTTTTAAAAACCCGTAAAACAAAGACAGTGAAAGAGAGAGAAATTCTTACACAATTCGTTCAGAGGCTGTGATGCAACCTGGACTGACCATATCTAGACCCACAGCTGGATGAGACATAAGGGTGGACACTCTTGGGGCTCAAAAGTTGGGTGAGGTTGGGTGAGCAAGCGCAGACCCTTTAAAGTAATACTGCCTGGTACCCATCCCATGGGTCCCAAATCTCCAGGTTCAAGGGCATCTTCCTACATCGAAAACATGCATGAGAAACCCAGAAGATGGTACACCGTGTGATTTTGAAAGGTTTCTAAGACGCACCTCATTTCTCATCTCCTTGTGCTCGGGTTCGCCTTTCCAGCTACTTTACTAGCAATCTCCCTACTTGGAGAATCAGCACCTTTAAGCTCCTGTTCCCTACAGGTTGCAATTTGTCCTGAGGATGAACGGGAAGAGGGGCAACCAATGAGAGACTAGATCTAGGTGTTGGGACAGGCACAGGTCACTCTATTTTCCCATCAGGAAGAAGAATTAACCACAGGCTCAGCCTGCCGCCCAGAAGCAGAATAGTGCCTGAGGCAATCCCGCGCTTTTGCGGCCAGCTCCCAAAAAAGCGAGTTGAAAAATGGAGCTCAGGGACACTGCAATTCACAAACCCGCAGAGTTATAAATGATAACTCTCATCCACAGATATATTGAGGGAAGGCAACGAAGAGGATTTGAAAGCAAGGCAGAATTGCAGGAAACAGGTTTCAGGAGGTAGATTCGAATCGCCTTTAAAGCACATGAAAAGCGGCAAAACGTCGACAATGATGCCCTTGGCCAAAAAGGGCGTATGCGTTTTTTCCTGAATATATTCAGGAAAAAACGCATACGCCCTTTTTGGCCAACCAAGCAACCTGGAAAGGCAAATCAGCGCTACAAAGTAGTCTCGCTTCCCATAGGTCAAAAGGGTCATGCTGCAAAAAGTGTCAAAACCATAAATGCAGGACAGGCCATGGAGAAATGGCAGCCTTGCTACGCTGATGGGTGGGATGTAAATTGCCAACAGCCACTCTGGAGAAGTGTACGGTGTGCCCTGAAACATCGAAAAAACACAGCTTAGGGAGCATAGGGCAGGTCCACTCATGGGCGTATAAATTGGGAAAACTAAAAATCAGCAAGACACAGGCACCCCAAAGTTTAGGGCTGCTCTGTTGACAAGAACCTCCACTTCATGACACCTTAAATATCCCAGGAAAGAGAAAAATGGATAAAGAAGTTGTGGTCCTCATGTACAATGGAATATCACTCAGACATGAAATCAATGTCATAAGGCCAGTAGAAGCAAGATGAGTGGATTTAGATACGACGATCCTAAGTGAAATAAGTCACACAGAAAAAGACACTTATCATAAGCTATCACTTAGAGAGGGAATGTAAAAACCGCTACACTTGAACTGAATTACAAAACAGAACAGAGTCACACGTTTAGAAAACACACTATGGCTGCTTAACGGGAAAGGTGAGGTGGGGTGATGCATAAAACAAGGGTTTCAAATTCGCTCAGATACCGTTCCATACACCCAATATGTAAAAGACAAGACCTACTCCTTGCTCAGTGAACTGGACTCAACACCTCCTATTCACCGCACAAGAATATATGTGACTAGTAAGAATCTTAAAACCTATGTATTGATATCTGTCTGGAAGTGAGTCAAGTGGGTGTAAAGCCGCATAAACACAGCCGTGAAAAGCAGCTAAACCCCATTATAAAAATAAATTACTTTTAAAAACCCGTAAAACAAAGACAGTGAAAGAGAGAGAAATTCTTACACAATTCGTTCAGAGGCTGTGATGCAACCTGGACTGACCATATCTAGACCCACAGCTGGATGAGACATAAGGGTGGACACTCTTGGGGCTCAAAGGTTGGGTGAGGTTGGGTGAGCAAGCGCAGACCCTTTAAAGTAATACTGCCTGGTACCCATCCCATGGGTCCCAAATCTCCAGGTTCAAGGGCATCTTCCTACATCGAAAACATGCATGAGAAACCCAGAAGATGGTACACCGTGTGATTTTGAAAGGTTTCTAATACGCACCTCATTTCTCATCTCCTTGTGCTCGGGTTCGCCTTTCCAGCTACTTTACTAGCAATCTCCCTACTTGGAGAATCAGCACTTTTAAGCTCCTGTTCCCTACAGGTTGCAATTTGTCCTGAGGATGAACGGGAAGAGGGGCAACCAATGAGACACTAGATCTAGGTGTTGGGACAGGCACAGGTCACTCTATTTTCCCATCAGGAAGAAGAATTAACCACAGGCTCAGCCTGTCGCCCAGAAGCAGAATAGGGCCTGAGGCAATCCCGCGCTTTTGCGGCCAGCTCCCAAAAAAGCCAGTTGAAAAATGGAGCTCAGGGACACTGCAATTCACAAACTCGCAGAGTTATAAATGATAACTCTCATCCACAGATATATTGAGGGAAGGCAACGAAGAGGATTTCAAAGCAAGGCAGAATTGCAGGAAACAGGTTTCAGGAGGTAGATTCGAATCGCCTTTAAAGCACATGAAAAGTCGCAAAACGTCGACAATGATGCCCTTGGCCAAAAAGGGCGTATGCGTTTTTTCCTGAATATATTCAGGAAAAAACGCATACGCCCTTTTTGGCGAACCAAGCAACCTGGAAATGCAAATCAGCGCTACAAAGAAGTCTCGCTTCCCATCGGTCAAAAGGGTCATGCTGCAAAAAGTGTCAAAACCATAAATGCAGGACAGGCCATGGAGAAATGGCAGCCTTGCTACGCTGATGGGCGGGATGTAAATTGCCAACAGCCACACTGGAGAAGTGTACGGTGTGTCCTGAAACATCGAAAAAACACAGCTTAGGGAGCATAGGGCACGTCCACTCATGGGCGTATAAATTGGGAAAACTAAAAATCAGCAAGACACAGGCACCCCAAAGTTTAGGGCTGCTCTGTTGACAAGAACCTCCACTTCATGACACCTTAAATATCCCAGGAAAGAGAAAAATGGATAAAGAAGTTGTGGTCCTTATGTACAATGGAATATCACTCAGACATGAAATCAATGTCATAAGGCCAGTAGAAGCAAGATGAGTGGATTTAGATACGACGATTCTAAGTGAAATAAGTCACACAGAAAAAGACACTTATCATAAGCTATCACTTAGAGAGGGAATGTAAAAACCGCTACACTTGAACTGAATTACAAAACAGAACAGTGTCACACGTTTAGAAAACACACTATGGCTGCTTAACGGGAAAGGTGAGGTGGGGTGATGCATAAAACAAGGGTTTCAAATTCGCTCAGATACCGTTCCATACACCCAATATGTAATAGACAAGACCTACTCCTTGCTCAGTGAACTGGACTCAACACCTCCTATTCACCGCACAAGAATATATGTGACTAGTAAGAATCTTAAAACCAATGTATTGATATCTGTCTGGAAGTGAGTCAAGTGGGTGTAAAGCCGCATAAACACAGCCGTGAAAAGCAGCTAAACCCCATTATAAAAATAAATTACTTTTAAAAACCCGTAAAACAAAGACAGTGAAAGAGAGAGAAATTCTTACACAATTCGTTCAGAGGCTGTGATGCAACCTGGATTGACCATATCTAGACCCACAGCTGGATGAGACATAAGGGTGGACACTCTTGGGGCTGAAAGGTTGGGTGAGGTTGGGTGAGCAAACGCAGACCCTTTAAAGTAATACTGCCTGGTATCCATCCCATGGGTCCCAAATCTCCAGGTTCAAGGGCATCTTCCTACATCGAAAACATGCATGAGAAACCCAGAAGATGGTACACCGTGTGATTTTGAAAGGTTTCTAATACGCACCTCATTTCTCATCTCCTTGTGCTCGGGTTCGCCATTCCAGCTACTTTACTAGCAATCTCCCTACTTGGAGAATCAGCACCTTTAAGCTCCTGTTCCCTACAGGTTGCAATTTGTCCTGAGGATGAACGGGAAGAGGGGCAACCAATGAGAGACTAGATCTAGGTGTTGGGACAGGCACAGGTCACTCTATTTTCCCATCAGGAAGAAGAATTAACCACAGGCTCAGCCTGCCGCCCAGAAGCAGAATAGGGCCTGAGGCAATCCCGCGCTTTTGCGGCCAGCTCCCAAAAAAGCGAGTTGAAAAATGGAGCTCAGGGACACTGCAATTCACAAACCCGCAGACTTATAAATGATAACTCTCATCCACAGATATATTGAGGGAAGGCAACGAAGAGGATTTGAAAGCAAGGCAGAATTGCAGGAAACAGATTTCAGGAGGTAGATACGAATCGCCTTTAAAGCACATGAAAAGCGGCAAAACGTCGACAATGATGCCCTTGGCCAAAAAGGGCGTATGCGTTTTTTCCTGAATATATTCAGGAAAAAACGCATACGCCCTTTTTGGCCAACCAAGCAACCTGGAAAGGCAAATCAGCGCTACAAAGAAGTCTCGCTTCCCATCGGTCAAAAGGGTCATGCTGCAAAAAGTGTCAAAACCATAAATGCAGGACAGGCCATGGAGAAATGGCAGCCTTGCTACGCTGATGGGCGGGATGTAAATTGCCAACAGCCACTCTGGAGAAGTGCACGGTGTGTCCTGAAACATCGAAAAAACACAGCTTAGGGAGCATAGGGCACGTCCACTCATGGGCGTATAAATTGGGAAAACTAAAAATCAGCAAGACACAGGCACCCCAAAGTTTAGGGCTGCTCTGTTGACAAGAACCTCCACTTCACGACACCTTAAATATCCCAGGAAAGAGAAAAATGGATAAAGAAGTTGTGGTCCTTATGTACAATGGAATATCACTCAGACATGAAATCAATGTCATAAGGCTACTAGAAGCAAGATGAGTGGATTTAGGTATGACAATTCTAAGTGAAATAAGTCACACAGAAAAAGACACTTATCATAAGCTATCACTTAGAGAGGGAATGTAAAAACCGCTACACTTGAACTGAATTACAAAACAGAACAGAGTCACACGTTTAGAAAACACACTATGGCTGCTTAACGGGAAAGGTGAGGTGGGGTGATGCATAAAACAAGGGTTTCAAATTCGCTCAGATACCGTTCCATACACCCAATATGTAATAGACAAGACCTACTCCTTGCTCAGTGAACTGGACTCAACACCCCCTATTCACCGCACAAGAATATATGTGACTAGTAAGAATCTTAAAACCTATGTATTGATATCTGTCTGAAAGTGAGTCAAGTGGGTGTAAAGCCGCATAAACACAGCCGTGAAAAGCAGCTAAACCCCATTATAAAACTAAATTACTTTTAAAAACCCGTAAAACAAAGACAGTGAAAGAGAGAGAAATTCTTACACAATTCGTTCAGAGGCTGTGATGCAACCTGGACTGACCATATCTAGACCCACAGCTGGATGAGACATAAGGGTGGACACTCTTGGGGCTCAAAAGTTGGGTGAGGTTGGGTGAGCAAGCGCAGACCCTTTAAAGTAATACTGCCTGGTACCCATCCCATGGGTCCCAAATCTCCAGGTTCAAGGGCATCTTCCTACATCGAAAACATGCATGAGAAACCCAGAAGATGGTACACCGTGTGATTTTGAAAGGTTTCTAAGACGCACCTCATTTCTCATCTCCTTGTGCTCGGGTTCGCCTTTCCAGCTACTTTACTAGCAATCTCCCTACTTGGAGAATCAGCACCTTTAAGCTCCTGTTCCCTACAGGTTGCAATTTGTCCTGAGGATGAACGGGAAGAGGGGCAACCAATGAGAGACTAGATCTAGGTGTTGGGACAGGCACAGGTCACTCTATTTTCCCATCAGGAAGAAGAATTAACCACAGGCTCAGCCTGCCGCCCAGAAGCAGAATAGTGCCTGAGGCAATCCCGCGCTTTTGCGGCCAGCTCCCAAAAAAGCGAGTTGAAAAATGGAGCTCAGGGACACTGCAATTCACAAACCCGCAGAGTTATAAATGATAACTCTCATCCACAGATATATTGAGGGAAGGCAACGAAGAGGATTTGAAAGCAAGGCAGAATTGCAGGAAACAGGTTTCAGGAGGTAGATTCGAATCGCCTTTAAAGCACATGAAAAGCGGCAAAACGTCGACAATGATGCCCTTGGCCAAAAAGGGCGTATGCGTTTTTTCCTGAATATATTCAGGAAAAAACGCATACGCCCTTTTTGGCCAACCAAGCAACCTGGAAAGGCAAATCAGCGCTACAAAGTAGTCTCGCTTCCCATAGGTCAAAAGGGTCATGCTGCAAAAAGTGTCAAAACCATAAATGCAGGACAGGCCATGGAGAAATGGCAGCCTTGCTACGCTGATGGGTGGGATGTAAATTGCCAACAGCCACTCTGGAGAAGTGTACGGTGTGCCCTGAAACATCGAAAAAACACAGCTTAGGGAGCATAGGGCAGGTCCACTCATGGGCGTATAAATTGGGAAAACTAAAAATCAGCAAGACACAGGCACCCCAAAGTTTAGGGCTGCTCTGTTGACAAGAACCTCCACTTCATGACACCTTAAATATCCCAGGAAAGAGAAAAATGGATAAAGAAGTTGTGGTCCTCATGTACAATGGAATATCACTCAGACATGAAATCAATGTCATAAGGCCAGTAGAAGCAAGATGAGTGGATTTAGATACGACGATCCTAAGTGAAATAAGTCACACAGAAAAAGACACTTATCATAAGCTATCACTTAGAGAGGGAATGTAAAAACCGCTACACTTGAACTGAATTACAAAACAGAACAGAGTCACACGTTTAGAAAACACACTATGGCTGCTTAACGGGAAAGGTGAGGTGGGGTGATGCATAAAACAAGGGTTTCAAATTCGCTCAGATACCGTTCCATACACCCAATATGTAAAAGACAAGACCTACTCCTTGCTCAGTGAACTGGACTCAACACCTCCTATTCACCGCACAAGAATATATGTGACTAGTAAGAATCTTAAAACCTATGTATTGATATCTGTCTGGAAGTGAGTCAAGTGGGTGTAAAGCCGCATAAACACAGCCGTGAAAAGCAGCTAAACCCCATTATAAAAATAAATTACTTTTAAAAACCCGTAAAACAAAGACAGTGAAAGAGAGAGAAATTCTTACACAATTCGTTCAGAGGCTGTGATGCAACCTGGACTGACCATATCTAGACCCACAGCTGGATGAGACATAAGGGTGGACACTCTTGGGGCTCAAAGGTTGGGTGAGGTTGGGTGAGCAAGCGCAGACCCTTTAAAGTAATACTGCCTGGTACCCATCCCATGGGTCCCAAATCTCCAGGTTCAAGGGCATCTTCCTACATCGAAAACATGCATGAGAAACCCAGAAGATGGTACACCGTGTGATTTTGAAAGGTTTCTAATACGCACCTCATTTCTCATCTCCTTGTGCTCGGGTTCGCCTTTCCAGCTACTTTACTAGCAATCTCCCTACTTGGAGAATCAGCACTTTTAAGCTCCTGTTCCCTACAGGTTGCAATTTGTCCTGAGGATGAACGGGAAGAGGGGCAACCAATGAGACACTAGATCTAGGTGTTGGGACAGGCACAGGTCACTCTATTTTCCCATCAGGAAGAAGAATTAACCACAGGCTCAGCCTGTCGCCCAGAAGCAGAATAGGGCCTGAGGCAATCCCGCGCTTTTGCGGCCAGCTCCCAAAAAAGCCAGTTGAAAAATGGAGCTCAGGGACACTGCAATTCACAAACTCGCAGAATTATAAATGATAACTCTCATCCACAGATATATTGAGGGAAGGCAACGAAGAGGATTTCAAAGCAAGGCAGAATTGCAGGAAACAGGTTTCAGGAGGTAGATTCGAATCGCCTTTAAAGCACATGAAAAGTCGCAAAACGTCGACAATGATGCCCTTGGCCAAAAAGGGCGTATGCGTTTTTTCCTGAATATATTCAGGAAAAAACGCATACGCCCTTTTTGGCGAACCAAGCAACCTGGAAATGCAAATCAGCGCTACAAAGAAGTCTCGCTTCCCATCGGTCAAAAGGGTCATGCTGCAAAAAGTGTCAAAACCATAAATGCAGGACAGGCCATGGAGAAATGGCAGCCTTGCTACGCTGATGGGCGGGATGTAAATTGCCAACAGCCACACTGGAGAAGTGTACGGTGTGTCCTGAAACATCGAAAAAACACAGCTTAGGGAGCATAGGGCACGTCCACTCATGGGCGTATAAATTGGGAAAACTAAAAATCAGCAAGACACAGGCACCCCAAAGTTTAGGGCTGCTCTGTTGACAAGAACCTCCACTTCATGACACCTTAAATATCCCAGGAAAGAGAAAAATGGATAAAGAAGTTGTGGTCCTTATGTACAATGGAATATCACTCAGACATGAAATCAATGTCATAAGGCCAGTAGAAGCAAGATGAGTGGATTTAGATACGACGATTCTAAGTGAAATAAGTCACACAGAAAAAGACACTTATCATAAGCTATCACTTAGAGAGGGAATGTAAAAACCGCTACACTTGAACTGAATTACAAAACAGAACAGTGTCACACGTTTAGAAAACACACTATGGCTGCTTAACGGGAAAGGTGAGGTGGGGTGATGCATAAAACAAGGGTTTCAAATTCGCTCAGATACCGTTCCATACACCCAATATGTAATAGACAAGACCTACTCCTTGCTCAGTGAACTGGACTCAACACCTCCTATTCACCGCACAAGAATATATGTGACTAGTAAGAATCTTAAAACCAATGTATTGATATCTGTCTGGAAGTGAGTCAAGTGGGTGTAAAGCCGCATAAACACAGCCGTGAAAAGCAGCTAAACCCCATTATAAAAATAAATTACTTTTAAAAACCCGTAAAACAAAGACAGTGAAAGAGAGAGAAATTCTTACACAATTCGTTCAGAGGCTGTGATGCAACCTGGATTGACCATATCTAGACCCACAGCTGGATGAGACATAAGGGTGGACACTCTTGGGGCTGAAAGGTTGGGTGAGGTTGGGTGAGCAAACGCAGACCCTTTAAAGTAATACTGCCTGGTATCCATCCCATGGGTCCCAAATCTCCAGGTTCAAGGGCATCTTCCTACATCGAAAACATGCATGAGAAACCCAGAAGATGGTACACCGTGTGATTTTGAAAGGTTTCTAATACGCACCTCATTTCTCATCTCCTTGTGCTCGGGTTCGCCATTCCAGCTACTTTACTAGCAATCTCCCTACTTGGAGAATCAGCACCTTTAAGCTCCTGTTCCCTACAGGTTGCAATTTGTCCTGAGGATGAACGGGAAGAGGGGCAACCAATGAGAGACTAGATCTAGGTGTTGGGACAGGCACAGGTCACTCTATTTTCCCATCAGGAAGAAGAATTAACCACAGGCTCAGCCTGCCGCCCAGAAGCAGAATAGGGCCTGAGGCAATCCCGCGCTTTTGCGGCCAGCTCCCAAAAAAGCGAGTTGAAAAATGGAGCTCAGGGACACTGCAATTCACAAACCCGCAGACTTATAAATGATAACTCTCATCCACAGATATATTGAGGGAAGGCAACGAAGAGGATTTGAAAGCAAGGCAGAATTGCAGGAAACAGATTTCAGGAGGTAGATACGAATCGCCTTTAAAGCACATGAAAAGCGGCAAAACGTCGACAATGATGCCCTTGGCCAAAAAGGGCGTATGCGTTTTTTCCTGAATATATTCAGGAAAAAACGCATACGCCCTTTTTGGCCAACCAAGCAACCTGGAAAGGCAAATCAGCGCTACAAAGAAGTCTCGCTTCCCATCGGTCAAAAGGGTCATGCTGCAAAAAGTGTCAAAACCATAAATGCAGGACAGGCCATGGAGAAATGGCAGCCTTGCTACGCTGATGGGCGGGATGTAAATTGCCAACAGCCACTCTGGAGAAGTGCACGGTGTGTCCTGAAACATCGAAAAAACACAGCTTAGGGAGCATAGGGCACGTCCACTCATGGGCGTATAAATTGGGAAAACTAAAAATCAGCAAGACACAGGCACCCCAAAGTTTAGGGCTGCTCTGTTGACAAGAACCTCCACTTCACGACACCTTAAATATCCCAGGAAAGAGAAAAATGGATAAAGAAGTTGTGGTCCTTATGTACAATGGAATATCACTCAGACATGAAATCAATGTCATAAGGCTACTAGAAGCAAGATGAGTGGATTTAGGTATGACAATTCTAAGTGAAATAAGTCACACAGAAAAAGACACTTATCATAAGCTATCACTTAGAGAGGGAATGTAAAAACCGCTACACTTGAACTGAATTACAAAACAGAACAGAGTCACACGTTTAGAAAACACACTATGGCTGCTTAACGGGAAAGGTGAGGTGGGGTGATGCATAAAACAAGGGTTTCAAATTCGCTCAGATACCGTTCCATACACCCAATATGTAATAGACAAGACCTACTCCTTGCTCAGTGAACTGGACTCAACACCCCCTATTCACCGCACAAGAATATATGTGACTAGTAAGAATCTTAAAACCTATGTATTGATATCTGTCTGAAAGTGAGTCAAGTGGGTGTAAAGCCGCATAAACACAGCGGTGAAAAGCAGCTTAACCCCATTATAAAAATAAATTACTTTTAAAAACCCGTAAAACAAAGACAGTGAAAGAGAGAGAAATTCTTACACAATTCGTTCAGAGGCTGTGATGCAACCTGGATTGACCATAACTAGACCCACAGCTGGATGAGATATAAGGGTGGACACTCTTGGGGCTGAAAGGTTGGGTGAGGTTGGGTGAGCAAACGCAGACCCCTTAAAGTAATACTGCCTGGTACCCATCCCATGGGTCTCAAATCTCCAGGTTCAAGGGCATCTTCCTACATCGGAAACATGCATGAGAAACCCAGAAGATGGTACACCGTGTGATTTTGAAAGGTTTCTAATACGCACCTCATTTCTCATCTCCTTGTGCTCGGGTTCGCCATTCCAGCTACTTTACTAGCAATCTCCCTACTTGGAGAATCAGCACCTTTAAGCTCCTGTTCCCTACAGGTTGCAATTTGTCCTGAGGATGAACGGGAAGAGGGGCAACCAATGAGAGACTAGATCTAGGTGTTGGGACAGGCACAGGTCACTCTATTTTCCCATCATGAAGAAGAATTAACCACAGGCTCAGCCTGCCGCCCAGAAGCAGAATAGGGCCTGAGGCAATCCCGCGCTTTTGCGGCCAGCTCCCAAAAAAGCGAGTTGAAAAATGGAGCTCAGGGACACTGCAATTCACAAACCCGCAGACTTATAAATGATAACTCTCATCCACAGATATATTGAGGGAAGGCAACGAAGAGGATTTGAAAGCAAGGCAGAATTGCAGGAAACAGATTTCAGGAGGTAGATTCGAATCGCCTTTAAAGCACATGAAAAGCGGCAAAACGTCGACAATGATGCCCTTGGCCAAAAAGGGCGTATGCGTTTTTTCCTGAATATATTCAGGAAAAAACGCATACGCCCTTTTTGGCCAACCAAGCAACCTGGAAAGGCAAATCAGCGCTACAAAGAAGTCTCGCTTCCCATCGGTCAAAAGGGTCATGCTGCAAAAAGTGTCAAAACCAGAAATGCAGGACAGGACATGGAGAAATGGCAGCCTTGCTACGCTGATGGGCGGGATGTAAATTGCCAACAGCCACTCTGGAGAAGTGCACGGTGTGTCCTGAAACATCGAAAAAACACAGCTTAGGGAGCATAGGGCACGTCCACTCATGGGCGTATAAATTGGGAAAACTAAAAATCAGCAAGACACAGGCACCCCAAAGTTTAGGGCTGCTCTGTTGACAAGAACCTCCACTTCACGACACCTTAAATATCCCAGGAAAGAGAAAAATGGATAAAGAAGTTGTGGTCCTTATGTACAATGGAATATCACTCAGACATGAAATCAATGTCATAAGGCTACTAGAAGCAAGATGAGTGGATTTAGGTACGACAATTCTAAGTGAAATAAGTCACACAGAAAAAGACACTTATCATAAGCTATCACTTAGAGAGGGAATGTAAAAACCGCTACACTTGAACTGAATTACAAAACAGAACAGAGTCACACGACACTATGGCTGCTTAACGGGAAAGGTGAGGTGGGGTGATGCATAAAACAAGGGTTTCAAATTCGCTCAGATACCGTTCCATACACCCAATATGTAATAGACAAGACCTACTCCTTGCTCAGTGAACTGGACTCAACACCTCCTATTCACCGCACAAGAACATATGTGACTAGTAAGAATCGTAAAACCTATGTATTGATATCTGTCTGGAAGTGAGTCAAGTGGGTGTAAAGCCGCATAAACACAGCCGTGAAAAGCAGCTAAACCCCATTATAAAAATAAATTACTTTTAAAAACCCGTAAAACAAAGACAGTGAAAGAGAGAGAAATTCTTACAAAATTCGTTCAGAGGCTGTGATGCAACCTGGATTGACCATATCTAGACCCACAGCTGGATGAGACATAAGGGTGGACACTCTTGGGGCTGAAAGGTTGGGTGAGGTTGGGTGAGCAAACGCAGACCCTTTAAAGTAATACTGCCTGGTACCCATCCCATGGGTCCCAAATCTCCAGGTTCAAGGGCATCTTCCTACATCGAAAACATGCATGAGAAACCCAGAAGTTGGTACACCGTGTGATTTTGAAAGGTTTCTAATACGCACCTCAATTCTCATCTCCTTGTGCTCGGGTTCGCCTTTCCAGCTACTTTACTAGCAATCTCCCTACTTGGAGAATCAGCACCTTTAAGCTCCTGTTCCCTACAGATTGCAATTTGTCCTGAGGATGAACGGGAAGAGGGGCAACCAATGAGAGACTAGATCTAGGTGTTGGGACAGGCACAGGTCACTCTATTTTCCCATCAGGAAGAAGAATTAACCACAGGCTCAGCCTGCCGCCCAGAAGCAGAATAGGGCCTGAGGCAATCCCGCGCTTTTGCGGCCAGCTCCCAAAAAAGCGAGTTGAAAAATGGAGCTCAGGGACACTGCAATTCACAAACCCGCAGAGTTATAAATGATAACTCTCATCCACAGATATATTGAGGGAAGGCAACGAAGAGGATTTGAAAGCAAGGCAGAATTGCAGGAAACAGATTTCAGGAGGTAGATTCGAATCGCCTTTAAAGCACATGAAAAGCGGCAAAACGTCGACAATGATGCCCTTGGCCAAAAAGGGCGTATGCGTTTTTTCCTGAATATATTCAGGAAAAAACGCATACGCCCTTTTTGGCCAACCAAGCAACCTGGAAAGGCAAATCATCGCTACAAAGAAGTCTCGCTTCCCATCGGTCAAAAGGGTCATGCTGCAAAAAGTGTCAAAACCAGAAATGCAGGACAGGCCATGGAGAAATGGCAGCCTTGCTACGCTGATGGGCGGGATGTAAATTGCCAACAGCCACTCTGGAGAAGTGTACGGTGTGTCCTGAAACATCGAAAAAACACAGCTTAGGGAGCATAGGGCACGTCCACTCATGGGCGTATAAATTGGGAAAACTAAAAATCAGCAAGACACCGGCTCCCCAAAGTTTAGGGCTGCTCTGTTGACAAGAACCTCCACTTCATGACACCTTAAATATCCCAGGAAAGAGAAAAATGGATAAAGAAGTTGTGGTCCTTATGTACAATGGAATATCACTCAGACATGAAATCAATGTCATAAGGCCAGTAGAAGCAAGATGAGTGGATTTAGATACGACGATTCTAAGTGAAATAAGTCACACAGAAAAAGACACTTATCATAAGCTATCACTTATAGAGGGAATGTAAAAACCGCTACACTTGAACTGAATTACAAAACAGAACAGAGTCACACGTTTAGAAAACACACTATGGCTGCTTAACGGGAAAGGTGAGGTGGGGTGATGCATAAAACAAGTGTTTCAAATTCGCTCAGATACCGTTCCATACACCCAATATGTAATAGACAAGACCTACTCCTTGCTCAGTGAACTGGACTCAACACCTCCTATTCACCGCACAAGAACATATGTGACTAGTAAGAATCGTAAAACCTATGTATTGATATCTGTCTGGAAGTGAGTCAAGTGGGTGTAAAGCCGCATAAACACAGCCGTGAAAAGCAGCTAAACCCCATTATAAAAATAAATTACTTTTAAAAACCCGTAAAACAAAGACAGTGAAAGAGAGAGAAATTCTTACAAAATTCGTTCAGAGGCTGTGATGCAACCTGGATTGACCATATCTAGACCCACAGCTGGATGAGACATAAGGGTGGACACTCTTGGGGCTGAAAGGTTGGGTGAGGTTGGGTGAGCAAACGCAGACCCTTTAAAGTAATACTGCCTGGTACCCATCCCATGGGTCCCAAATCTCCAGGTTCAAGGGCATCTTCCTACATCGAAAACATGCATGAGAAACCCAGAAGTTGGTACACCGTGTGATTTTGAAAGGTTTCTAATACGCACCTCATTTCTCATCTCCTTGTGCTCGGGTTCGCCTTTCCAGCTACTTTACTAGCAATCTCCCTACTTGGAGAATCAGCACCTTTAAGCTCCTGTTCCCTACAGATTGCAATTTGTCCTGAGGATGAACGGGAAGAGGGGCAACCAATGAGAGACTAGATCTATGTGTTGGGACAGGCACAGGTCACTCTATTTTCCCATCCGGAAGAAGAATTAACCACAGGCTCAGCCTGCCGCCCAGAAGCAGAATAGGGCCTGAGGCAATCCCGCGCTTTTGCGGCCAGCTCCCAAAAAAGCGAGTTGAAAAATGGAGCTCAGGGACACTGCAATTCACAAACCCGCAGAGTTATAAATGATAACTCTCATCCACAGATATATTGAGGGAAGGCAACGAAGAGGATTTGAAAGCAAGGCAGAATTGCAGGAAACAGATTTCAGGAGGTAGATTCGAATCGCCTTTAAAGCACATGAAAAGCGGCAAAACGTCGACAATGATGCCCTTGGCCAAAAAGGGCGTATGCGTTTTTTCCTGAATATATTCAGGAAAAAACGCATACGCCCTTTTTGGCCAACCAAGCAACCTGGAAAGGCAAATCATCGCTACAAAGAAGTCTCGCTTCCCATCGGTCAAAAGGGTCACGCTGCAAAAAGTGTCAAAACCAGAAATGCAGGACAGGCCATGGAGAAATGGCAGCCTTGCTACGCTGATGGGCGGGATGTAAATTGCCAACAGCCACTCTGGAGAAGTGTACGGTGTGTCCTGAAACATCGAAAAAACACAGCTTAGGGAGCATAGGGCACGTCCACTCATGGGCGTATAAATTGGGAAAACTAAAAATCAGCAAGACACCGGCTCCCCAAAGTTTAGGGCTGCTCTGTTGACAAGAACCTCCACTTCATGACACCTTAAATATCCCAGGAAAGAGAAAAATGGATAAAGAAGTTGTGGTCCTTATGTACAATGGAATATCACTCAGACATGAAATCAATGTCATAAGGCCAGTAGAAGCAAGATGAGTGGATTTAGATACGACGATTCTAAGTGAAATAAGTCACACAGAAAAAGACACTTATCATAAGCTATCACTTATAGAGGGAATGTAAAAACCGCTACACTTGAACTGAATTACAAAACAGAACAGAGTCACACGTTTAGAAAACACACTATGGCTGCTTAACGGGAAAGGTGAGGTGGGGTGATGCATAAAACAAGTGTTTCAAATTCGCTCAGATACCGTTCCATACACCCAATATATAATAGACAAGACCTACTCCTTGCTCAGTGAACTGGACTCAACACCTCCTATTCACCGCACAAGAATATATGTGACAAGTAAGAATCTTAAAACCTATGTATTGATATCTGTCTGGAAGTGAGTCAAGTGGGTGTAAAGCCGCATAAACACAGCCGTGAAAAGCAGCTAAACCCCATTATAAAAATAAATTACTTTTAAAAACCCGTAAAACAAAGACAGTGAAAGAGAGAGAAATTCTTACAAAATTCGTTCAGAGGCTGTGATGCAACCTGGATTGACCATATCTAGACCCACAGCTGGATGAGACATAAGGGTGGACACTCTTGGGGCTGAAAGGTTGGGTGAGGTTGGGTGAGCAAACGCAGACCCTTTAAAGTAATACTGCCTGGTACCCATCCCATGGGTCCCAAATCTCCAGGTTCAAGGGCATCTTCCTACATCGAAAACATGCATGAGAAACCCAGAAGTTGGTACACCGTGTGATTTTGAAAGGTTTCTAATACGCACCTCAATTCTCATCTCCTTGTGCTCGGGTTCGCCTTTCCAGCTACTTTACTAGCAATCTCCCTACTTGGAGAATCAGCACCTTTAAGCTCCTGTTCCCTACAGGTTGCAATTTGTCCTGAGGATGAACGGGAAGAGGGGCAACCAATGAGAGACTAGATCTAGGTGTTGGGACAGGCACAGGTCACTCTATTTTCCCATCAGGAAGAAGAATTAACCACAGGCTCAGCCTGCCTCCCAGAAGCAGAATAGGGCCTGAGGCAATCCCGCGCTTTTGCGGCCAGCTCCCAAAAAAGCGAGTTGAAAAATGGAGCTCAGGGACACTGCAATTCACAAACCCGCAGAGTTATAAATGATAACTCCCATCCACAGATATATTGAGGGAAGGCAACGAAGAGGATTTGAAAGCAAGGCAGAATTGCAGGAAACAGATTTCAGGAGGTAGATTCGAATCGCCTTTAAAGCACATGAAAAGCGGCAAAACGTCGACAATGATGCCCTTGGCCAAAAAGGGCGTATGCGTTTTTTCCTGAATATATTCAGGAAAAAACGCATACGCCCTTTTTGGCCAACCAAGCAACCTGGAAAGGCAAATCAGCGCTACAAAGAAGTCTCGCTTCCCATCGGTCAAAAGGGTCATGCTGCAAAAAGTGTCAAAACCATAAATGCAGGACAGGCCATGGAGAAATGGCAGCCTTGCTACGCTGATGGGCGGGATGTAAATTGCCAACAGCCACTCTGGAGAAGTGTACGGTGTGTCCTGAAACATCGAAAAAACACAGCTTAGGGAGCATAGGGCACGTCCACTCATGGGCGTATAAATTGGGAAAACTAAAAATCAGCAAGACACCGGCTCCCCAAAGTTTAGGGCTGCTCTGTTGACAAGAACCTCCACTTCATGACACCTTAAATATCCCAGGAAAGAGAAAAATGGATAAAGAAGTTGTGGTCTTTATGTACAATGGAATATCACTCAGACATGAAATCAATGTCATAAGGCCAGTAGAAGCAAGATGAGTGGATTTAGATACGACGATTCTAAGTGAAATAAGTCACACAGAAAAAGACACTTATCATAAGCTATCACTTATAGAGGGAAAGTAAAAACCGCTACACTTGAACTGAATTACAAAACAGAACAGAGTCACACGTTTAGAAAACACACTATGGCTGCTTAACGGGAAAGGTGAGGTGGGGTGATGCATAAAACAAGTGTTTCAAATTCGCTCAGATACCGTTCCATACACCCAATATGTAATAGACAAGACCTACTCCTTGCTCAGTGAACTGGACTCAACACCTCCTATTCACCGCACAAGAATATATGTGACAAGTAAGAATCTTAAAACCTATGTATTGATATCTGTCTGGAAGTGAGTCAAGTGGGTGTAAAGCCGCATAAACACAGCCGTGAAAAGCAGCTAAACCCCATTATAAAAATAAATTACTTTTAAAAACCCGTAAAACAAAGACAGTGAAAGAGAGAGAAATTCTTACAAAATTCGTTCAGAGGCTGTGATGCAACCTGGATTGACCATATCTAGACCCGCAGCTGGATGAGACATAAGGGTGGACACTCTTGGGGCTGAAAGGTTGGGTGAGGTTGGGTGAGCAAACGCAGACCCTTTAAAGTAATACTGCCTGGTACCCATCCCATGGGTCCCAAATCTCCAGGTTCAAGGGCATCTTCCTACATCGAAAACATGCATGAGAAACCCAGAAGTTGGTACACCGTGTGATTTTGAAAGGTTTCTAATACGCACCTCATTTCTCATCTCCTTGTGCTCGGGTTCGCCTTTCCAGCTACTTTACTAGCAATCTCCCTACTTGGAGAATCAGCACCTTTAAGCTCCTGTTCCCTATAGATTGCAATTTGTCCTGAGGATGAACGGGAAGAGGGGCAACCAATGAGAGACTAGATCTAGGTTTTGGGACAGGCACAGGTCACTCTATTTTCCCATCAGGAAGAAGAATTAACCACAGGCTCAGCCTGCCGCCCAGAAGCAGAATAGGGCCTGAGGCAATCCCGCGCTTTTGCGGCCAGCTCCCAAAAAAGCGAGTTGAAAAATGGAGCTCAGGGACACTGCAATTCACAAACCCGCAGAGTTATAAATGACAACTCTCATCCACAGATATATTGAGGGAAGGCAATGAAGAGAATTTGAAAGCAAGGCAGAATTGCAGGAAACAGGTTTCAGGAGGTAGATTCGAATCGCCTTTAAAGCACATGAAAAGCGGCAAAACGTCGACAATGATGCCCTTGGCCAAAAAGGGCGTATGCGTTTTTTCCTGAATATATTCAGGAAAAAACGCATACGCCCTTTTTGGCCAACCAAGCAACCTGGAAAGGCAAATCAGCGCTACAAAGAAGTCTCGCTTCCCATCGGTCAAAAGGGTCATGCTGCAAAAAGTGTCAAAACCAGAAATGCAGGACAGGCCACGGAGAAATGGCAGGCTTGCTACGCTGATGGGCGGGATGTAAATTGCCAACAGCCACTCTGGAGAAGTGTACGGTGTGTCCTGAAACATCGAAAAAACACAGCTTAGGGAGCATAGGGCACGTCCACTCATGGGCGTATAAATTGGGAAAACTAAAAATCAGCAACACACAGGCACCCCAAAGTTTAGGGCTGCTCTGTTGACAAGAACCTCCACTTCATGACACCTTAAATATCCCAGGAAAGAGAAAAATGGATAAAGAAGTTGTGGTCCTTATGTACAATGGAATATCACTCAGACATGAAATCAATGTCATAAGGCCAGTAGAAGCAAGATGAGTGGATTTAGATACGACGATTCTAAGTGAAATAAGTCACACAGAAAAAGACACTTATCATAAGCTATCACTTATAGAGGGAATGTAAAAACCGCTACACTTGAACTGAATTACAAAACAGAACAGAGTCACACGTTTAGAAAACACACTATGGCTGCTTAACGGGAAAGGTGAGGTGGGGTGATGCATAAAACAAGGGTTTCAAATTCGCTCAGATACCGTTCCATACACCCAATATGTAATAGACAAGACCTACTCCTTGCTCAGTGAACTGGACTCAACACCTCCTATTCACCGCACAAGAACATATGTGACTAGTAAGAATCGTAAAACCTATGTATTGATATCTGTCTGGAAGTGAGTCAAGTGGGTGTAAAGCCGCATAAACACAGCCGTGAAAAGCAGCTAAACCCCATTATAAAAATAAATTACTTTTAAAAACCCGTAAAACAAAGACAGTGAAAGAGAGAGAAATTCTTACAAAATTCGTTCAGAGGCTGTGATGCAACCTGGATTGACCATATCTAGACCCACAGCTGGATGAGACATAAGGGTGGACACTCTTGGGGCTGAAAGTTTGGGTGAGGTTGGGTGAGCAAACGCAGACCCTTTAAAGTAATACTGCCTGGTACCCATCCCATGGGTCCCAAATCTCCAGGTTCAAGGGCATCTTCCTACATCGAAAACATGCATGAGAAACCCAGAAGTTGGTACACCGTGTGATTTTGAAAGGTTTTTAAAACACACCCCATTTCTCATCTCCTTGTGCTCGGGTTCGCCTTTCCAGCTACTTTACTAGCAATCAACTTACTTGGAGAATCAGCACCTTTAATCTCCTGTTCCCTACAGGTTGCAATTTGTCCTGAGGATGAACGGGAAGAGGAGCAACCAATGAGAGACTAGATCTAGGTGTTGGGACAGGCACAGGTCACTCTATTTTCCCATCAGGAAGAAGAATTAACCACAGGCTCAGCCTGCCGCCGGGAACCAGAATAGGGCCTGAGGAAATCCCGTGCTTTTGCGGCCAGCTCCCAAACAAGACAGTTGAAAAATGGAGCTCAGGGGCACTGCCATTCACAAACCTGCTGAGTTATAAATGATAACTCTCGTCCACAAATATATTGAGGGAAGGCAACGAAGAGGATTTGAAAGCAAGGCAGAATTGCAGGAAACAGGTTTCAGGAGGTAGATTCGAATCGCCTTTAAAGCACATGAAAAGCGGCAAAACGTCGACAATGATGCCCTTGGCCAAAAAGGGCGTATGCGTTTTTTCCTGAATATATTCAGGAAAAAACGCATACGCCCTTTTTGGCCAACCAAGCAACCTGGAAAGGCAAATCAGCGCTACAAAGAAGTCTCGCTTCCCATCGGTCAAAAGGGCCATGCTGCAAAAAGTGTCAAAACCAGAAATGCAGGACAGGCCATGGAGAAATGGCAGCCTTGCTACGCTGATGAGCGGGATGTAAATTGCCAACAGCCACTCTGGAGAAGTGTACGGTGTGTCCTGAAACATCGAAAAAACACAGCTTAGGGAGCATAGGGCACGTCCACTCATGGGCGTATAAATTGGGAAAACTAAAAATCAGCAAGACACAGGCACCCCAAATTTTAGGGCTGCTCTGTTGACAAGAACCTCCACTTCATGACTCCTTAAATATCCCAGGAAAGAGAAAAATGGATAAAGAAGTTGTGGTCCTTATGTACAATGCAATATCACTCAGACATGAAATCAATGTCATAAGGCTAGTAGAAGCAAGATGAGTGGACTTAGGTACGACGATTCTAAGTGAAATAAGTCACACAGAAAAAGACACTTATCATAAGCTATCACTTATAGAGGGAATGTAAAAACCGCTACACTTGAACTGAATTACAGAACAGAACAGAATCACACGTTTAGAAACCACACTATGGCTGCTTAACGGGAAAGGTGAGGTGGGGTGATGCATAAAACAAGGGGTTCAAATTCGCTCAGATACCGTTCCATACACCCAATATGTAATAGACAAGACCTACTCTTTGCTCAGTGAACTGGACTCAACACCCCCTATTCACCGCACAAGAATATATGTGACTAGTAACAATCTTAAAACCTATGTATTGATATCTGTCTGGAAGTGAGTCAAGTGGGTGTAAATCCGCATAAACACAGCCGTGAAAAGCAGCTAAACCCCATTATAAAAATAAATTACTTTTAAAAACCCGTAAAACAAAGACAGTGAAAGAGAGACAAATTCTTACAAAATTCGTTCAGGGGCTGTGATGCAACCTGGATTGACCATATCTAGACCCACAGCTGGATGAGACATAAGGGTGGACACTCTTGGGGCTGAGAGGTTGGGTGAGGTTGGGTGAGCAAACGCAGACCCTTTATAGTAATACTGCATGGTACCCATCCCATGGGTCCCAAATCTCCAGGTTCAAGGGCATCTTCCTACATCGAAATCTTGCATGAGGAACCCAGAAGAAGGTACACTGTGTGATTTTGAAAGGTTTCTAAAACGCACCTCATTTCTCATCTCCTTGTGCTCGGGTTCGCCATTCCAGCTACTTTACTAGCAATCTCCCTACTTGGAGGATCAGCACCTTTAACCTCCTGTTCTGTACAGGTTGCAATTTGTCCTGAGGATGAACGGGAAGAGGGGCAACCAATGAGAGACTAGATCTAGGTGTTGGGACAGGCACAGGTCACTCTATTTTCCCATCAGGAAGAAGAATTAACCACAGGCTCAGCCTGCTGCCAGGAACCAGAATAGGGCCTGAGGCAATCCCGTGCTTTTGCGGCCAGCTCTCAAAAAAGACAGTTGAAAAATGGAGCTCAGGGACACTGCAATTCACAAACCCGCAGAGTTATAAGTGATAACTCTCATCCACAGATATATTGAGGGAAGGCAACGAAGAGGATTTGAAAGCAAGGCAGAATTGCAGGAAACAGATTTCAGGAGGTAGATTCGAATCGCCTTTAAGGCACATGAAAAGCGGCAAAACGTCGACAATGATGCCCTTGGCCAAAAAGGGCGTATGCGTTTTTTCCTGAATATATTCAGGAAAAAACGCATACGCACTTTTTGGCCAACCAAGCAACCTGGAAAGGCAAATCAGCGCTACAAAGAAGTCTCGCTTCCCATCGGCCAAAAGGGCCATGCTGCAAAAAGTGTCAAAACCAGAAATGCAGGACAGGCCATGGAGAAATGCCAGCCTTGCTACGCTGATGGGCGGGATGTAAATTGCCAACAGCCACTCTGGAGAAGTGTACGGTGTGTCCTGAAACATCGAAAAAACACAGCTTAGTGAGCATAGGGCACGTCCACTCATGGGCGTATAAATTGGGAAAACTAAAAATCAGCAAGACACAGGCACCCCAAAGTTTGGGGCTACTCTGTTGACAAGAACCTCCACTTCATGAAACCTTAAATATCCCAGGAAAGAGAAAAATGGATAAAAAAGTTGTGGTCCTTATGTACAATGGAATATCACTCAGACATGAAATCAATATCATAAGGCTAGTAGAAGCAAGATGAGTGGACTTAGGTACGACGATTCTAAGTGAAATAAGTCACACAGAAAAAGACACTTATCATAAGCTATCACTTATAGAGGGAATGTAAAAACCGCTACACTTGAACTGAATTACAAAACAGAACAGAGTCACACGTTTAGAAAACACACTATGGCTGCTTAACGGGAAAGGTGAGGTGGGGTGATGCATAAAACAAGGGGTTCAAATTCGCTCAGATACCGTTCCATACACCCAATATGTAATAGACAAGACCTACTCCTTGCTCAGTGAACTGGACACAACACCCCCTATTCACCGCACAAGAATATAAGTGACTAGTAACAATCTTAAAACCTATGTATTGATATCTGTCTGGAAGTGAGTCAAGTGGGTGTAAATCCGCATAAACACAGCCGTGAAAAGCAGCTAAACCCCATTATAAAAATAAATTACTTTTAAAAACCCATAAAACAAAGACAGTGAAAGAGAGAGAAATTCTTACAAAATTCGTTCAGGGGCTGAGATGCAACCTGGATTGACCATATCTAGACCCACAGCTGGATGAGACATAAGGGTGGACACTCTTGGGGCTGAGAGGTTGGGTGAGCAAACGCAGACCCTTTGAAGTAATACTGCGTGGTACCCATCCCATGGGTCCCAAATCTCCAGGTTCAAGGGCATCCTCCTACATCGAAAACATGCATGAGAAACTCAGAAGATGGTACACCGTGTGATTTTGAAAGGTTTCTAAAACACACCCCATTTCTCATCTCCTTGTGCTCGGGTTCGCCTTTCCAGCTATTTTACTAGCAATCTCCTTACTTGGAGAATCAGCACCTTTAACCTCCTGTTCCCTACAGGTTGCAATTTGTCCTGAGGATGAACGGGAAGAGGAGCAACCAATGAGAGACTAGATCTAGGTGTTGGGACAGGCACAGGTCACTCTATTTTCCCATCAGGAAGAAGAATTAACCACAGGCTCAGCCTGCCGCCGGGAACCAGAATAGGGCCTGAGGAAATCCCGTGCTTTTGCGGCCAGCTCCCAAAAAAGACAGTTGAAAAATGGAGCGCAGGGGGACTGCCATTCACAAACCTGCTGAGTTATAAATGATAACTCTCGTCCACAAATATATTGAGGGAAGGCAACGAAGAGGATTTGAAAGCAAGGCAGAATTGCAGGAAACAGGTTTCAGGAGGTAGATTCGAATCGCCTTTAAAGCACATGAAAAGCGGAAAAACGTCGACAATGATGCCCTTGGCCAAAAAGGGCGTATGCGTTTTTTCCTGAATATATTCAGGAAAAAACCCATACGCCCTTTTTGGCCAACCAAGCAACCTGGAAAGGCAAATCAGCGCTACAAAGAAGTCTCGCTTCCCATCGGTCAAAAGGGTCATGCTGCAAAAAGTGTCAAAACCATAAATGCAGGACAGGCCATGGAGAAATGGCAGCCTTGCTACGCTGATGGGCGGGATGTAAATTGCCAACAGCCACTCTGGAGAATTGTACGCTGTGTCCTGAAACATCGAAAAAACACAGCTTAGGGAGCATAGGGCACGTCCACTCATGGGCGTATAAATTGGGAAAACTAAAAATCAGCAAGACACCGGCTCCCCAAAGTTTAGGGCTGCTCTGTTGACAAGAACCTCCACTTCATGACACCTTAAATATCCCAGGAAAGAGAAAAATGGATAAAGAAGTTGTGGTCTTTATGTACAATGGAATATCACTCAGACATGAAATCAATGTCATAAGGCCAGTAGAAGCAAGATGAGTGGATTTAGATACGACGATTCTAAGTGAAATAAGTCACACAGAAAAAGACACTTATCATAAGCTATCACTTATAGAGGGAATGTAAAAACCGCTACACTTGAACTGAATTACAAAACAGAACAGAGTCACACGTTTAGAAAACACACTATGGCTGCTTAACGGGAAAGGTGAGGTGGGGTGATGCATAAAACAAGTGTTTCAAATTCGCTCAGATACCGTTCCATACACCCAATATGTAATAGACAAGACCTACTCCTTGCTCAGTGAACTGGACTCAACACCTCCTATTCACCGCACAAGAATATATGTGACTAGTAAGAATCTTAAAACCTATGTATTGATATCTGTCTGGAAGTGAGTCAAGTGGGTGTAAAGCCGCATAAACACAGCCGTGAAAAGCAGCTAAACCCCATTATAAAAATAAATTACTTTTAAAAACCCGTAAAACAAAGACAGTGAAAGAGAGAGAAATTCTTACAAAATTCGTTCAGAGGCTGTGATGCAACCTGGATTGACCATATCTAGACCCACAGCTGGATGAGACATAAGGGTGGACACTCTTGGGGCTGAGAGGTTGGGTGAGGTTGGGTGAGAAAACGCAGACCCTTTAAAGGAATACTGCCTGGTACCCAGCCCATGGGTCCCAAATCTCCAGGTTCAAGGGCATCTTCCTACATCGAAAACATGCATGAGAAACCCAGAAGATGGTACACCGTGTGATTTTGAAAGGTTTCTAATATGCACCTCATTTCTCATCTCCTTGTGCTCGGGTTCGCCATTCCAGCTACTTTACTAGCAATCTCCCTACTTGGAGAATCAGCACCTTTAAGCTCCTGTTCCCTACAGGTTGCAATTTGTCCTGAGGATGAACGGGAAGAGGGGCAACCAATGAGAGACTAGATCTAGGTTTTGGGACAGGCACAGGTCACTCTATTTTCCCATCAGGAAGAAGAATTAACCACAGGCTCAGCCTGCCGCCCAGAAGCAGAATAGGGCCTGAGGCAATCCCGCGCTTTTGCGGCCAGCTCCCAAAAAAGCGAGTTGAAAAATGGAGCTCAGGGACACTGCAATTCACAAACCCGCAGAGTTATAAATGACAACTCTCATCCACAGATATATTGAGGGAAGGCAATGAAGAGGATTTGAAAGCAAGGCAGAATTGCAGGAAACAGGTTTCAGGAGGTAGATTTGAATCGCCTTTAAAGCACATGAAAAGCGGCAAAACGTCGACAATGATGCCCTTGGCCAAAAAGGGCGTATGCGTTTTTTCCTGAATATATTCAGGAAAAAACGCATACGCCCTTTTTGGCCAACCAAGCAACCTGGAAAGGCAAATCAGCGCTACAAAGAAGTCTCGCTTCCCATCGGTCAAAAGGGTCATGCTGCAAAAAGTGTCAAAACCAGAAATGCAGGACAGGCCATGGAGAAATGGCAGGCTTGCTACGCTGATGGGCGGGATGTAAATTGCCAACAGCCACTCTGGATAAGTGTACGGTGTGTCCTGAAACATCGAAAAAACACAGCTTAAGGAGCATAGGGCACGTCCACTCATGGGCGTATAAATTGGGAAAACTAAAAATCAGCAACACACAGGCACCCCAAAGTTTAGGGCTGCTCTGTTGACAAGAACCTCCACTTCATGACACCTAAAATATCCCAGGAAAGAGAAAAATGGATAAAGAAGTTGTGGTCCTTATGTACAATGGAATATCACTCAGACATGAAATCAATGTCATAAGGCTAGTAGAAGCAAGATGAGTGGATTTAGGTACGACGATTCTAAGTGAAATAAGTCACACAGAAAAAGACACTTATCACATGCTATCACTTATAGAGGGAATGTAAAAACCGCTACACTTGAACTGAATTACAAAACAGAACAGAGTCACACGTTTAGAAAACACACTATGGCTGCTTAACGGGAAAGGTGAGGTGGGGTGATGCATAAAACAAGGGTTTCAAATTCGCTCAGATACCGTTCCATACACCCAATATGTAATAGACAAGACCTACTCCTTGCTCAGTGAACTGGACTCAACACCTCCTATTCACCGCACAAGAACATATGTGACTAGTAAGAATCGTAAAACCTATGTATTGATATCTGTCTGGAAGTGAGTCAAGTGGGTGTAAAGCCGCATAAACACAGCCGTGAAAAGCAGCTAAACCCCATTATAAAAATAAATTACTTTTAAAAACCCGTAAAACAAAGACAGTGAAAGAGAGAGAAATTCTTACAAAATTCGTTCAGAGGCTGTGATGCAACCTGGATTGACCATATCTAGACCCACAGCTGGATGAGACATAAGGGTGGACACTCTTGGGGCTGAAAGGTTGGGTGAGGTTGGGTGAGCAAACGCAGACCCTTTAAAGTAATACTGCCTGGTACCCATCCCATGGGTCCCAAATCTCCAGGTTCAAGGGCATCTTCCTACATCGAAAACATGCATGAGAAACCCAGAAGTTGGTACACCGTGTGATTTTGAAAGGTTTCTAATACGCACCTCAATTCTCATCTCCTTGTGCTCGGGTTCGCCTTTCCAGCTACTTTACTAGCAATCTCCCTACTTGGAGAATCAGCACCTTTAAGCTCCTGTTCCCTACAGATTGCAATTTGTCCTGAGGATGAACGGGAAGAGGGGCAACCAATGAGAGACTAGATCTAGGTGTTGGGACAGGCACAGGTCACTCTATTTTCCCATCAGGAAGAAGAATTAACCACAGGCTCAGCCTGCCGCCCAGAAGCAGAATAGGGCCTGAGGCAATCCCGCGCTTTTGCGGCCAGCTCCCAAAAAAGCGAGTTGAAAAATGGAGCTCAGGGACACTGCAATTCACAAACCCGCAGAGTTATAAATGATAACTCTCATCCACAGATATATTGAGGGAAGGCAACGAAGAGGATTTGAAAGCAAGGCAGAATTGCAGGAAACAGATTTCAGGAGGTAGATTCGAATCGCCTTTAAAGCACATGAAAAGCGGCAAAACGTCGACAATGATGCCCTTGGCCAAAAAGGGCGTATGCGTTTTTTCCTGAATATATTCAGGAAAAAACGCATACGCCCTTTTTGGCCAACCAAGCAACCTGGAAAGGCAAATCATCGCTACAAAGAAGTCTCGCTTCCCATCGGTCAAAAGGGTCATGCTGCAAAAAGTGTCAAAACCAGAAATGCAGGACAGGCCATGGAGAAATGGCAGCCTTGCTACGCTGATGGGCGGGATGTAAATTGCCAACAGCCACTCTGGAGAAGTGTACGGTGTGTCCTGAAACATCGAAAAAACACAGCTTAGGGAGCATAGGGCACGTCCACTCATGGGCGTATAAATTGGGAAAACTAAAAATCAGCAAGACACCGGCTCCCCAAAGTTTAGGGCTGCTCTGTTGACAAGAACCTCCACTTCATGACACCTTAAATATCCCAGGAAAGAGAAAAATGGATAAAGAAGTTGTGGTCCTTATGTACAATGGAATATCACTCAGACATGAAATCAATGTCATAAGGCCAGTAGAAGCAAGATGAGTGGATTTAGATACGACGATTCTAAGTGAAATAAGTCACACAGAAAAAGACACTTATCATAAGCTATCACTTATAGAGGGAATGTAAAAACCGCTACACTTGAACTGAATTACAAAACAGAACAGAGTCACACGTTTAGAAAACACACTATGGCTGCTTAACGGGAAAGGTGAGGTGGGGTGATGCATAAAACAAGTGTTTCAAATTCGCTCAGATACCGTTCCATACACCCAATATGTAATAGACAAGACCTACTCCTTGCTCAGTGAACTGGACTCAACACCTCCTATTCACCGCACAAGAACATATGTGACTAGTAAGAATCGTAAAACCTATGTATTGATATCTGTCTGGAAGTGAGTCAAGTGGGTGTAAAGCCGCATAAACACAGCCGTGAAAAGCAGCTAAACCCCATTATAAAAATAAATTACTTTTAAAAACCCGTAAAACAAAGACAGTGAAAGAGAGAGAAATTCTTACAAAATTCGTTCAGAGGCTGTGATGCAACCTGGATTGACCATATCTAGACCCACAGCTGGATGAGACATAAGGGTGGACACTCTTGGGGCTGAAAGGTTGGGTGAGGTTGGGTGAGCAAACGCAGACCCTTTAAAGTAATACTGCCTGGTACCCATCCCATGGGTCCCAAATCTCCAGGTTCAAGGGCATCTTCCTACATCGAAAACATGCATGAGAAACCCAGAAGTTGGTACACCGTGTGATTTTGAAAGGTTTCTAATACGCACCTCATTTCTCATCTCCTTGTGCTCGGGTTCGCCTTTCCAGCTACTTTACTAGCAATCTCCCTACTTGGAGAATCAGCACCTTTAAGCTCCTGTTCCCTACAGATTGCAATTTGTCCTGAGGATGAACGGGAAGAGGGGCAACCAATGAGAGACTAGATCTATGTGTTGGGACAGGCACAGGTCACTCTATTTTCCCATCCGGAAGAAGAATTAACCACAGGCTCAGCCTGCCGCCCAGAAGCAGAATAGGGCCTGAGGCAATCCCGCGCTTTTGCGGCCAGCTCCCAAAAAAGCGAGTTGAAAAATGGAGCTCAGGGACACTGCAATTCACAAACCCGCAGAGTTATAAATGATAACTCTCATCCACAGATATATTGAGGGAAGGCAACGAAGAGGATTTGAAAGCAAGGCAGAATTGCAGGAAACAGATTTCAGGAGGTAGATTCGAATCGCCTTTAAAGCACATGAAAAGCGGCAAAACGTCGACAATGATGCCCTTGGCCAAAAAGGGCGTATGCGTTTTTTCCTGAATATATTCAGGAAAAAACGCATACGCCCTTTTTGGCCAACCAAGCAACCTGGAAAGGCAAATCATCGCTACAAAGAAGTCTCGCTTCCCATCGGTCAAAAGGGTCATGCTGCAAAAAGTGTCAAAACCATAAATGCAGGACAGGCCATGGAGAAATGGCAGCCTTGCTACGCTGATGGGCGTGATGTAAATTGCCAACAGCCACTCTGGAGAAGTGTACGGTGTGTCCTGAAACATCGAAAAAACACAGCTTAGGGAGCATAGGGCACGTCCACTCATGGGCGTATAAATTGGGAAAACTAAAAATCAGCAAGACACCGGCTCCCCAAAGTTTAGGGCTGCTCTGTTGACAAGAACCTCCACTTCATGACACCTTAAATATCCCAGGAAAGAGAAAAATGGATAAAGAAGTTGTGGTCCTTATGTATAATGGAATATCACTCAGACATGAAATCAATGTCATAAGGCCAGTAGAAGCAAGATGAGTGGATTTAGATACGACGATTCTAAGTGAAATAAGTCACACAGAAAAAGACACTTATCATAAGCTATCACTTATAGAGGGAATGTAAAAACCGCTACACTTGAACTGAATTACAAAACAGAACAGAGTCACACGTTTAGAAAACACACTATGGCTGCTTAACGGGAAAGGTGAGGTGGGGTGATGCATAAAACAAGTGTTTCAAATTCGCTCAGATACCGTTCCATACACCCAATATATAATAGACAAGACCTACTCCTTGCTCAGTGAACTGGACTCAACACCTCCTATTCACCGCACAAGAATATATGTGACAAGTAAGAATCTTAAAACCTATGTATTGATATCTGTCTGGAAGTGAGTCAAGTGGGTGTAAAGCCGCATAAACACAGCCGTGAAAAGCAGCTAAACCCCATTATAAAAATAAATTACTTTTAAAAACCCGTAAAACAAAGACAGTGAAAGAGAGAGAAATTCTTACAAAATTCGTTCAGAGGCTGTGATGCAACCTGGATTGACCATATCTAGACCCACAGCTGGATGAGACATAAGGGTGGACACTCTTGGGGCTGAAAGGTTGGGTGAGGTTGGGTGAGCAAACGCAGACCCTTTAAAGTAATACTGCCTGGTACCCATCCCATGGGTCCCAAATCTCCAGGTTCAAGGGCATCTTCCTACATCGAAAACATGCATGAGAAACCCAGAAGTTGGTACACCGTGTGATTTTGAAAGGTTTCTAATACGCACCTCAATTCTCATCTCCTTGTGCTCGGGTTCGCCTTTCCAGCTACTTTACTAGCAATCTCCCTACTTGGAGAATCAGCACCTTTAAGCTCCTGTTCCCTACAGGTTGCAATTTGTCCTGAGGATGAACGGGAAGAGGGGCAACCAATGAGAGACTAGATCTAGGTGTTGGGACAGGCACAGGTCACTCTATTTTCCCATCAGGAAGAAGAATTAACCACAGGCTCAGCCTGCCTCCCAGAAGCAGAATAGGGCCTGAGGCAATCCCGCGCTTTTGCGGCCAGCTCCCAAAAAAGCGAGTTGAAAAATGGAGCTCAGGGACACTGCAATTCACAAACCCGCAGAGTTATAAATGATAACTCCCATCCACAGATATATTGAGGGAAGGCAACGAAGAGGATTTGAAAGCAAGGCAGAATTGCAGGAAACAGATTTCAGGAGGTAGATTCGAATCGCATTGAAAGCACATGAAAAGCGGCAAAACGTCGACAATGATGCCCTTGGCCAAAAAGGGCGTATGCGTTTTTTCCTGAATATATTCAGGAAAAAACGCATACGCCCTTTTTGGCCAACCAAGCAACCTGGAAAGGCAAATCAGCGCTACAAAGAAGTCTCGCTTCCCATCGGTCAAAAGGGTCATGCTGCAAAAAGTGTCAAAACCATAAATGCAGGACAGGCCATGGAGAAATGGCAGCCTTGCTACGCTGATGGGCGGGATGTAAATTGCCAACAGCCACTCTGGAGAAGTGTACGGTGTGTCCTGAAACATCGAAAAAACACAGCTTAGGGAGCATAGGGCACGTCCACTCATGGGCGTATAAATTGGGAAAACTAAAAATCAGCAAGACACCGGCTCCCCAAAGTTTAGGGCTGCTCTGTTGACAAGAACCTCCACTTCATGACACCTTAAATATCCCAGGAAAGAGAAAAATGGATAAAGAAGTTGTGGTCTTTATGTACAATGGATTATCACTCAGACATGAAATCAATGTCATAAGGCCAGTAGAAGCAAGATGAGTGGATTTAGATACGACGATTCTAAGTGAAATAAGTCACACAGAAAAAGACACTTATCATAAGCTATCACTTATAGAGGGAAAGTAAAAACCGCTACACTTGAACTGAATTACAAAACAGAACAGAGTCACACGTTTAGAAAACACACTATGGCTGCTTAACGGGAAAGGTGAGGTGGGGTGATGCATAAAACAAGTGTTTCAAATTCGCTCAGATACCGTTCCATACACCCAATATGTAATAGACAAGACCTACTCCTTGCTCAGTGAACTGGACTCAACACCTCCTATTCACCGCACAAGAATATATGTGACAAGTAAGAATCTTAAAACCTATGTATTGATATCTGTCTGGAAGTGAGTCAAGTGGGTGTAAAGCCGCATAAACACAGCCGTGAAAAGCAGCTAAACCCCATTATAAAAATAAATTACTTTTAAAAACCCGTAAAACAAAGACAGTGAAAGAGAGAGAAATTCTTACAAAATTCGTTCAGAGGCTGTGATGCAACCTGGATTGACCATATCTAGACCCACAGCTGGATGAGACATAAGGGTGGACACTCTTGGGGCTGAAAGGTTGGGTGAGGTTGGGTGAGCAAACGCAGACCCTTTAAAGTAATACTGCCTGGTACCCATCCCATGGGTCCCAAATCTCCAGGTTCAAGGGCATCTTCCTACATCGAAAACATGCATGAGAAACCCAGAAGTTGGTACACCGTGTGATTTTGAAAGGTTTCTAATACGCACCTCATTTCTCATCTCCTTGTGCTCGGGTTCGCCTTTCCAGCTACTTTACTAGCAATCTCCCTACTTGGAGAATCAGCACCTTTAAGCTCCTGTTCCCTATAGATTGCAATTTGTCCTGAGGATGAACGGGAAGAGGGGCAACCAATGAGAGACTAGATCTAGGTTTTGGGACAGGCACAGGTCACTCTATTTTCCCATCAGGAAGAAGAATTAACCACAGGCTCAGCCTGCCGCCCAGAAGCAGAATAGGGCCTGAGGCAATCCCGCGCTTTTGCGGCCAGCTCCCAAAAAAGCGAGTTGAAAAATGGAGCTCAGGGACACTGCAATTCACAAACCCGCAGAGTTATAAATGACAACTCTCATCCACAGATATATTGAGGGAAGGCAATGAAGAGAATTTGAAAGCAAGGCAGAATTGCAGGAAACAGGTTTCAGGAGGTAGATTCGAATCGCCTTTAAAGCACATGAAAAGCGGCAAAACGTCGACAATGATGCCCTTGGCCAAAAAGGGCGTATGCGTTTTTTCCTGAATATATTCAGGAAAAAACGCATACGCCCTTTTTGGCCAACCAAGCAACCTGGAAAGGCAAATCAGCGCTACAAAGAAGTCTCGCTTCCCATCGGTCAAAAGGGTCATGCTGCAAAAAGTGTCAAAACCAGAAATGCAGGACAGGCCACGGAGAAATGGCAGGCTTGCTACGCTGATGGGCGGGATGTAAATTGCCAACAGCCACTCTGGAGAAGTGTACGGTGTGTCCTGAAACATCGAAAAAACACAGCTTAGGGAGCATAGGGCACGTCCACTCATGGGCGTATAAATTGGGAAAACTAAAAATCAGCAACACACAGGCACCCCAAAGTTTAGGGCTGCTCTGTTGACAAGAACCTCCACTTCATGACACCTTAAATATCCCAGGAAAGAGAAAAATGGATAAAGAAGTTGTGGTCCTTATGTACAATGGAATATCACTCAGACATGAAATCAATGTCATAAGGCCAGTAGAAGCAAGATGAGTGGATTTAGATACGACGATTCTAAGTGAAATAAGTCACACAGAAAAAGACACTTATCATAAGCTATCACTTATAGAGGGAATGTAAAAACCGCTACACTTGAACTGAATTACAAAACAGAACAGAGTCACACGTTTAGAAAACACACTATGGCTGCTTAACGGGAAAGGTGAGGTGGGGTGATGCATAAAACAAGGGTTTCAAATTCGCTCAGATACCGTTCCATACACCCAATATGTAATAGACAAGACCTACTCCTTGCTCAGTGAACTGGACTCAACACCTCCTATTCACCGCACAAGAACATATGTGACTAGTAAGAATCGTAAAACCTATGTATTGATATCTGTCTGGAAGTGAGTCAAGTGGGTGTAAAGCCGCATAAACACAGCCGTGAAAAGCAGCTAAACCCCATTATAAAAATAAATTACTTTTAAAAACCCGTAAAACAAAGACAGTGAAAGAGAGAGAAATTCTTACAAAATTCGTTCAGAGGCTGTGATGCAACCTGGATTGACCATATCTAGACCCACAGCTGGATGAGACATAAGGGTGGACACTCTTGGGGCTGAAAGTTTGGGTGAGGTTGGGTGAGCAAACGCAGACCCTTTAAAGTAATACTGCCTGGTACCCATCCCATGGGTCCCAAATCTCCAGGTTCAAGGGCATCTTCCTACATCGAAAACATGCATGAGAAACCCAGAAGTTGGTACACCGTGTGATTTTGAAAGGTTTTTAAAACACACCCCATTTCTCATCTCCTTGTGCTCGGGTTCGCCTTTCCAGCTACTTTACTAGCAATCAACTTACTTGGAGAATCAGCACCTTTAATCTCCTGTTCCCTACAGGTTGCAATTTGTCCTGAGGATGAACGGGAAGAGGAGCAACCAATGAGAGACTAGATCTAGGTGTTGGGACAGGCACAGGTCACTCTATTTTCCCATCAGGAAGAAGAATTAACCACAGGCTCAGCCTGCCGCCGGGAACCAGAATAGGGCCTGAGGAAATCCCGTGCTTTTGCGGCCAGCTCCCAAACAAGACAGTTGAAAAATGGAGCTCAGGGGCACTGCCATTCACAAACCTGCTGAGTTATAAATGATAACTCTCGTCCACAAATATATTGAGGGAAGGCAACGAAGAGGATTTGAAAGCAAGGCAGAATTGCAGGAAACAGGTTTCAGGAGGTAGATTCGAATCGCCTTTAAAGCACATGAAAAGCGGCAAAACGTCGACAATGATGCCCTTGGCCAAAAAGGGCGTATGCGTTTTTTCCTGAATATATTCAGGAAAAAACGCATACGCCCTTTTTGGCCAACCAAGCAACCTGGAAAGGCAAATCAGCGCTACAAAGAAGTCTCGCTTCCCATCGGTCAAAAGGGCCATGCTGCAAAAAGTGTCAAAACCAGAAATGCAGGACAGGCCATGGAGAAATGGCAGCCTTGCTACGCTGATGAGCGGGATGTAAATTGCCAACAGCCACTCTGGAGAAGTGTACGGTGTGTCCTGAAACATCGAAAAAACACAGCTTAGGGAGCATAGGGCACGTCCACTCATGGGCGTATAAATTGGGAAAACTAAAAATCAGCAAGACACAGGCACCCCAAATTTTAGGGCTGCTCTGTTGACAAGAACCTCCACTTCATGACTCCTTAAATATCCCAGGAAAGAGAAAAATGGATAAAGAAGTTGTGGTCCTTATGTACAATGCAATATCACTCAGACATGAAATCAATGTCATAAGGCTAGTAGAAGCAAGATGAGTGGACTTAGGTACGACGATACTAAGTGAAATAAGTCACACAGAAAAAGACACTTATCATAAGCTATCACTTATAGAGGGAATGTAAAAACCGCTACACTTGAACTGAATTACAGAACAGAACAGAATCACACGTTTAGAAACCACACTATGGCTGCTTAACGGGAAAGGTGAGGTGGGGTGATGCATAAAACAAGGGGTTCAAATTCGCTCAGATACCGTTCCATACACCCAATATGTAATAGACAAGACCTACTCTTTGCTCAGTGAACTGGACTCAACACCCCCTATTCACCGCACAAGAATATATGTGACTAGTAACAATCTTAAAACCTATGTATTGATATCTGTCTGGAAGTGAGTCAAGTGGGTGTAAATCCGCATAAACACAGCCGTGAAAAGCAGCTAAACCCCATTATAAAAATAAATTACTTTTAAAAACCCGTAAAACAAAGACAGTGAAAGAGAGACAAATTCTTACAAAATTCGTTCAGGGGCTGTGATGCAACCTGGATTGACCATATCTAGACCCACAGCTGGATGAGACATAAGGGTGGACACTCTTGGGGCTGAGAGGTTGGGTGAGGTTGGGTGAGCAAACGCAGACCCTTTATAGTAATACTGCATGGTACCCATCCCATGGGTCCCAAATCTCCAGGTTCAAGGGCATCTTCCTACATCGAAATCTTGCATGAGGAACCCAGAAGAAGGTACACTGTGTGATTTTGAAAGGTTTCTAAAACGCACCTCATTTCTCATCTCCTTGTGCTCGGGTTCGCCATTCCAGCTACTTTACTAGCAATCTCCCTACTTGGAGGATCAGCACCTTTAACCTCCTGTTCTGTACAGGTTGCAATTTGTCCTGAGGATGAACGGGAAGAGGGGCAACCAATGAGAGACTAGATCTAGGTGTTGGGACAGGCACAGGTCACTCTATTTTCCCATCAGGAAGAAGAATTAACCACAGGCTCAGCCTGCTGCCAGGAACCAGAATAGGGCCTGAGGCAATCCCGTGCTTTTGCGGCCAGCTCTCAAAAAAGACAGTTGAAAAATGGAGCTCAGGGACACTGCAATTCACAAACCCGCAGAGTTATAAGTGATAACTCTCATCCACAGATATATTGAGGGAAGGCAACGAAGAGGATTTGAAAGCAAGGCAGAATTGCAGGAAACAGATTTCAGGAGGTAGATTCGAATCGCCTTTAAGGCACATGAAAAGCGGCAAAACGTCGACAATGATGCCCTTGGCCAAAAAGGGCGTATGCGTTTTTTCCTGAATATATTCAGGAAAAAACGCATACGCACTTTTTGGCCAACCAAGCAACCTGGAAAGGCAAATCAGCGCTACAAAGAAGTCTCGCTTCCCATCGGCCAAAAGGGCCATGCTGCAAAAAGTGTCAAAACCAGAAATGCAGGACAGGCCATGGAGAAATGCCAGCCTTGCTACGCTGATGGGCGGGATGTAAATTGCCAACAGCCACTCTGGAGAAGTGTACGGTGTGTCCTGAAACATCGAAAAAACACAGCTTAGTGAGCATAGGGCACGTCCACTCATGGGCGTATAAATTGGGAAAACTAAAAATCAGCAAGACACAGGCACCCCAAAGTTTGGGGCTACTCTGTTGACAAGAACCTCCACTTCATGAAACCTTAAATATCCCAGGAAAGAGAAAAATGGATAAAAAAGTTGTGGTCCTTATGTACAATGGAATATCACTCAGACATGAAATCAATATCATAAGGCTAGTAGAAGCAAGATGAGTGGACTTAGGTACGACGATTCTAAGTGAAATAAGTCACACAGAAAAAGACACTTATCATAAGCTATCACTTATAGAGGGAATGTAAAAACCGCTACACTTGAACTGAATTACAAAACAGAACAGAGTCACACGTTTAGAAAACACACTATGGCTGCTTAACGGGAAAGGTGAGGTGGGGTGATGCATAAAACAAGGGGTTCAAATTCGCTCAGATACCGTTCCATACACCCAATATGTAATAGACAAGACCTACTCCTTGCTCAGTGAACTGGACACAACACCCCCTATTCACCGCACAAGAATATAAGTGACTAGTAACAATCTTAAAACCTATGTATTGATATCTGTCTGGAAGTGAGTCAAGTGGGTGTAAATCCGCATAAACACAGCCGTGAAAAGCAGCTAAACCCCATTATAAAAATAAATTACTTTTAAAAACCCATAAAACAAAGACAGTGAAAGAGAGAGAAATTCTTACAAAATTCGTTCAGGGGCTGAGATGCAACCTGGATTGACCATATCTAGACCCACAGCTGGATGAGACATAAGGGTGGACACTCTTGGGGCTGAAAGGTTGGGTGAGGTTGGGTGAGCAAACGCAGACCCTTTAAAGTAATACTGCCTGGTACCCATCCCATGGGTCCCAAATCTCCAGGTTCAAGGGCATCTTCCTACATCGAAAACATGCATGAGAAACCCAGAAGTTGGTACACCGTGTGATTTTGAAAGGTTTCTAATACGCACCTCAATTCTCATCTCCTTGTGCTCGGGTTCGCCTTTCCAGCTACTTTACTAGCAATCTCCCTACTTGGAGAATCAGCACCTTTAAGCTCCTGTTCCCTACAGGTTGCAATTTGTCCTGAGGATGAACGGGAAGAGGGGCAACCAATGAGAGACTAGATCTAGGTGTTGGGACAGGCACAGGTCACTCTATTTTCCCATCAGGAAGAAGAATTAACCACAGGCTCAGCCTGCCTCCCAGAAGCAGAATAGGGCCTGAGGCAATCCCGCGCTTTTGCGGCCAGCTCCCAAAAAAGCGAGTTGAAAAATGGAGCTCAGGGACACTGCAATTCACAAACCCGCAGAGTTATAAATGATAACTCCCATCCACAGATATATTGAGGGAAGGCAACGAAGAGGATTTGAAAGCAAGGCAGAATTGCAGGAAACAGATTTCAGGAGGTAGATTCGAATCGCATTGAAAGCACATGAAAAGCGGCAAAACGTCGACAATGATGCCCTTGGCCAAAAAGGGCGTATGCGTTTTTTCCTGAATATATTCAGGAAAAAACGCATACGCCCTTTTTGGCCAACCAAGCAACCTGGAAAGGCAAATCAGCGCTACAAAGAAGTCTCGCTTCCCATCGGTCAAAAGGGTCATGCTGCAAAAAGTGTCAAAACCATAAATGCAGGACAGGCCATGGAGAAATGGCAGCCTTGCTACGCTGATGGGCGGGATGTAAATTGCCAACAGCCACTCTGGAGAAGTGTACGGTGTGTCCTGAAACATCGAAAAAACACAGCTTAGGGAGCATAGGGCACGTCCACTCATGGGCGTATAAATTGGGAAAACTAAAAATCAGCAAGACACCGGCTCCCCAAAGTTTAGGGCTGCTCTGTTGACAAGAACCTCCACTTCATGACACCTTAAATATCCCAGGAAAGAGAAAAATGGATAAAGAAGTTGTGGTCTTTATGTACAATGGATTATCACTCAGACATGAAATCAATGTCATAAGGCCAGTAGAAGCAAGATGAGTGGATTTAGATACGACGATTCTAAGTGAAATAAGTCACACAGAAAAAGACACTTATCATAAGCTATCACTTATAGAGGGAAAGTAAAAACCGCTACACTTGAACTGAATTACAAAACAGAACAGAGTCACACGTTTAGAAAACACACTATGGCTGCTTAACGGGAAAGGTGAGGTGGGGTGATGCATAAAACAAGTGTTTCAAATTCGCTCAGATACCGTTCCATACACCCAATATGTAATAGACAAGACCTACTCCTTGCTCAGTGAACTGGACTCAACACCTCCTATTCACCGCACAAGAATATATGTGACAAGTAAGAATCTTAAAACCTATGTATTGATATCTGTCTGGAAGTGAGTCAAGTGGGTGTAAAGCCGCATAAACACAGCCGTGAAAAGCAGCTAAACCCCATTATAAAAATAAATTACTTTTAAAAACCCGTAAAACAAAGACAGTGAAAGAGAGAGAAATTCTTACAAAATTCGTTCAGAGGCTGTGATGCAACCTGGATTGACCATATCTAGACCCACAGCTGGATGAGACATAAGGGTGGACACTCTTGGGGCTGAAAGGTTGGGTGAGGTTGGGTGAGCAAACGCAGACCCTTTAAAGTAATACTGCCTGGTACCCATCCCATGGGTCCCAAATCTCCAGGTTCAAGGGCATCTTCCTACATCGAAAACATGCATGAGAAACCCAGAAGTTGGTACACCGTGTGATTTTGAAAGGTTTCTAATACGCACCTCATTTCTCATCTCCTTGTGCTCGGGTTCGCCTTTCCAGCTACTTTACTAGCAATCTCCCTACTTGGAGAATCAGCACCTTTAAGCTCCTGTTCCCTATAGATTGCAATTTGTCCTGAGGATGAACGGGAAGAGGGGCAACCAATGAGAGACTAGATCTAGGTTTTGGGACAGGCACAGGTCACTCTATTTTCCCATCAGGAAGAAGAATTAACCACAGGCTCAGCCTGCCGCCCAGAAGCAGAATAGGGCCTGAGGCAATCCCGCGCTTTTGCGGCCAGCTCCCAAAAAAGCGAGTTGAAAAATGGAGCTCAGGGACACTGCAATTCACAAACCCGCAGAGTTATAAATGACAACTCTCATCCACAGATATATTGAGGGAAGGCAATGAAGAGAATTTGAAAGCAAGGCAGAATTGCAGGAAACAGGTTTCAGGAGGTAGATTCGAATCGCCTTTAAAGCACATGAAAAGCGGCAAAACGTCGACAATGATGCCCTTGGCCAAAAAGGGCGTATGCGTTTTTTCCTGAATATATTCAGGAAAAAACGCATACGCCCTTTTTGGCCAACCAAGCAACCTGGAAAGGCAAATCAGCGCTACAAAGAAGTCTCGCTTCCCATCGGTCAAAAGGGTCATGCTGCAAAAAGTGTCAAAACCAGAAATGCAGGACAGGCCACGGAGAAATGGCAGGCTTGCTACGCTGATGGGCGGGATGTAAATTGCCAACAGCCACTCTGGAGAAGTGTACGGTGTGTCCTGAAACATCGAAAAAACACAGCTTAGGGAGCATAGGGCACGTCCACTCATGGGCGTATAAATTGGGAAAACTAAAAATCAGCAACACACAGGCACCCCAAAGTTTAGGGCTGCTCTGTTGACAAGAACCTCCACTTCATGACACCTTAAATATCCCAGGAAAGAGAAAAATGGATAAAGAAGTTGTGGTCCTTATGTACAATGGAATATCACTCAGACATGAAATCAATGTCATAAGGCCAGTAGAAGCAAGATGAGTGGATTTAGATACGACGATTCTAAGTGAAATAAGTCACACAGAAAAAGACACTTATCATAAGCTATCACTTATAGAGGGAATGTAAAAACCGCTACACTTGAACTGAATTACAAAACAGAACAGAGTCACACGTTTAGAAAACACACTATGGCTGCTTAACGGGAAAGGTGAGGTGGGGTGATGCATAAAACAAGGGTTTCAAATTCGCTCAGATACCGTTCCATACACCCAATATGTAATAGACAAGACCTACTCCTTGCTCAGTGAACTGGACTCAACACCTCCTATTCACCGCACAAGAACATATGTGACTAGTAAGAATCGTAAAACCTATGTATTGATATCTGTCTGGAAGTGAGTCAAGTGGGTGTAAAGCCGCATAAACACAGCCGTGAAAAGCAGCTAAACCCCATTATAAAAATAAATTACTTTTAAAAACCCGTAAAACAAAGACAGTGAAAGAGAGAGAAATTCTTACAAAATTCGTTCAGAGGCTGTGATGCAACCTGGATTGACCATATCTAGACCCACAGCTGGATGAGACATAAGGGTGGACACTCTTGGGGCTGAAAGTTTGGGTGAGGTTGGGTGAGCAAACGCAGACCCTTTAAAGTAATACTGCCTGGTACCCATCCCATGGGTCCCAAATCTCCAGGTTCAAGGGCATCTTCCTACATCGAAAACATGCATGAGAAACCCAGAAGTTGGTACACCGTGTGATTTTGAAAGGTTTTTAAAACACACCCCATTTCTCATCTCCTTGTGCTCGGGTTCGCCTTTCCAGCTACTTTACTAGCAATCAACTTACTTGGAGAATCAGCACCTTTAATCTCCTGTTCCCTACAGGTTGCAATTTGTCCTGAGGATGAACGGGAAGAGGAGCAACCAATGAGAGACTAGATCTAGGTGTTGGGACAGGCACAGGTCACTCTATTTTCCCATCAGGAAGAAGAATTAACCACAGGCTCAGCCTGCCGCCGGGAACCAGAATAGGGCCTGAGGAAATCCCGTGCTTTTGCGGCCAGCTCCCAAACAAGACAGTTGAAAAATGGAGCTCAGGGGCACTGCCATTCACAAACCTGCTGAGTTATAAATGATAACTCTCGTCCACAAATATATTGAGGGAAGGCAACGAAGAGGATTTGAAAGCAAGGCAGAATTGCAGGAAACAGGTTTCAGGAGGTAGATTCGAATCGCCTTTAAAGCACATGAAAAGCGGCAAAACGTCGACAATGATGCCCTTGGCCAAAAAGGGCGTATGCGTTTTTTCCTGAATATATTCAGGAAAAAACGCATACGCCCTTTTTGGCCAACCAAGCAACCTGGAAAGGCAAATCAGCGCTACAAAGAAGTCTCGCTTCCCATCGGTCAAAAGGGCCATGCTGCAAAAAGTGTCAAAACCAGAAATGCAGGACAGGCCATGGAGAAATGGCAGCCTTGCTACGCTGATGAGCGGGATGTAAATTGCCAACAGCCACTCTGGAGAAGTGTACGGTGTGTCCTGAAACATCGAAAAAACACAGCTTAGGGAGCATAGGGCACGTCCACTCATGGGCGTATAAATTGGGAAAACTAAAAATCAGCAAGACACAGGCACCCCAAATTTTAGGGCTGCTCTGTTGACAAGAACCTCCACTTCATGACTCCTTAAATATCCCAGGAAAGAGAAAAATGGATAAAGAAGTTGTGGTCCTTATGTACAATGCAATATCACTCAGACATGAAATCAATGTCATAAGGCTAGTAGAAGCAAGATGAGTGGACTTAGGTACGACGATTCTAAGTGAAATAAGTCACACAGAAAAAGACACTTATCATAAGCTATCACTTATAGAGGGAATGTAAAAACCGCTACACTTGAACTGAATTACAGAACAGAACAGAATCACACGTTTAGAAACCACACTATGGCTGCTTAACGGGAAAGGTGAGGTGGGGTGATGCATAAAACAAGGGGTTCAAATTCGCTCAGATACCGTTCCATACACCCAATATGTAATAGACAAGACCTACTCTTTGCTCAGTGAACTAGACTCAACACCCCCTATTCACCGCACAAGAATATATGTGACTAGTAACAATCTTAAAACCTATGTATTGATATCTGTCTGGAAGTGAGTCAAGTGGGTGTAAATCCGCATAAACACAGCCGTGAAAAGCAGCTAAACCCCATTATAAAAATAAATTACTTTTAAAAACCCGTAAAACAAAGACAGTGAAAGAGAGACAAATTCTTACAAAATTCGTTCAGGGGCTGTGATGCAACCTGGATTGACCATATCTAGACCCACAGCTGGATGAGACATAAGGGTGGACACTCTTGGGGCTGAGAGGTTGGGTGAGGTTGGGTGAGCAAACGCAGACCCTTTATAGTAATACTGCATGGTACCCATCCCATGGGTCCCAAATCTCCAGGTTCAAGGGCATCTTCCTACATCGAAATCTTGCATGAGGAACCCAGAAGAAGGTACACTGTGTGATTTTGAAAGGTTTCTAAAACGCACCTCATTTCTCATCTCCTTGTGCTCGGGTTCGCCATTCCAGCTACTTTACTAGCAATCTCCCTACTTGGAGGATCAGCACCTTTAACCTCCTGTTCTGTACAGGTTGCAATTTGTCCTGAGGATGAACGGGAAGAGGGGCAACCAATGAGAGACTAGATCTAGGTGTTGGGACAGGCACAGGTCACTCTATTTTCCCATCAGGAAGAAGAATTAACCACAGGCTCAGCCTGCTGCCAGGAACCAGAATAGGGCCTGAGGCAATCCCGTGCTTTTGCGGCCAGCTCTCAAAAAAGACAGTTGAAAAATGGAGCTCAGGGACACTGCAATTCACAAACCCGCAGAGTTATAAGTGATAACTCTCATCCACAGATATATTGAGGGAAGGCAACGAAGAGGATTTGAAAGCAAGGCAGAATTGCAGGAAACAGATTTCAGGAGGTAGATTCGAATCGCCTTTAAGGCACATGAAAAGCGGCAAAACGTCGACAATGATGCCCTTGGCCAAAAAGGGCGTATGCGTTTTTTCCTGAATATATTCAGGAAAAAACGCATACGCACTTTTTGGCCAACCAAGCAACCTGGAAAGGCAAATCAGCGCTACAAAGAAGTCTCGCTTCCCATCGGCCAAAAGGGCCATGCTGCAAAAAGTGTCAAAACCAGAAATGCAGGACAGGCCATGGAGAAATGCCAGCCTTGCTACGCTGATGGGCGGGATGTAAATTGCCAACAGCCACTCTGGAGAAGTGTACGGTGTGTCCTGAAACATCGAAAAAACACAGCTTAGTGAGCATAGGGCACGTCCACTCATGGGCGTATAAATTGGGAAAACTAAAAATCAGCAAGACACAGGCACCCCAAAGTTTGGGGCTACTCTGTTGACAAGAACCTCCACTTCATGAAACCTTAAATATCCCAGGAAAGAGAAAAATGGATAAAAAAGTTGTGGTCTTATGTACAATGGAATATCACTCAGACATGAAATCAATATCATAAGGCTAGTAGAAGCAAGATGAGTGGACTTAGGTACGACGATTCTAAGTGAAATAAGTCACACAGAAAAAGACACTTATCATAAGCTATCACTTATAGAGGGAATGTAAAAACCGCTACACTTGAACTGAATTACAAAACAGAACAGAGTCACACGTTTAGAAAACACACTATGGCTGCTTAACGGGAAAGGTGAGGTGGGGTGATGCATAAAACAAGGGGTTCAAATTCGCTCAGATACCGTTCCATACACCCAATATGTAATAGACAAGACCTACTCCTTGCTCAGTGAACTGGACACAACACCCCCTATTCACCGCACAAGAATATAAGTGACTAGTAACAATCTTAAAACCTATGTATTGATATCTGTCTGGAAGTGAGTCAAGTGGGTGTAAATCCGCATAAACACAGCCGTGAAAAGCAGCTAAACCCCATTATAAAAATAAATTACTTTTAAAAACCCATAAAACAAAGACAGTGAAAGAGAGAGAAATTCTTACAAAATTCGTTCAGGGGCTGAGATGCAACCTGGATTGACCATATCTAGACCCACAGCTGGATGAGACATAAGGGTGGACACTCTTGGGGCTGAGAGGTTGGGTGAGCAAACGCAGACCCTTTGAAGTAATACTGCGTGGTACCCATCCCATGGGTCCCAAATCTCCAGGTTCAAGGGCATCCTCCTACATCGAAAACATGCATGAGAAACTCAGAAGATGGTACACCGTGTGATTTTGAAAGGTTTCTAAAACACACCCCATTTCTCATCTCCTTGTGCTCGGGTTCGCCTTTCCAGCTATTTTACTAGCAATCTCCTTACTTGGAGAATCAGCACCTTTAACCTCCTGTTCCCTACAGGTTGCAATTTGTCCTGAGGATGAACGGGAAGAGGAGCAACCAATGAGAGACTAGATCTAGGTGTTGGGACAGGCACAGGTCACTCTATTTTCCCATCAGGAAGAAGAATTAACCACAGGCTCAGCCTGCCGCCGGGAACCAGAATAGGGCCTGAGGAAATCCCGTGCTTTTGCGGCCAGCTCCCAAAAAAGACAGTTGAAAAATGGAGCGCAGGGGGACTGCCATTCACAAACCTGCTGAGTTATAAATGATAACTCTCGTCCACAAATATATTGAGGGAAGGCAACGAAGAGGATTTGAAAGCAAGGCAGAATTGCAGGAAACAGGTTTCAGGAGGTAGATTCGAATCGCCTTTAAAGCACATGAAAAGCGGAAAAACGTCGACAATGATGCCCTTGGCCAAAAAGGGCGTATGCGTTTTTTCCTGAATATATTCAGGAAAAAACGCATACGCCCTTTTTGGCCAACCAAGCAACCTGGAAATGCAAATCAGCGCTACAAAGAAGTCTCGCTTCCCATCGGTCAAAAGGGCCATGCTGCAAAAAGATTCAAAACCAGAAATGCAGGACAGGCCATGGAGAAATGGCAGCCTTGCTACGCTGATGGGCGGGATGTAAATTGCCAACAGCCACTCTGGAGAAGTGTACGGTGTGTCCTGAAACATCGAAAAAACACAGCTTAGGGAGCATAGGGCACGTCCACTCATGGGCGTATAAATTGGGAAAACTAAAAATCAGCAAGACACCGGCTCCCCAAAGTTTAGGGCTGCTCTGTTGACAAGAACCTCCACTTCATGACACCTTAAATATCCCAGGAAAGAGAAAAATGGATAAAGAAGTTGTGGTCCTTATGTACAATGGAATATCACTCAGACATGAAATCAATGTCATAAGGCCAGTAGAAGCAAGATGAGTGGATTTAGATACGACGATTCTAAGTGAAATAAGTCACACAGAAAAAGACACTTATCATAAGCTATCACTTATAGAGGGAATGTAAAAACCGCTACACTTGAACTGAATTACAAAACAGAACAGAGTCACACGTTTAGAAAACACACTATGGCTGCTTAACGGGAAAGGTGAGGTGGGGTGATGCATAAAACAAGTGTTTCAAATTCGCTCAGATACCGTTCCATACACCCAATATATAATAGACAAGACCTACTCCTTGCTCAGTGAACTGGACTCAACACCTCCTATTCACCGCACAAGAATATATGTGACAAGTAAGAATCTTAAAACCTATGTATTGATATCTGTCTGGAAGTGAGTCAAGTGGGTGTAAAGCCGCATAAACACAGCCGTGAAAAGCAGCTAAACCCCATTATAAAAATAAATTACTTTTAAAAACCCGTAAAACAAAGACAGTGAAAGAGAGAGAAATTCTTACAAAATTCGTTCAGAGGCTGTGATGCAACCTGGATTGACCATATCTAGACCCACAGCTGGATGAGACATAAGGGTGGACACTCTTGGGGCTGAAAGGTTGGGTGAGGTTGGGTGAGCAAACGCAGACCCTTTAAAGTAATACTGCCTGGTACCCATCCCATGGGTCCCAAATCTCCAGGTTCAAGGGCATCTTCCTACATCGAAAACATGCATGAGAAACCCAGAAGTTGGTACACCGTGTGATTTTGAAAGGTTTCTAATACGCACCTCAATTCTCATCTCCTTGTGCTCGGGTTCGCCTTTCCAGCTACTTTACTAGCAATCTCCCTACTTGGAGAATCAGCACCTTTAAGCTCCTGTTCCCTACAGGTTGCAATTTGTCCTGAGGATGAACGGGAAGAGGGGCAACCAATGAGAGACTAGATCTAGGTGTTGGGACAGGCACAGGTCACTCTATTTTCCCATCAGGAAGAAGAATTAACCACAGGCTCAGCCTGCCGCCCAGAAGCAGAATAGGGCCTGAGGCAATCCCGCGCTTTTGCGGCCAGCTCCCAAAAAAGCGAGTTGAAAAATGGAGCTCAGGGACACTGCAATTCACAAACCCGCAGAGTTATAAATGATAACTCCCATCCACAGATATATTGAGGGAAGGCAACGAAGAGGATTTGAAAGCAAGGCAGAATTGCAGGAAACAGATTTCAGGAGGTAGATTCGAATCGCCTTTAAAGCACATGAAAAGCTGCAAAACGTCGACAATGATGCCCTTGGCCAAAAAGGGCGTATGCGTTTTTTCCTGAATATATTCAGGAAAAAAACGCATACGCCCTTTTTGGCCAACCAAGCAACCTGGAAAGGCAAATCAGCGCTACAAAGAAGTCTCGCTTCCCATCGGTCAAAAGGGTCATGCTGCAAAAAGTGTCAAAACCATAAATGCAGGACAGGCCATGGAGAAATGGCAGCCTTGCTACGCTGATGGGCGGGATGTAAATTGCCAACAGCCACTCTGGAGAATTGTACGCTGTGTCCTGAAACATCGAAAAAACACAGCTTAGGGAGCATAGGGCACGTCCACTCATGGGCGTATAAATTGGGAAAACTAAAAATCAGCAAGACACCGGCTCCCCAAAGTTTAGGGCTGCTCTGTTGACAAGAACCTCCACTTCATGACACCTTAAATATCCCAGGAAAGAGAAAAATGGATAAAGAAGTTGTGGTCTTTATGTACAATGGAATATCACTCAGACATGAAATCAATGTCATAAGGCCAGTAGAAGCAAGATGAGTGGATTTAGATACGACGATTCTAAGTGAAATAAGTCACACAGAAAAAGACACTTATCATAAGCTATCACTTATAGAGGGAATGTAAAAACCGCTACACTTGAACTGAATTACAAAACAGAACAGAGTCACACGTTTAGAAAACACACTATGGCTGCTTAACGGGAAAGGTGAGGTGGGGTGATGCATAAAACAAGTGTTTCAAATTCGCTCAGATACCGTTCCATACACCCAATATGTAATAGACAAGACCTACTCCTTGCTCAGTGAACTGGACTCAACACCTCCTATTCACCGCACAAGAATATATGTGACTAGTAAGAATCTTAAAACCTATGTATTGATATCTGTCTGGAAGTGAGTCAAGTGGGTGTAAAGCCGCATAAACACAGCCGTGAAAAGCAGCTAAACCCCATTATAAAAATAAATTACTTTTAAAAACCCGTAAAACAAAGACAGTGAAAGAGAGAGAAATTCTTACAAAATTCGTTCAGAGGCTGTGATGCAACCTGGATTGACCATATCTAGACCCACAGCTGGATGAGACATAAGGGTGGAAACTCTTGGGGCTCAAAGGTTGGGTGAGGTTGGGTGAGCAAACGCAGACCCTTTAAAGTAATACTGCCTGGTACCCATCCCATGGGTCCCAAATCTCCAGGTTCAAGGGCATCTTCCTACATCGAAAACATGCATGAGAAACCCAGAAGATGGTACACCGTGTGATTTTGAAAGGTTTCTAATATGCACCTCAATTCTCATCTCCTTGTGCTCGGGTTCGCCTTTCCAGCTACTTTACTAGCAATCTCCCTACTTGGAGAATCAGCACCTTTAAGCTCCTGTTCCCTACAGGTTGCAATTTGTCCTGAGGATGAACTGGAAGAGGGGCAACCAATGAGAGACTAGATCTAGGTTTTGGGACAGGCACAGGTCACTCTATTTTCCCATCAGGAAGAAGAATTAACCACAGGCTCAGCCTGCCGCCCAGAAGCAGAATAGGGCCTGAGGCAATCCCGCGCTTTTGCGGCCAGCTCCCAAAAAAGCGAGTTGAAAAATGGAGCTCAGGGACACTGCAATTCACAAACCCGCAGAGTTATAAATGACAACTCTCATCCACAGATATATTGAGGGAAGGCAATGAAGAGAATTTGAAAGCAAGGCAGAATTGCAGGAAACAGGTTTCAGGAGGTAGATTCGAATCGCCTTTAAAGCACATGAAAAGCGGCAAAACGTCGACAATGATGCCCTTGGCCAAAAAGGGCGTATGCGTTTTTTCCTGAATATATTCAGGAAAAAACGCATACGCCCTTTTTGGCCAACCAAGCAACCTGGAAAGGCAAATCAGCGCTACAAAGAAGTCTCGCTTCCCATCGGTCAAAAGGGTCATGCTGCAAAAAGTGTCAAAACCAGAAATGCAGGACAGGCCACGGAGAAATGGCAGGCTTGCTACGCTGATGGGCGGGATGTAAATTGCCAACAGCCACTCTGGAGAAGTGTACGGTGTGTCCTGAAACATCGAAAAAACACAGCTTAGGGAGCATAGGGCACGTCCACTCATGGGCGTATAAATTGGGAAAACTAAAAATCAGCAACACACAGGCACCCCAAAGTTTAGGGCTGCTCTGTTGACAAGAACCTCCACTTCATGACACCTTAAATATCCCAGGAAAGAGAAAAATGGATAAAGAAGTTGTGGTCCTTATGTACAATGGAATATCACTCAGACATGAAATCAATGTCATAAGGCCAGTAGAAGCAAGATGAGTGGATTTAGATACGACGATTCTAAGTGAAATAAGTCACACAGAAAAAGACACTTATCATAAGCTATCACTTATAGAGGGAATGTAAAAACCGCTACACTTGAACTGAATTACAAAACAGAACAGAGTCACACGTTGAGAAAACACACTATGGCTGCTTAACGGGAAAGGTGAGGTGGGGTGATGCATAAAACAAGGGTTTCAAATTCGCTCAGATACCGTTCCATACACCCAATATGTAATAGACAAGACCTACTCCTTGCTCAGTGAACTGGACTCAACACCTCCTATTCACCGCACAAGAACATATGTGACTAGTAAGAATCGTAAAACCTATGTATTGATATCTGTCTGGAAGTGAGTCAAGTGGGTGTAAAGCCGCATAAACACAGCCGTGAAAAGCAGCTAAACCCCATTATAAAAATAAATTACTTTTAAAAACCCGTAAAACAAAGACAGTGAAAGAGAGAGAAATTCTTACACAATTCGTTCAGAGGCTGTGATGCAACCTGGATTGACCATATCTAGACCCACAGCTGGATGAGACATAAGGGTGGACACTCTTGGGGCTGAAAGGTTGGGTGAGGTTGGGTGAGCAAACGCAGACCCTTTAAAGTAATACTGCCTGGTACCCATCCCATGGGTCCCAAATCTCCAGGTTCAAGGGCATCTTCCTACATCGAAAACATGCATGAGAAACCCAGAAGTTGGTACACCGTGTGATTTTGAAAGGTTTTTAAAACACACCCCATTTCTCATCTCCTTGTGCTCGGGTTCGCCTTTCCAGCTACTTTACTAGCAATCAACTTACTTGGAGAATCAGCACCTTTAATCTCCTGTTCCCTACAGGTTGCAATTTGTCCTGAGGATGAACGGGAAGAGGAGCAACCAATGAGAGACTAGATCTAGGTGTTGGGACAGGCACAGGTCACTCTATTTTCCCATCAGGAAGAAGAATTAACCACAGGCTCAGCCTGCCGCCGGGAACCAGAATAGGGCCTGAGGAAATCCCGTGCTTTTGCGGCCAGCTCCCAAACAAGACAGTTGAAAAATGGAGCTCAGGGGCACTGCCATTCACAAACCTGCTGAGTTATAAATGATAACTCTCGTCCACAAATATATTGAGGGAAGGCAACGAAGAGGATTTGAAAGCAAGGCAGAATTGCAGGAAACAGGTTTCAGGAGGTAGATTCGAATCGCCTTTAAAGCACATGAAAAGCGGCAAAACGTCGACAATGATGCCCTTGGCCAAAAAGGGCGTATGCGTTTTTTCCTGAATATATTCAGGAAAAAACGCATACGCCCTTTTTGGCCAACCAAGCAACCTGGAAAGGCAAATCAGCGCTACAAAGAAGTCTCGCTTCCCATCGGTCAAAAGGGCCATGCTGCAAAAAGTGTCAAAACCAGAAATGCAGGACAGGCCATGGAGAAATGGCAGCCTTGCTACGCTGATGAGCGGGATGTAAATTGCCAACAGCCACTCTGGAGAAGTGTACGGTGTGTCCTGAAACATCGAAAAAACACAGCTTAGGGAGCATAGGGCACGTCCACTCATGGGCGTATAAATTGGGAAAACTAAAAATCAGCAAGACACAGGCACCCCAAATTTTAGGGCTGCTCTGTTGACAAGAACCTCCACTTCATGACACCTTAAATATCCCAGGAAAGAGAAAAATGGATAAAGAAGTTGTGGTCCTTATGTACAATGCAATATCACTCAGACATGAAATCAATGTCATAAGGCTAGTAGAAGCAAGATGAGTGGACTTAGGTACGACGATTCTAAGTGAAATAAGTCACACAGAAAAAGACACTTATCATAAGCTATCACTTATAGAGGGAATGTAAAAACCGCTACACTTGAACTGAATTACAGAACAGAACAGAATCACACGTTTAGAAAACACACTATGGCTGCTTAACGGGAAAGGTGAGGTGGGGTGATGCATAAAACAAGGGGTTCAAATTCGCTCAGATACCGTTCCATACACCCAATATGTAATAGACAAGACCTACTCTTTGCTCAGTGAACTGGACTCAACACCCCCTATTCACCGCACAAGAATATATGTGACTAGTAACAATCTTAAAACCTATGTATTGATATCTGTCTGGAAGTGAGTCAAGTGGGTGTAAATCCGCATAAACACAGCCGTGAAAAGCAGCTAAACCCCATTATAAAAATAAATTACTTTTAAAAACCCGTAAAACAAAGACAGTGAAAGAGAGACAAATTCTTACAAAATTCGTTCAGGGGCTGTGATGCAACCTGGATTGACCATATCTAGACCCACAGCTGGATGAGACATAAGGGTGGACACTCTTGGGGCTGAGAGGTTGGGTGAGGTTGGGTGAGCAAACGCAGACCCTTTATAGTAATACTGCATGGTACCCATCCCATGGGTCCCAAATCTCCAGGTTCAAGGGCATCTTCCTATATCGAAATCTTGCATGAGGAACCCAGAAGAAGGTACACTGTGTGATTTTGAAAGGTTTCTAAAACGCACCTCATTTCTCATCTCCTTGTGCTCGGGTTCGCCATTCCAGCTACTTTACTAGCAATCTCCCTACTTGGAGGATCAGCACCTTTAACCTCCTGTTCTGTACAGGTTGCAATTTGTCCTGAGGATGAACGGGAAGAGGGGCAACCAATGAGAGACTAGATCTAGGTGTTGGGACAGGCACAGGTCACTCTATTTTCCCATCAGGAAGAAGAATTAACCACAGGCTCAGCCTGCTGCCAGGAACCAGAATAGGGCCTGAGGCAATCCCGTGCTTTTGCGGCCAGCTCTCAAAAAAGACAGTTGAAAAATGGAGCTCAGGGACACTGCAATTCACAAACCCGCAGAGTTATAAGTGATAACTCTCATCCACAGATATATTGAGGGAAGGCAACGAAGAGGATTTGAAAGCAAGGCAGAATTGCAGGAAACAGATTTCAGGAGGTAGATTCGAATCGCCTTTAAGGCACATGAAAAGCGGCAAAACGTCGACAATGATGCCCTTGGCCAAAAAGGGCGTATGCGTTTTTTCCTGAATATATTCAGGAAAAAACGCATACGCACTTTTTGGCCAACCAAGCAACCTGGAAAGGCAAATCAGCGCTACAAAGAAGTCTCGCTTCCCATCGGCCAAAAGGGCCATGCTGCAAAAAGTGTCAAAACCAGAAATGCAGGACAGGCCATGGAGAAATGGCAGCCTTGCTACGCTGATGGGCGGGATGTAAATTGCCAACAGCCACTCTGGAGAAGTGTACGGTGTGTCCTGAAACATCGAAAAAACACAGCTTAGTGAGCATAGGGCACGTCCACTCATGGGCGTATAAATTGGGAAAACTAAAAATCAGCAAGACACAGGCACCCCAAAGTTTGGGGCTACTCTGTTGACAAGAACCTCCACTTCATGAAACGTTAAATATCCCAGGAAAGAGAAAAATGGATAAAAAAGTTGTGGTCCTTATGTACAATGGAATATCACTCAGACATGAAATCAATATCATAAGGCTAGTAGAAGCAAGATGAGTGGACTTAGGTACGACGATTCTAAGTGAAATAAGTCACACAGAAAAAGACACTTATCATAAGCTATCACTTATAGAGGGAATGTAAAAACCGCTACACTTGAACTGAATTACAAAACAGAACAGAGTCACACGTTTAGAAAACACACTATGGCTGCTTAACGGGAAAGGTGAGGTGGGGTGATGCATAAAACAAGGGGTTCAAATTCGCTCAGATACCGTTCCATACACCCAATATGTAATAGACAAGACCTACTCCTTGCTCAGTGAACTGGACACAACACCCCCTATTCACCGCACAAGAATATAAGTGACTAGTAACAATCTTAAAACCTATGTATTGATATCTGTCTGGAAGTGAGTCAAGTGGGTGTAAATCCGCATAAACACAGCCGTGAAAAGCAGCTAAACCCCATTATAAAAATAAATTACTTTTAAAAACCCATAAAACAAAGACAGTGAAAGAGAGAGAAATTCTTACAAAATTCGTTCAGGGGCTGAGATGCAACCTGGATTGACCATATCTAGACCCACAGCTGGATGAGACATAAGGGTGGACACTCTTGGGGCTGAGATGTTGGGTGAGCAAACGCAGACCCTTTGAAGTAATACTGCGTGGTACCCATCCCATGGGTCCCAAATCTCCAGGTTCAAGGGCATCTTCCTACATCGAAAACATGCATGAGAAACTCAGAAGATGGTACACCGTGTGATTTTGAAAGGTTTCTAAAACACACCCCATTTCTCATCTCCTTGTGCTCGGGTTCGCCTTTCCAGCTATTTTACTAGCAATCTCCTTACTTGGAGAATCAGCACCTTTAACCTCCTGTTCCCTACAGGTTGCAATTTGTCCTGAGGATGAACGGGAAGAGGAGCAACCAATGAGAGACTAGATCTAGGTGTTGGGACAGGCACAGGTCACTCTATTTTCCCATCAGGAAGAAGAATTAACCACAGGCTCAGCCTGCCGCCGGGAACCAGAATAGGGCCTGAGGAAATCCCGTGCTTTTGCGGCCAGCTCCCAAAAAAGACAGTTGAAAAATGGAGCGCAGGGGGACTGCCATTCACAAACCTGCTGAGTTATAAATGATAACTCTCGTCCACAAATATATTGAGGGAAGGCAACGAAGAGGATTTGAAAGCAAGGCAGAATTGCAGGAAACAGATTTCAGGAGGTAGATTCGAATCGCCTTTAAGGCACATGAAAAGCGGCAAAACGTCGACAATGATGCCCTTGGCCAAAAAGGGCGTATGCGTTTTTTCCTGAATATATTCAGGAAAAAACGCATACGCCCTTTTTGGCCAACCAAGCAACCTGGAAAGGCAAATCAGCGCTACAAAGAAGTCTCGCTTCCCATCGGCCAAAAGGGCCATGCTGCAAAAAGTGTCAAAACCAGAAATGCAGGACAGGCCATGGAGAAATGGCAGCCTTGCTACGCTGATGGGCGGGATGTTAATTGCCAACAGCCACTCTGGAGAAGTGTACGATGTGTCCTGAAACATCGAAAAAACACAGCTTAGTGAGCATAGGGCACGTCCACTCATGGGCGTATAAATTGGGAAAAGTAAAAATCAGCAAGACACAGGCACCCCAAAGTTTAGGGCTGCTCTGTTGACAAGAACCTCCACTTCATGACAACTTAAATATCCCAGGAAAGAGGAAAATGGATAAAGAAGTTGTGGTCCTTATGTACAATGGAATATCACTCAGACATGAAATCAATGTCATAAGGCTAGTAGAAGCAAGATGAGTGGACTTAGGTACGACGATTCTAAGTGAAATAAGTCACACAGAAAAAGACACTTATCATAAGCTATCACTTATAGAGGGAATGTAAAAACCGCTACACTTGAACTGAATTACAAAACAGAACAGAGTCACACGTTTAGAAAACACACTATGGCTGCTTAACGGGAAAGGTGAGGTGGGGTGATGCATAAAACAAGGGTTTCAAATTCGCTCAGATACCGTTCCATACACCCAATATGTAATAGACAAGACCTACTCCTTGCTCAGTGAACTGGACTCAACAACCCCTATTCACCGCACAAGAATATATGTGACTAGTAAGAATCTTAAAACCTATGTATTGATATCTGTCTGGAAGTGAGTCAAGTGGGTGTAAAGCCGCATAAACACAGCCGTGAAAAGCAGCTAAACCCCATTATAAAAATAAATTACTTTTAAAAACCCATAAAACAAAGACAGTGAAAGAGAGAGAAATTCTTACAAAATTCGTTCAGGGGCTGAGATGCAACCTGCATTGACCATATCTAGACCCACAGCTGGATGAGACATAAGGGTGGACACTCTTGGGGCTGAGAGGTTGGGTGAGCAAACGCAGACCCTTTGAAGTAATACTGCGTGGTACCCATCCCATGGGTCCCAAATCTCCAGGTTCAAGGGCATCTTCCTACATCGAAAACATGCATGAGAAACTCAGAAGATGGTACACCGTGTGATTTTGAAAGGTTTCTAAAACACACCCCATTTCTCATCTCCTTGTGCTCGGGTTCGCCTTTCCAGCTATTTTACTAGCAATCTCCTTACTTGGAGAATCAGCACCTTTAACCTCCTGTTCCCTACAGGTTGCAATTTGTCCTGAGGATGAACGGGAAGAGGAGCAACCAATGAGAGACTAGATCTAGGTGTTGGGACAGGCACAGGTCACTCTATTTTCCCATCAGGAAGAAGAATTAACCACAGGCTCAGCCTGCCGCCAGGAACCAGAATAGGGCCTGAGGAAATCCCGTGCTTTTGCGGCCAGCTCCCAAAAAAGACAGTTGAAAAATGGAGCGCAGGGGGACTGCCATTCACAAACCTGCTGAGTTATAAATGATAACTCTCGTCCACAAATATATTGAGGGAAGGCAACGAAGAGGATTTGAAAGCAAGGCAGAATTGCAGGAAACAGGTTTCAGGAGGTAGATTCGAATCGCCTTTAAAGCACATGAAAAGCGGAAAAACGTCGACAATGATGCCCTTGGCCAAAAAGGGCGTATGCGTTTTTTCCTGAATATATTCAGGAAAAAACGCATACGCCCTTTTTGGCCAACCAAGCAACCTGGAAATGCAAATCAGCGCTACAAAGAAGTCTCGCTTCCCATCGGTCAAAAGGGCCATGCTGCAAAAAGATTCAAAACCAGAAATGCAGGACAGGCCATGGAGAAATGGCAGCCTTGCTACGTTGATGGGCGGGATGTTAATTGCCAACAGCCACTCTGGAGAAGTGTACGGTGTGTCCTGAAACATCGAAAAAACACAGCTTAGGGAGCATAGGGCACGTCCACTCATGGGCGTATAAATTGGGAAAAGTAAAAATCAGCAAGACACAGGCACCCCAAAGTTTAGGGCTGCTCTGTTGACAAGAACCTCCACTTCATGACAACTTAAATATCCCAGGAAAGAGGAAAATGGATAAAGAAGTTGTGGTCCTTATGTACAATGGAATATCACTCAGACATGAAATCAATGTCATAAGGCTAGTAGAAGCAAGATGAGTGGACTTAGGTACGACGATTCTAAGTGAAATAAGTCACACAGAAAAAGACACTTATCATAAGCTATCACTTATAGAGGGAATGTAAAAACCGCTACACTAGAACTGAATTACAAAACAGAACAGAGTCACACGTTTAGAAAACACACTATGGCTGCTTAACGGGAAAGGTGAGGTGGGGTGATGCATAAAACAAGGGTTTCAAATTCGCTCAGATACCGTTACATACACCCAATATGTAATAGACAAGACCTACTCCTTGCTCAGTGAACTGGACTCAACAACCCCTATTCACCGCACAAGAATATATGTGACTAGTAAGAATCTTAAAACCTATGTATTGATATCTGTCTGGAAGTGAGTCAAGTGGGTGTAAAGCCGCATAAACACAGCCGTGAAAAGCAGCTAAACCCCATTATAAAAATAAATTACTTTTAAAAACCCGTAAAACAAAGACAGTGAAAGAGAGAGAAATTCTTACAAAATTCGTTCAGAGGCTGTGATGCAACCTGGATTGACCATATCTACACGCACAGCTGGATGAGACATAAGGGTGGACACTCTTGGGGCTGAAAGGTTGGGTTAGGTTGGGTGAGCAAACGCAGACCCTTTAAAGTAATACTGCGTGGTACCCATCCCATGGGTCCCAAGTCTCCAGGTTCAAGGGCATCTTCCTACATCGAAAACATGCATGAGAAACTCAGAAGATGGTACACCGTGTGATTTTGAAAGGTTCCTAAAACGCACCTCATTTCTCATCTCCTTGTGGTCGGGTTCGCCATTCCAGCTACTTTACTAGCAATCTCCCTACTTGGAGAATCAGCACCTTTAACCTGCTGTTCCCTACAGGTTGCAATTTGTCCTGAGGATGAACGGGAAGAGGGGGAACCAATGAGAGACTAGATCTAGGTGTTGGGACAGGCACAGGTCACTCTATTTTCCCATCAGGAAGAAGAATTAACCACAGGCTCAGCCTGCTGCCAGGAACCAGAATAGGGCCTGAGGCAATCCCGTGCTTTTGTGGCCAGCTCTCAAAAAAGACAGTTGAAAAATGGAGCTCAGGGACACTGCAATTCACAAACCCGCAGAGTTATAAGTGATAACTCTCATCCACAGATATATTGAGGGAAGGCAACGAAGAGGATTTGAAAGCAAGGCAGAATTGCAGGAAACAGATTTCAGGAGGTAGATTCGAATCGCCTTTAAGGCACATGAAAAGCGGCAAAACGTCGACAATGATGCCCTTGGCCAAAAAGGGCGTATGCGTTTTTTCCTGAATATATTCAGGAAAAAACGCATACGCCCTTTTTGGCCAACCAAGCAACCTGGAAAGGCAAATCAGCGCTACAAAGAAGTCTCGCTTCCCATCGGCCAAAAGGGCCATGCTGCAAAAAGTGTCAAAACCAGAAATGCAGGACAGGCCATGGAGAAATGGCAGCCTTGCTACGCTGATGGGCGGGATGTAAATTGCCAACAGCCACTCTGGAGAAGTGTACGGTGTGTCCTGAAACATCGAAAAAACACAGCTTAGGGAGCATAGGGCACGTCCACTCATGGGCGTATAAATTGGGAAAACTAAAAATGAGCAAGACACAGGCACCCCAAAGTTTGGGGCTGCTCTGTTGACAAGAACCTCCACTTCATGACACCTTAAATATCCCAGGAAAGAGAAAAATGGATAAAAAAGTTGTGGTTCTTATGTACAATGGAATATCACTCAGACATGAAATCAATGTCATAAGGCTAGTAGAAGCAAGATGAGTGGACTTAGGTACGACGATTCTAAGTGAAATAAGTCACACAGAAAAAGACACTTATCATAAGCTATCACTTATAGAGGGAATGTAAAAACCGCTACACTTGAACTGAATTACAAAACAGAACAGAGTCACACGTTTAGAAAACACACTATGGCTGCTTAACGGGAAAGGTGAGGTGGGGTGATGCATAAAACAAGGGGTTCAAATTCGCTCAGATACCGTTCCATACACCCAATATGTAATACACAAGACCTACTCCTTGCTCAGTGAACTGGACTCAACACCCCCTATTCACCGCACAAGAATATATATGACTAGTAAGAATCTTAAAACCTATGTATTGATATCTGTCTGGAAGTGAGTCAAGTGGGTGTAAAGCCGCATAAACACAGCCGTGAAAAGCAGCTAAACCCCATTATAAAAATAAATTACTTTTAAAAACCTGTAAAACAAAGACAGTGAAAGAGAGAGAAATTCTTACAAAATTCGATCAGGGGCTGAGATGCAACCTGGATTGACCATATCTAGACCCACAGCTGGATGAGACATAAGGGTGGACACTCTTGGGGCTGAGAGGTTGGGTGAGGTTGGGTGAGCAAACGCAGACCCTTTAAAGTAATACTGCATGGTACCCATCCCATGGGTCCCAAATCTCCAGGTTCAAGGGCATCTTCCTACATCGAAAACTTGCATGAGGAACCCAGAAGAAGGTACACCGTGTGATTTTGAAAGGTTTCTAAAACGCACCTCATTTCTCATCTCCTTGTGCTCGGGTTCGCCATTCCAGCTACTTCACTAGCAATCTCCCTACTTGGAGAATCAGCACCTTTAACCTCCTGTTCCCTACAGGTTGCAATTTGTCCTGAGGATGAACGGGAAGAGGGGTAACCAATGAGAGACTAGATCTAGCTGTTGGGACAGGCACAGGTCACTCTATTTTCCCATCAGGAAGAGGAATTAACCACAGGCTCAGCCTGCTGCCAGGAACCAGAATAGGGCCTGAGGCAATCCCGTGCTTTTGCGGCCAGCTCTCAAAAAAGACAGTTGAAAAATGGAGCTCAGGGACACTGCAATTCACAAACCCGCAGAGTTATAAGTGATAACTCTCATCCACAGATATATTGAGGGAAGTCAACGAGGAGGATTTGAAAGCAAGGCAGAATTGCAGGAAACAGATTTCAGGAGGTAGATTCGAATCGCCTTTAAGGCACATGAAAAGCGGCAAAACGTCGACAATGATGCCCTTGGCCAAAAAGGGCGTATGCGTTTTTTCCTGAATATATTCAGGAAAAAACGCATACGCCCTTTTTGGCCAACCAAGCAACCTGGAAAGGCAAATCAGCGCTACAAAGATGTCTCGCTTCCCATGGGTCAAAAGGGCCATGCTGCAAAAAGTGTCAAAACCAGAAATGCAGGACAGGCCATGGAGAAATGGCAGCCTTGCTACGCTGATGGGCGGGATGTAAATTGCCAACAGCCACTCTGGAGAAGTGTACGGTGTGTCCTGAAACATCGAAAAAACACAGCTTAGTGAGCATAGGGCACGTCCACTCATGGGCGTATAAATTGGGAAAACTAAAAATCAGCAAGACACAGGCACCCGAAAGTTTGGGGCTGCTCTGTTGACAAGAACCTCCACTTCATGACACCTTAAATATCCCAGGAAAGAGAAAAATGGATAAAAAAGTTGTGGTCCTTATGTACAATGGAATATCACTCAGACATGAAATCAATGTCATAAGGCCTGTAGAAGCAAGATGAGTGGACTTAGGTACGACGATTCTAAGTGAAATAAGTCACACAGAAAAAGACACTTATCATAAGCTATCACTTATAGAGGGAATGTAAAAACCGCTACACTTGAACTGAATTACAAAACAGAACAGAGTCACACGTTTAGAAAACACACTATGGCTGCTTAACGGGAAAGGTGAGGTGGGGTGATGCATAAAACAAGGGGTTCAAATTTGCTCAGATACCGTTCCATACACCCAATATGTAATAGACAAGAGCTACTCCTTGCTCCGTGAACTGGACTCAACACCCCCTATTCACCGCACAAGAATATATGTGACTAGTAACAATCTTAAAACCTATGTATTGATATCTGTCTGGAAGTGAGTCAAGTGGGTGTAAATCCGCATAAACACAGCCGTGAAAAGCAGCTAAACCCCATTATAAAAATAAATTACTTTTAAAAACCCGTAAAACAAAGACAGTGAAAGAGAGAGAAATTCTTACAAAATTCGTTCAGGGGCTGTGATGCCACCTGGATTGACCATATCTAGACCCACAGCTGGATGAGACATAAGGGTGGACACTCTTGGGGCTGAGAGGATGGGTGAGCAAACGCAGACCCTTTAAAGTAATACTGCGTGATACCCATCCCATGGGTCCCAAATCTCCAGGTTCACGGGCATCTTCCTACATCAAAAACATGCATGAGAAACTCAGAAGATGGTACACCGTGTGATTTTGAAAGGTTTCTAAAACGCACCCCATTTCTCATCTCCTTGTGCTCGGGTTCGCCTTTCCAGCTACTTTACTAGCAATCAACTTACTTGGAGAATCAGCACCTTTAACCTCCTGTTCCCTACAGGTTGCAATTTGTCCTGAGGATGAACGGGAAGAGGGGCAACCAATGAGAGACTAGATCTAGGTGTTGGGACAGGCACAGGTCACTCTATTTTCCCATCAGGAAGAAGAATTAATCACAGGCTCAGCCTGCCGCCCAGAAGCACAATAGGGCATGAGGCAATCCCGCGCTTTTGCGGCCAGCTCCCAAAAAAGCGAGTTGAAAAATGGAGCTCAGGGACACTGCAATTCACAAACCCGCAGAGTTATAAATGATAACTCTCATCCACAGATATATTGAGGGAAGGCAACGAAGAGGATTTGAAAGCAAGGCAGAATTGCAGGAAACAGATTTCAGGAGGTAGATTCGAATCGCCTGTAAAGCACATGAAAAGCGGCAAAACGTCGACAATGATGCCCTTGGCCAAGAAGGGCGTATGCGTTTTTTCCTGAATATATTCAGGAAAAAACGCATACGCCCTTTTTGGCCAACCAAGCAACCTGGAAAGGCAAATCAGCGCTACAAAGAAGTCTCGCTTCCCATTGGTCAAAAGGGCCATGCTGCAAAAAGTTTCAAAACCAGAAATGCAGGACAGGCCATGGAGAAATGGCAGCCTTGCTACGCTGATGGGCGGGATGTAAATTGCCAACAGCCACTCTGGAGAAGTGTACGGTGTGTCCTGAAACATCGAAAAAACACAGCTTAGTGAGCATAGGGCACGCCCACTCATGGGCGTATAAATTGGGAAAACTAAAAATCAGCAAGACACAGGCACCCGAAAGTTTGGGGCTGCTCTGTTGACAAGAACCTCCACTTCATGACACCTTAAATATCCCAGGAAAGAGAAAAATGGATAAAAAAGTTGTGGTCCTTATGTACAATGGAATATCACTCAGACATGAAATCAATGTCATAAGGCTATTAGAAGCAAGATGAGTGGACTTAGGTACGACGATTCTAAGTGAAATAAGTCACACAGAAAAAGACACTTATCATAAGCTATCACTTATAGAGGGAATGTAAAAACCGCTACACTTGAACTGAATTACAAAACAGAACAGAGTCACACGTTTAGAAAACACACTATGGCTGCTTAACGGGAAAGGTGAGGTGGGGTGATGCATAAAACAAGGGGTTCAAATTTGCTCAGATACCGTTCCATACACCCAATATGTAATAGACAAGACCTACTCCTTGCTCCGGGAACTGGACTCAACACCCCCTATTCACCGCACAAGAATATATGTGACTAGTAACAATCTTAAAACCTATGTATTGACATCTGTCTGGAAGTGAGTCAAGTGGGTGTAAATCCGCATAAACACAGCCGTGAAAAGCAGCTAAACCCCATTATAAAAATAAATTACTTTTAAAAACCCGTAAAACAAAGACAGTGAAAGAGAGAGAAATTCTTACAAAATTCGTTCAGGGGCTGTGATGCAACCTGGATTGACCATATCTAGACCCACAGCTGGATGAGACATAAGGGTGGACACTCTTGGGGCTGAGAGGATGGGTGAGCAAACGCAGACCCTTTAAAGTAATACTGCCTGATACCCATCCCATGGGTCCCAAATCTCCAGGTTCAAGGGCATCTTCCTACATCGAAAACATGCATGAGAAACTCAGAAGATGGTACACCGTGTGATTTTGAAAGGTTTCTAAAACACACCCCATTTCTCATCTCCTTCTGCTCGGGTTCGCCTTTCCAGCTACTTTACTAGCAATCAACTTACTTGGAGAATCAGCACCTTTAACCTCCTGTTCCCTACAGGTTGCAATTTGTCCTGAGGATGAACGGGAAGAGGGGCAACCAATGAGAGACTAGATCTAGGTGTTGGGACAGGCACAGGTCACTCTATTTTCCCATCAGGAAGAAGAATTAATCACAGGCTCAGCCTGCCGCCCAGAAGCACAATAGGGCCTGAGGCAATCCCGCGCTTTTGCGGCCAGCTCCCAAAAAAGCGAGTTGAAAAATGGAGCTCAGGGACACTGCAATTCACAAACCCGCAGAGTTATAAATGATAACTCTCATCCACAGATATATTGAGGGAAGGCAACGAAGAGGATTTGAAAGCAAGGCAGAATTGCAGGAAACAGATTTCAGGAGGTAGATTCGAATCGCCTGTAAAGCACATGAAAAGCGGCAAAACGTCGACAATGATGCCCTTGGCCAAGAAGGGCGTATGCGTTTTTTCCTGAATATATTCAGGAAAAAACGCATACGCCCTTTTTGGCCAACCAAGCAACCTGGACAGGCAAATCAGCGCTACAAAGAAGTCTCGCTTCCCATCGGTCAAAAGGGCCATGCTGCAAAAAGTGTCAAAACCAGAAATGCAGGACAGGCCATGGAGAAATGGCAGCCTTGCTACGCTGATGAGCGGGATGTAAGTTGCCAACAGCCACTCTGGAGAAGTGTACGGTGTGTCCTGAAACATCGAAAAAACACAGCTTAGGGAGCATAGGGCACGTCCACTCATGGGCGTATAAATTGGGAACACTAAAAATCAGCAAGACACAGGCACCCCAAAGTTTAGGGCTGCTCTGTTGACAAGAACCTCCACTTCATGACACCTTAAATATCCCAGGAAATAGAAAAATGGATAAAGAAGTTGTGGTCCTTATGTACAATGGAATATCACTCAGACATGAAATCAATGTCATAAGGCTAGTAGAAGCAAGATGAGTGGACTTAGGTACGACGATTCTAAGTGAAATAAGTCACACAGAAAAAGACACTTATCATAAGCTATCACTTATAGAGGGAATGTAAAAACCGCTACACTTGAACTGAATTACAAAACAGAACAGAGTCACACGTTTAGAAAACACACTATGGCTGCTTAACGGGAAAGGTGAGGTGGGGTGATGCATAAAACAAGGGTTTCAAATTCGCTCAGATACCGTTCCATACACCCAATATGTAATAGACAAGACCTACTCCTTGCTCAGTGAACTGGACTCAACAACCCCTATTCACCGCACAAGAATATATGTGACTAGTAAGAATCTTAAAACCTATGTATTGATATCTGTCTGGAAGTGAGTCAAGTGGGTGTAAAGCCGCATAAACACAGCCGTGAAAAGCAGCTAAACCCCATTATAAAAATAAATTACTTTTAAAAACCCGTAAAACAAAGACAGTGAAAGTGAGAGAAATTCTTACAAAATTCGTTCAGAGGCTGTGATGCAACCTGGATTGACCATATCTACACGCACAGCTGGATGAGACATAAGGGTGGACACTCTTGGGGCTGAAATGTTGGGTTAGGTTGGGTGAGCAAACGCAGACCCTTTAAAGTAATACTGCGTGATACCCATCCCATGGGTCCCAAGTCTCCAGGTTCAAGGGCATCTTCCTACATCGAAAACATGCATGAGAAACTCAGAAGATGGTACACCGTGTGATTTTGAAAGGTTCCTAAAACGCACCTCATTTCTCATCTCCTTGTGCTCGGGTTCGCCATTCCAGCTACTTTACTAGCAATCTCCCTACTTGGAGAATCAGCACCTTTAACCTCCTGTTCCCTACAGGTTGCAATTTGTCCTGAGGATGAACGGGAAGAGGGGGAACCAATGAGAGACTAGATCTAGGTGTTGGGACAGGCACAGGTCACTCTATTTTCCCATCAGGAAGAAGAATTAAACACAGGCTCAGCCTGCTGCCAGGAACCAGAATAGGGCCTGAGGCAATCCCGTGCTTTTGCGGCCAGCTCTCAAAAAAGACAGTTGAAAAATGGAGCTCAGGGACACTGCAATTCACAAACCCGCAGAGTTATAAGTGATAACTCTCATCCACAGATATATTGAGGGAAGGCAACGAAGAGGATTTGAAAGCAAGGCAGAATTGCAGGAAACAGATTTCAGGAGGTAGATTCGAATCGCCTTTAAGGCACATGAAAAGCGGCAAAACGTCGACAATGATGCCCTTGGCCAAAAAGGGCGTATGCGTTTTTTCCTGAATATATTCAGGAAAAACCGCATACGCCCTTTTTGGCCAACCAAGCAACCTGGAAAGGCAAATCAGCGCTACAAAGAAGTCTCGCTTCCCATCGGCCAAAAGGGACATGCTGCAAAAAGTGTCAAAACCAGAAATGCAGGACAGGCCATGGAGAAATGGCAGCCTTGCTACGCTGATGGGCGGGATGTAAATTGCCAACAGCCACTCTGGAGAAGTGTACGGTGTGTCCTGAAACATCGAAAAAACACAGCTTAGGGAGCATAGGGCACGTCCACTCATGGGCGTATAAATTGGGAAAACTAAAAATGAGCAAGACACAGGCACCCCAAAGTTTGGGGCTGCTCTGTTGACAAGAACCTCCACTTCATGACACCTTAAATATCCCAGGAAAGAGAAAAATGGATAAAAAAGTTGTGGTCCTTATGTACAATGGAATATCACTCAGACATGAAATCAATGTCATAAGGCTAGTAGAAGCAAGATGAGTGGACTTAGGTACGACGATTCTAAGTGAAATAAGTCACACAGAAAAAGACACTTATCATAAGCTATCACTTATAGAGGGAATGCAAAAACCGCTACACTTGAACTGAATTACAAAACAGAACAGAGTCACACGTTTAGAAAACACACTATGGCTGCTTAACGGGAAAGGTGAGGTGGGGTGATGCATAAAACAAGGGGTTCAAATTCGCTCAGATACCGTTCCATACACCCAATATGTAATACACAAGACCTACTCCTTGCTCAGAGAACTGGACTCAACACCCCCTATTCACCGCACAAGAATATATGTGACTAGTAACAATCTTAAAACCTATGTATTGATATCTGTCTGGAAGTGAGTCAAGTGGGTGTAAATCCGCATAAACACAGCCGTGAAAAGCAGCTAAACCCCATTATAAAAATAAATTACTTTTAAAAACCTGTAAAACAAAGACAGTGAAAGAGAGAGAAATTCTTACAAAATTCGATCAGGGGCTGAGATGCAACCTGGATGGACCATATATAGACCCACAGCTGGATGAGACATAAGGGTGGACACTCTTGGGGCTGAGAGGTTGGGTGAGCAAACGCAGACCCTTTAAAGTAATACTGCGTGATACCCATCCCATGGGTCCCAAATCTCCAGGTTCAAGGGCATCTTCCTACATCGAAAACATGCATGAGAAACTCAGAAGTTGGTACACCGTGTGATTTTGAAAGGTTTCTAAAACACACCCCATTTCTCATCTCCTTGTGCTCGGGTTCGCCTTTCCAGCTACTTTACTAGCAATCAACTTACTTGGAGAATCAGCACCTTTAACCTCCTGTTCCCTACAGGTTGCAATTTGTCCTGAGGATGAACGGGAAGAGGGGCAACCAATGAGAGACTAGATCTAGGTGTTGGGACAGGCACAGGTCACTCTATTTTCCCATCAGGAAGAAGAATTAACCACAGGCTCAGCCTGCCGCCCAGAAGCAGAATAGGGCCTGAGTCAATCCCGCACTTTTGCGGCCAGCTCCCAAAAAAGCGAGTTGAAAAATGGAGCTCAGGGACACTGCAATTCACAAACCCGCAGAGTTATAAATGATAACTCTCATCCACAGATATATTGAGGGAAGGCAACGAAGAGGATTTGAAAGCAAGGCAGAATTGCAGGAAACAGATTTCAGGAGGTAGATTCGAATCGCCTGTAAAGCACATGAAAAGCGGCAAAACGTCGACAATGATGCCCTTGGCCAAAAAGGGCGTATGCGTGTTTTCCTGAATATATTCAGGAAAACACGCATACGCCCTTTTTGGCCAACCAAGCAACCTGGAAAGGCAAATCAGCGCTACAAAGAAGTCTCGCTTCCCATCGGTCAAAAGGGAAATGCTGCAAAAAGTGTCAAACCAGAAATGCAGGACAGGCCATGGAGAAATGGCAGCCTTGCTACGTTGATGGGCGGGATGTAAGTTGCCAACAGCCACTCTGGAGAAGTGTACGGTGTGTCCTGAAACATCGAAAAAACACAGCTTAGGGAGCATAGGGCACGTCCACTCATGGGCGTAAAATTGGGAAAACTAAAAATCAGCAAGACACAGGCACCCGAAAGTTTGGGGCTGCTCTGTTGACAAGAACCTCCACTTCATGACACCTTAAATATCCCAGGAAAGAGAAAAATGGATAAAAAAGTTGTGGTCCTTATGTACAATGGAATATCACTCAGACATGAAATCAATGTCATAAGGCTAGTAGAAGCAAGATGAGTGGACTTAGGTACGACGATTCTAAGTGAAATAAGTCACACAGAAAAAGACACTTATCATAAGCTATCACTTATAGAGGGAATGTAAAAACCGCTACACTTGAACTGAATTACAAAACAGAACAGAGTCACACGTTTAGAAAACACACTATGGCTGCTTAACGGGAAAGGTGAGGTGGGGTGATGCATAAAACAAGGGGTTCAAATTTGCTCAGATACCGTTCCATACACCCAATATGTAATAGACAAGAGCTACTCCTTGCTCCGTGAACTGGACTCAACACCCCCTATTCACCGCACAAGAATATATGTGACTAGTAACAATCTTAAAACCTATGTATTGATATCTGTCTGGAAGTGAGTCAAGTGGGTGTAAATCCGCATAAACACAGCCGTGAAAAGCAGCTAAACCCCATTATAAAAATAAATTACTTTTAAAAACCCGTAAAACAAAGACAGTGAAAGAGAGAGAAATTCTTACAAAATTCGTTCAGGGGCTGTGATGCCACCTGGATTGACCATATCTAGACCCACAGCTGGATGAGACATAAGGGTGGACACTCTTGGGGCTGAGAGGATGGGTGAGCAAACGCAGACCCTTTAAAGTAATACTGCCTGATACCCATCCCATGGGTCCCTAATCTCCAGGTTCAAGGGCATCTTCCTACATCGAAAACATGCATGAGAAACTCAGAAGATGGTACACCGTGTGATTTTGAAAGGTTTCTAAAACACACCCCATTTCTCATCTCCTTGTGCTCGGGTTCGCCTTTCCAGCTACTTTACTAGCAATCAACTTACTTGGAGAATCAGCACCTTTAACCTCCTGTTCCCTACAGGTTGCAATTTGTCCTGAGGATGAACGGGAAGAGGGGCAACCAATGAGAGACTAGATCTAGGTGTTGGGACAGGCACAGGTCACTCTATTTTCCCATCAGGAAGAAGAATTAATCACAGGCTCAGCCTGCCGCCCAGAAGCACAATAGGGCCTGAGGCAATCCCGCGCTTTTGCGGCCAGCTCCCAAAAAAGCGAGTTGAAAAATGGAGCTCAGGGACACTGCAATTCACAAACCCGCAGAGTTATAAATGATAACTCTCATCCACAGATATATTGAGGGAAGGCAACGAAGAGGATTTGAAAGCAAGGCAGAATTGCAGGAAACAGATTTCAGGAGGTAGATTCGAATCGCCTTTAAAGCACATGAAAAGCGGCAAAACGTCGACAATGATGCCCTTGGACAAGAAGGGCGGATGCGTTTTTTCCTGAATATATTCAGGAAAAAACGCATACGCCCTTTTTGGCTAACCAAGCATCCTGGACAGGCAAATCAGCGCTACAAAGAAGTCTCGCTTCCCATCGGTCAAAAGGGCCATGCTGCAAAAAGTGTCAAAACCAGAAATGCAGGACAGGCCATGGAGAAATGGCAGCCTTGCTACGCTGATGAGCGGGATGTAAGTTGCCAACAGCCACTCTGGAGAAGTGTACGGTGTGTCCTGAAACATCGAAAAAACACAGCTTAGGGAGCATAGGGCACGTCCACTCATGGGCGTATAAATTGGGAAAACTAAAAATCAGCAAGACACAGGCACCCCAAAGTTTAGGGCTGCTCTGTTGACAAGAACCTCCACTTCATGACACCTTAAATATCCCAGGAAAGAGAAAAATGGATAAAGAAGTTGTGGTCCTTATGTACAATGGAATATCACTCAGACATGAAATCAATGTCATAAGGCTAGTAGAAGCAAGATGAGTGGACTTAGGTACGACGATTCTAAGTGAAATAAGTCACACAGAAAAAGACACTTATCATAAGCTATCACTTATAGAGGGAATGTAAAAACCGCTACACTTGAACTGAATTACAAAACAGAACAGAGTCACACGTTTAGAAAACACACTATGGCTGCTTAACGGGAAAGGTGAGGTGGGGTGATGCATAAAACAAGGGGTTCAAATTCGCTCAGATACCGTTCCATACACCCAATATGTAATAGACAAGACCTACTCCTTGCTCAGTGAACTGGACTCAACAACCCCTATTCACCGCACAAGAATATATGTGACTAGTAAGAATCTTAAAACCTATGTATTGATATCTGTCTGGAAGTGAGTCAAGTGGGTGTAAAGCCGCATAAACACAGCCGTGAAAAGCAGCTAAACCCCATTATAAAAATAAATTACTTTTAAAAACCCGTAAAACAAAGACAGTGAAAGTGAGAGAAATTCTTACAAAATTCGTTCAGAGGCTGTGATGCAACCTGGATTGACCATATCTACACGCACAGCTGGATGAGACATAAGGGTGGACACTCTTGGGGCTGAAATGTTGGGTTAGGTTGGGTGAGCAAACGCAGACCCTTTAAAGTAATACTGCGTGATACCCATCCCATGGGTCCCAAGTCTCCAGGTTCAAGGGCATCTTCCTACATCGAAAACATGCATGAGAAACTCAGAAGATGGTACACCGTGTGATTTTGAAAGGTTCCTAAAACGCACCTCATTTCTCATCTCTTTGTGCTCGGGTTCGCCATTCCAGCTACTTTACTAGCAATCTCCCTACTTGGAGAATCAGCACCTTTAACCTCCTGTTCCCTACAGGTTGCAATTTGTCCTGAGGATGAACGGGAAGAGGGGGAACCAATGAGAGACTAGATCTAGGTGTTGGGACAGGCACAGGTCACTCTATTTTCCCATCAGGAAGAAGAATTAAACACAGGCTCAGCCTGCTGCCAGGAACCAGAATAGGGCCTGAGGCAATCCCGTGCTTTTGCGGCCAGCTCTCAAAAAAGACAGTTGAAAAATGGAGCTCAGGGACACTGCAATTCACAAACCCGCAGAGTTATAAGTGATAACTCTCATCCACAGATATATTGAGGGAAGGCAACGAAGAGGATTTGAAAGCAAGGCAGAATTGCAGGAAACAGATTTCAGGAGGTAGATTCGAATCGCCTTTAAGGCACATGAAAAGCGGCAAAACGTCGACAATGATGCCCTTGGCCAAAAAGGGCGTATGCGTTTTTTCCTGAATATATTCAGGAAAAACCGCATACGCCCTTTTTGGCCAACCAAGCAACCTGGAAAGGCAAATCAGCGCTACAAAGAAGTCTCGCTTCCCATCGGCCAAAAGGGACATGCTGCAAAAAGTGTCAAAACCAGAAATGCAGGACAGGCCATGGAGAAATGGCAGCCTTGCTACGCTGATGGGCGGGATGTTAATTGCCAACAGCCACTCTGGAGAAGTGTACGGTGTGTCCTGAAACATCGAAAAAACACAGCTTAGGGAGCATAGGGCACGTCCACTCATGGGCGTATAAATTGGGAAAACTAAAAATGAGCAAGACACAGGCACCCCAAAGTTTGGGGCTGCTCTGTTGACAAGAACCTCCACTTCATGACACCTTAAATATCCCAGGAAAGAGAAAAATGGATAAAAAAGTTGTGGTCCTTATGTACAATGGAATATCACTCAGACATGAAATCAATGTCATAAGGCTAGTAGAAGCAAGATGAGTGGACTTAGGTACGACGATTCTAAGTGAAATAAGTCACACAGAAAAAGACACTTATCATAAGCTATCACTTATAGAGGGAATGCAAAAACCGCTACACTTGAACTGAATTACAAAACAGAACAGAGTCACACGTTTAGAAAACACACTATGGCTGCTTAACGGGAAAGGTGAGGTGGGGTGATGCATAAAACAAGGGGTTCAAATTCGCTCAGATACCGTTCCATACACCCAATATGTAATACACAAGACCTACTCCTTGCTCAGTGAACTGGACTCAACACCCCCTATTCACCGCACAAGAATATATATGACTAGTAACAATCTTAAAACCTATGTATTGATATCTGTCTGGAAGTGAGTCAAGTGGGTGTAAATCCGCATAAACACAGCCGTGAAAAGCAGCTAAACCCCATTATAAAAATAAATTACTTTTAAAAACCTGTAAAACAAAGACAGTGAAAGAGAGAGAAATTCTTACAAAATTCGATCAGGGGCTGAGATGCAACCTGGACTGACCATATCTAGACCCACAGCTGGATGAGACATAAGGGTGGACACTCTTGGGGCTGAGAGGTTGGGTGAGAAAACGCAGACCCTTTAAAGTAATACTGCGTGATACCCATCCCATGGGTCCCAAATCTCCAGGTTCAAGGGCATCTTCCTACATCGAAAACATGCATGAGAAACTCAGAAGATGATACACCGTGTGATTTTGAAAGGTTTCTAAAACACACCCCATTTCTCATCTCCTTGTGCTCGGGTTCGCCTTTCCACCTACTTTACTAGCAATCAACTTACTTGGAGAATCAGCACCTTTAACCTCCTGTTCCCTACAGGTTGCAATTTGTCCTGAGGATGAACGGGAAGAGGGGCAACCAATGAGAGACTAGATCTAGGTGTTGGGACAGGCACAGGTCACTCTATTTTCCCATCAGGAAGAAGAATTAACCACAGGCTCAGCCTGCCGCCCAGAAGCAGAATAGGGCCTGAGGCAATCCCGCGCTTTTGCGGCCAGCTCCCAAAAAAGCGAGTTGAAAAATGGAGCTCAGGGACACTGCAATTCACAAACCCGCAGAGTTATAAATGATAACTCTCATCCACAGATATATTGAGGGAAGGCAACGAAGAGGATTTGAAAGCAAGGCAGAATTGCAGGAAACAGATTTCAGGAGGTAGATTCGAATCGCCTGTAAAGCACATGAAAAGCGGCAAAACGTCGACAATGATGCCCTTGGCCAAAAAGGGCGTATGCGTGTTTTCCTGAATATATTCAGGAAAACACGCATACGCCCTTTTTGGCCAACCAAGCAACCTGGAAAGGCAAATCAGCGCTACAAAGAAGTCTCGCTTCCCATCGGTCAAAAGGGAAATGCTGCAAAAAGTGTCAAACCAGAAATGCAGGACAGGCCATGGAGAAATGGCAGCCTTGCTACGTTGATGGGCGGGATGTAAGTTGCCAACAGCCACTCTGGAGAAGTGTACGGTGTGTCCTGAAACATCGAAAAAACACAGCTTAGGGAGCATAGGGCACGTCCACTCATGGGCGTAAAATTGGGAAAACTAAAAATCAGCAAGACACAGGCACCCGAAAGTTTGGGGCTGCTCTGTTGACAAGAACCTCCACTTCATGACACCTTAAATATCCCAGGAAAGAGAAAAATGGATAAAAAAGTTGTGGTCCTTATGTACAATGGAATATCACTCAGACATGAAATCAATGTCATAAGGCTAGTAGAAGCAAGATGAGTGGACTTAGGTACGACGATTCTAAGTGAAATAAGTCACACAGAAAAAGACACTTATCATAAGCTATCACTTATAGAGGGAATGTAAAAACCGCTACACTTGAACTGAATTACAAAACAGAACAGAGTCACACGTTTAGAAAACACACTATGGCTGCTTAACGGGAAAGGTGAGGTGGGGTGATGCATAAAACAAGGGGTTCAAATTTGCTCAGATACCGTTCCATACACCCAATATGTAATAGACAAGAGCTACTCCTTGCTCCGTGAACTGGACTCAACACCCCCTATTCACCGCACAAGAATATATGTGACTAGTAACAATCTTAAAACCTATGTATTGATATCTGTCTGGAAGTGAGTCAAGTGGGTGTAAATCCGCATAAACACAGCCGTGAAAAGCAGCTAAACCCCATTATAAAAATAAATTACTTTTAAAAACCCGTAAAACAAAGACAGTGAAAGAGAGAGAAATTCTTACAAAATTCGTTCAGGGGCTGTGATGCCACCTGGATTGACCATATCTAGACCCACAGCTGGATGAGACATAAGGGTGGACACTCTTGGGGCTGAGAGGATGGGTGAGCAAACGCAGACCCTTTAAAGTAATACTGCCTGATACCCATCCCATGGGTCCCAAATCTCCAGGTTCAAGGGCATCTTCCTACATCGAAAACATGCATGAGAAACTCAGAAGATGGTACACCGTGTGATTTTGAAAGGTTTCTAAAACACACCCCATTTCTCATCTCCTTGTGCTCGGGTTCGCCTTTCCAGCTACTTTACTAGCAATCAACTTACTTGGAGAATCAGCACCTTTAACCTCCTGTTCCCTACAGGTTGCAATTTGTCCTGAGGATGAACGGGAAGAGGGGCAACCAATGAGAGACTAGATCTAGGTGTTGGGACAGGCACAGGTCACTCTATTTTCCCATCAGGAAGAAGAATTAATCACAGGCTCAGCCTGCCGCCCAGAAGCACAATAGGGCCTGAGGCAATCCCGCGCTTTTGCGGCCAGCTCCCAAAAAAGCGAGTTGAAAAATGGAGCTCAGGGACACTGCAATTCACAAACCCGCAGAGTTATAAATGATAACTCTCATCCACAGATATATTGAGGGAAGGCAACGAAGAGGATTTGAAAGCAAGGCAGAATTGCAGGAAACAGATTTCAGGAGGTAGATTCGAATCGCCTGTAAAGCACATGAAAAGCGGCAAAACGTCGACAATGATGCCCTTGGCCAAAAAGGGCGTATGCGTTTTTTCCTGAATATATTCAGGAAAAAACGCATACGCCCTTTTTGGCCAACCAAGCAACCTGGACAGGCAAATCAGCGCTACAAAGAAGTCTCGCTTCCCATCGGTCAAAAGGGCCATGCTGCAAAAAGTGTCAAAACCAGAAATGCAGGACAGGCCATGGAGAAATGGCAGCCTTGCTACGCTGATGAGCGGGATGTAAGTTGCCAACAGCCACTCTGGAGAAGTGTACGGTGTGTCCTGAAACATCGAAAAAACACAGCTTAGGGAGCATAGGGCACGTCCACTCATGGGCGTATAAATTGGGAAAACTAAAAATCAGCAAGACACAGGCACCCCAAAGTTTAGGGCTGCTCTGTTGACAAGAACCTCCACTTCATGACACCTTAAATATCCCAGGAAAGAGAAAAATGGATAAAGAAGTTGTGGTCCTTATGTACAATGCAATATCACTCAGACATGAAATCAATGTCATAAGGCTAGTAGAAGCAAGATGAGTGGACTTAGGTACGACGATTCTAAGTGAAATAAGTCACACAGAAAAAGACACTTATCATAAGCTATCACTTATAGAGGGAATGTAAAAACCGCTACACTTGAACTGAATTACAGAACAGAACAGAATCACACGTTTAGAAAACACACTATGGCTGCTTAACGGGAAAGGTGAGGTGGGGTGATGCATAAAACAAGGGGTTCAAATTCGCTCAGATACCGTTCCATACACCCAATATGTAATAGAAAAGACCTACTCCTTGCTCAGTGAACTGGACTCAACACGCCCTATTCACCGCACAAGAATATATGTGACTAGTAACAATCTTAAAACCTATGTATTGATATCTGTCTGGAAGTGAGTCAAGTGGGTGCAAATCCGCATAAACACAGCCGTGAAAAGCAGCTAAACCCCATTATAAAAATAAATTACTATTAAAAAACCGTAAAACAAAGACAGTGAAAGAGAGAGAAATTCTTACAAAATTCGTTCAGGGGCTGTGATGCAACCTGGATTGACCATATCTAGACCCACAGCTGGATGAGACATAAGGGTGGACACTCTTGGGGCTGAGAGGTTGGGTGAGGTTGGGTGAGCAAACGCAGACCCTTTAAAGTAATACTGCATGGTACCCATCCCATGGGTCCCAAATCTCCAGGTTCAAGGGCATCTTCCTACATCGAAAACTTGCATGAGGAACCCAGAAGAAGGTACACCGTGTGATTTTGAAAGGTTTCTAAAACGCACCTCATTTCTCATCCCCTTGTGCTCGGGTTCGCCATTCCAGCTACTTCACTAGCAATCTCCCTACTTGGAGAATCAGCACCTTTAAACTCCTGTTCTGTACAGGTTGCAATTTGTCCTGAGGATGAACGGGAAGAGGGGCAACCAATGAGAGACTAGATCTAGGTGTTGGGACATGCACAGGTCACTCTATTTTCCCATTAGGAAAAAGAATTAACCACAGGCTCAGCCTGCTGCCGGGAACCAGAATAGAGCCTGAGGCAATCCCGTGCTTTTTGCGGCCAGCTCCCAAACAAGACAGTTGAAAAATGGAGCTCAGGGGCACTGCCATTCACAAACCTGCTGAGTTATAAATGATAACTCTCGTCCACAAATATATTGAGGGAAGGCAACGAAGAGGATTTGAAAGCAAGGCAGAATTGCAGGAAACAGGTTTCAGGAGGTAGATTCGAATCGCCTTTAAAGCACATGAAAAGCGGCAAAACGTCGACAATGATGCCCTTGGCCAAAAAGGGCGTATGCGTTTTTTCCTGAATATATTCACGAAAAAACGCATACGCCCTTTTTGGCCAACCAAGCAACCTGGAAAGGCAAATCAGTGCTACAAAGAAGTCTCGCTTCCCATCGGTCAAAAGGGTCATGCTGCAAAAAGTGTCAAAACCAGAAATGCAGGACAGGCCATGGAGAAATGGCAGCCTTGCTACGCTGATGGGCGGGATGTTAATTGCCAACAGCCACTCTGGAGAAGTGTACGGTGTGTCCTGAAACATCGAAAAAACACAGCTTAGGGAGCATAGGGCACGTCCACTCATGGGCGTATAAATTGGGAAAACTAAAAATCAGCAAGACACAGGCACCCCAAAGTTTAGGGCTGCTCTGTTGACAAGAACCTCCACTTCATGACAACTTAAATATCCCAGGAAAGAGAAAAATGGATAAAGAAGTTGTGGTCCTTATGTACAATGGAATATCACTCAGACATGAAATCAATGTCATAAGGCTAGTAGAAGCAAGATGAGTGGACTTAGGTACGACGATTCTAAGTGAAATAAGTCACACAGAAAAAGACACTTATCATAAGCTATCACTTATAGAGGGAATGTAAAAACCGCTACACTTGAACTGAATTACAAAACAGAACAGAGTCACACGTTTAGAAAACACACTATGGCTGCTTAACGGGAAAGGTGAGGTGGGGTGATGCATAAAACAAGGGTTTCAAATTCGCTCAGATACCGTTCCATACACCCAATATGTAATAGACAAGACCTACTCCTTGCTCAGTGAACTGGACTCAACAACCCCTATTCACCGCACAAGAATATATGTGACTAGTAAGAATCTTAAAACCTATGTATTGATATCTGTCTGGAAGTGAGTCAAGTGGGTGTAAAGCCGCATAAACACAGCCGTGAAAAGCAGCTAAACCCCATTATAAAAATAAATTAGTTTTAAAAACCCGTAAAACAAAGACAGTGAAAGAGAGAGAAATTCTTACAAAATTCGTTCAGGGGCTGTGATGCCACCTGGATTGACCATATCTAGACCCACAGCTGGATGAGACATAAGGGTGGACACTCTTGGGGCTGAGAGGATGGGTGAGCAAACGCAGACCCTTTAAAGTAATACTGCGTGATACCCATCCCATGGGTCCCAAATCTCCAGGTTCAAGGGCATCTTCCTACATCGAAAACATGCATGAGAAACTCAGAAGATGGTACACCGTGTGATTTTGAAAGGTTTCTAAAACACACCCCATTTCTCATCTCCTTGTGCTCGGGTTCGCCTTTCCAGCTACTTTACTAGCAATCAACTTACTTGGAGAATAAGCACCTTTAACCTCCTGTTCCCTACAGGTTGCAATTTGTCCTGAGGATGAACGGGAAGAGGGGCAACCAATGAGAGACTAGATCTAGGTGTTGGGACAGGCACAGGTCACTCTATTTTCCCATTAGGAAGAAGAATTAATCACAGGCTCAGCCTGCCGCCCAGAAGCACAATAGGGCCTGAGGCAATCCCGCGCTTTTGCGGCCAGCTCCCAAAAAAGCGAGTTGAAAAATGGAGCTCAGGGACACTGCAATTCACAAACCCGCAGAGTTATAAATGATAACTCTCATCCACAGATATATTGAGGGAAGGCAACGAAGAGGATTTGAAAGCAAGGCAGAATTGCAGGAAACAGATTTCAGGAGGTAGATTCGAATCGCCTGTAAAGCACATGAAAAGCGGCAAAACGTCGACAATGATGCCCTTGGACAAGAAGGGCGTATGCGTTTTTTCCTGAATATATTCAGGAAAAAACGCATACGCCCTTTTTGGCCAACCAAGCAACCTGGACAGGCAAATCAGCGCTACAAAGAAGTCTCGCTTCCCATCGGTCAAAAGGGCCATGCTGCAAAAAGTGTCAAAACCAGAAATGCAGGACAGGCCATGGAGAAATGGCAGCCTTGCTACGCTGATGAGCGGGATGTAAGTTGCCAACAGCCACTCTGGAGAAGTGTACGGTGTGTCCTGAAACATCGAAAAAACACAGCTTAGGGAGCATAGGGCACGTCCACTCATGGGCGTATAAATTGGGAAAACTAAAAATCAGCAAGACACAGGCACCCCAAAGTTTAGGGCTGCTCTGTTGACAAGAACCTCCACTTCATGACACCTTAAATATCCCAGGAAAGAGAAAAATGGATAAAGAAGTTGTGGTCCTTATGTACAATGCAATATCACTCAGACATGAAATCAATGTCATAAGGCTAGTAGAAGCAAGATGAGTGGACTTAGGTACGACGATTCTAAGTGAAATAAGTCACACAGAAAAAGACACTTATCATAAGCTATCACTTATAGAGGGAATGTAAAAACCGCTACACTTGAACTGAATTACAGAACAGAACAGAATCACACGTTTAGAAAACACACTATGGCTGCTTAACGGGAAAGGTGAGGTGGGGTGATGCATAAAACAAGGGGTTCAAATTCGCTCAGATACCGTTCCATACACCCAATATGTAATAGACAAGACCTACTCCTTGCTCAGTGAACTGGACTCAACACGCCCTATTCACCGCACAAGAATATATGTGACTAGTAACAATCTTAAAACCTATGTATTGATATCTGTCTGGAAGTGAGTCAAGTGGGTGCAAATCCGCATAAACACAGCCGTGAAAAGCAGCTGAACCCCATTATAAAAATAAATTACTTTTAAAAACCCGTAAAACAAAGACAGTGAAAGAGAGAGAAATTCTTACAAAATTCGTTCAGAGGCTGTGATGCAACCTGGATTGACCATATCTACACGCACAGCTGGATGAGACATAAGGGTGGACAGTCTTGGGGCTGAAAGGTTGGGTTAGGTTGGGTGAGCAAACGCAGACCCTTTAAAGTAATACTGCGTGGTACCCATCCCATGGGTCCCAAGTCTCCAGGTTCAAGGGCATCTTCCTACATCGAAAACATGCATGAGAAACTCAGAAGATGGTACACCGTGTGATTTTGAAAGGTTTCTAAAACACACCCCATTTCTCATCTCCTTGTGTTCGGGTTCGCCTTTCCAGCTACTTTACTAGCAATCAACTTACTTGGAGAATCAGCACCTTTAACCTCCTGTTCCCTACAGGTTGCAATTTGTCCTGAGGATGAACGGGAAGAGGGGTAACCAATGAGAGACTAGATCTAGCTGTTGGGACAGGCACAGGTCACTCTATTTTCCCATTAGGAAAAAGAATTAACCACAGGCTCAGCCTGCTGCCAGGAACCAGAATAGGGCCTGAGGCAATCCCCTGCTTTTGCGGCCAGCTCCCAAACAAGACAGTTGAAAAATGGAGCTCAGGGACACTGCCATTCACAAACCCGCAGAGTTATAAGTGATAACTCTCGTCCACAAATATATTGAGGGAAGGCAACAAAGAGGATTTGAAAGCAAGGCAGAATTGCAGGAAACAGGTTTCAGGAGGTAGATTCGAATCGCCTTTAAAGCACATGAAAAGCGGCAAAACGTCGACAATGATGCCCTTTTTGGCCAACCAAGCAACCTGGAAAGGCAAATCAGTGCTACAAAGAAGTCTCGCTTCCCATCGGTCAAAAGGGTCATGCTGCAAAAAGTGTCAAAACCAGAAATGCAGGACAGGCCATGGAGAAATGGCAGCCTTGCTACGCTGATGGGCGGGATGTTAATTGCCAACAGCCACTCTGGAGAAGTGTACGGTGTGTCCTGAAACATCGAAAAAAAACAGCTTAGGGAGCATAGGGCACGTCCACTCATGGGCGTATAAATTGGGAAAACTAAAAATCAGCAAGACACAGGCACCCCAAAGTTTAGGGCTGCTCTGTTGACAAGAACCTCCACTTCATGACAACTTAAATATCCCAGGAAAGAGAAAAATGGATAAAGAAGTTGTGGTCCTTATGTACAATGGAATATCACTCAGACATGAAATCAATGTCATAAGGCTAGTAAAAGCAAGATGAGTGGACTTAGGTACGACGATTCTAAGTGAAATAAGTCACACAGAAAAAGACACTTATCATAAGCTATCACTTATAGAGGGAATGTAAAAACCGCTACACTTGAACTGAATTACAAAACAGAACAGAGTCACACGTTGAGAAAACACACTATGGCTGCTTAACGGGAAAGGTGAGGTGGGGTGATGCATAAAACAAGGGTTTCAAATTCGCTCAGATACCGTTCCATACACCCAATATGTAATAGACAAGACCTACTCCTTGCTCCGTGAACTGGACTCAACACCCCCTATTCACCGCACAAGAATATATGTGACTAGTAAGAATCTTAAAACCTATGTATTGATATCTGTCTGGAAGTGAGTCAAGTGGGTGTAAAGCCGCATAAACACAGCCGTGAAAAGCAGCTAAACCCCATTATAAAAATAAATTAGTTTTAAAAACCCGTAAAACAAAGACAGTGAAAGAGAGAGAAATTCTTACAAAATTCGTTCAGAGGCTGTGATGCAACCTGGATTGACCATATCTACACGCACAGCTGGATGAGACATAAGGGTGGACACTCTTGGGGCTGAAAGGTTGGGTTAGGTTGGGTGAGCAAACGCAGACCCTTCAAAGTAATACTGCGTGGTCCCCATCCCATGGGTCCCAAGTCTCCAGGTTCAAGGGCATCTTCCTACATCGAAAACATGCATGAGAAACTCAGAAGATGGTACACCGTGTGATTTTGAAAGGTTTCTAAAACGCACCTTATTTGTCATCTCCTTGTGCTCGGGTTCGCCATTCCAGCTACTTTACTAGCAATCTCCCTACTTGGAGAATCAGCACCTTTAACCTCCTGTTCCCTACAGGTTGCAATTTGTCCTGAGGATGAACGGGAAGAGGGGGAACCAATGAGAGAGTAGATCTAGCTGTTGGGACAGGCACAGGTCACTCTATTTTCCCATCAGGAAGAAGAATTAACCACAGGCTCAGCCTGCTGCCAGGAACCAAAATAGGGCCTGAGGCAATCCTGTACTTTTGCGGCCAGCTCTCAAAAAAGACAGTTGAAAAATGGAGCTCAGGGACACTGCAATTCACAAACCCGCAGAGTTATAAGTGATAACTCTCATCCACAGATATATTGAGGGAAGGCAACGAAGAGGATTTGAAAGCAAGGCAGAATTGCAGGAAACAGATTTCAGGAGGTAGATTCGAATCGCCTTTAAGGCACATGAAAAGCGGCAAAACGTCGACCATGATGCCCTTGGCCAAAAAGGGCGTATGCGTTTTTTCCTGAATATATTCAGGAAAAAACGCATACGCCCTTTTTGGCCAACCAAGCAACCTGGAAAGGCAAATCAGCGCTAAAAAGAAGTCTCGCTTCCCATTGGCCAAAAGGGACAAGCTGCAAAAAGTGTCAAAACCAGAAATGCAGGACAGGCCATGGAGAAATGGCAGCCTTGCTACGCTGATGGGCGGGATGTAAATTGCCAACAGCCACTCTGGAGAAGTGTACGGTGTGTCCTGAAACATCGAAAAAACACAGCTTAATGAGCATAGGGCACGTCCACTCATGGGCGTATAAATTGGGAAAACTAAAAATCAGCAAGACACAGGCACCCCAAAGTTTGGGGCTGCTCTGTTGACAAGAACCTCCACTTCATGACACCTTAAATATCCCAGGAAAGAGAAAAATGGATAAAAAAGTTGTGGTCCTTATGTACAATGGAATATCACTCAGACATGAAATCAATGTCATAAGGCTAGTAGAAGCAAGATGAGTGGACTTAGGTACGACGATTCTAAGTGAAATAAGTCACACAGAAAAAGACACTTATCATAAGCTATCACTTATAGAGGGAATGTAAAAACCGCTACACTTGAACTGAATTACAAAACAGAACAGAGTCACACGTTTAGAAAACACACTATGGCTGCTTAACGGGAAAGGTGAGGTGGGGTGATGCATAAAACAAGGGGTTCAAATTTGCTCAGATACCGTTCCATACACCCATTATGTAATAGACAAGACCTACTCCTTGCTCCGTGAACTGGACTCAACACCCCCTATTCACCGCACAAGAATATATGTGACTAGTAACAATCTTAAAACCTATGTATTGATATCTGTCTGGAAGTGAGTCAAGTGGGTGTAAATCCGCATAAACACAGCCGTGAAAAGCAGCTAAACCCCATTATAAAAATAAATTACTTTTAAAAACCCGTAAAACAAAGACAGTGAAAGAGAGAGAAATTCTTACAAAATTCGTTCAGGGGCTGTGATGCCACCTGGATTGACCATATCTAGACCCACAGCTGGATGAGACATAAGGGTGGACACTCTTGGGGCTGAGAGGTTGGGTGAGCAAACGCAGACCCTTTAAAGTAATACTGCGTGATACCCATCCCATGGGTCCCAAATCTCCAGGTTCAAGGGCATCTTCCTACATCGAAAACATGCATGAGAAACTCAGAAGATGGTACACCGTGTGATTTTGAAAGGTTTATAAAACACACCCCATTTCTCATCTCCTTGTGCTCGGGTTCGCCTTTGCAGCTACTTTACTAGCAATCAACTTACTTGGAGAATCAGCACCTTTAACCTCCTGTTCCCTACAGGTTGCAATTTGTCCTGAGGATGAACGGGAAGAGGGGGAACCAATGAGAGACTAGATCTAGCTGTTGGGACAGGCACAGGTCACTCTATTTTCCCATCAGGAAGAAGAATTAACCACAGGCTCAGCCTGCTGCCAGGAACCAAAATAGGGCCTGAGGCAATCCCGTACTTTTGCGGCCAGCTCTCAAAAAAGACAGTTGAAAAATGGAGCTCAGGGACACTGCAATTCACAAACCCGCAGAGTTATAAGTGATAACTCTCATCCACAGATATATTGAGGGAAGGCAACGAAGAGGATTTGAAAGCAAGGCAGAATTGCAGGAAACAGATTTCAGGAGGTAGATTCGAATCGCCTTTAAGGCACATGAAAAGCGGCAAAACGTCGACAATGATGCCCTTGGCCAAAAAGGGCGTATGCGTTTTTTCCTGATTATATTCAGGAAAAAACGCATACGCCCTTTTTGGCCAACCAAGCAACCTGGAAAGGCAAATCAGCGCTAAAAAGAAGTCTCGCTTCCCATCGGCCAAAAGGGCCATGCTGCAAAAAGTGTCAAAACCAGAAATGCAGGACAGGCCATGGAGAAATGGCAGCCTTGCTACGCTGATGAGCGGGATGTAAGTTGCCAACAGCCACTCTGGAGAAGTGTACGGTGTGTCCTGAAACATCGAAAAAACACAGCTTAGGGAGCATAGGGCACGTCCACTCATGGGCGTATAAATTGGGAAAACTAAAAATCAGCAAGACACAGGCACTCCAAAGTTTAGGGCTGCTCTGTTGACAAGAACCTCCACTTCATGACACCTTAAATATCCCAGGAAAGAGAAAAATGGATAAAGAAGTTGCGGTCCTTATGTACAAAGCAATATCACTCAGACATGAAATCAATGTCATAAGGCTAGTAGAAGCAAGATGAGTGGACTTAGGTACGACGATTCTAAGTGAAATAAGTCACACAGAAAAAGACACTTATCATAAGCTATCACTTATAGAGGGAATGTAAAAACCGCTACACTTGAACTGAATTACAGAACAGAACAGAATCACACGTTTAGAAAACACACTATGGCTGCTTAACGGGAAAGGTGAGGTGGGGTGATGCATAAAACAAGGGGTTCAAATTCGCTCAGATACCGTTCCATACACCCAATATGTAATAGACAAGACCTACTCCATGCTCAGTGAACTGGACTCAACACGCCCTATTCACCGCACAATAATATATGTGACTAGTAACAATCTTAAAACCTATGTATTGATATCTGTCTGGAAGTGAGTCAAGTGGGTGTAAATCCGCATAAACACAGCCGTGAAAAGCAGCTAAACCCCATTATAAAAATAAATTACTTTTAAAAACCCGTAAAACAAAGACAGTGAAAGAGAGAGAAATTCTTACAAAATTCGTTCAGGGGCTGTGATGCAACCTGGATTGACCATATCTAGACCCACAGCTGGATGAGACATAAGGGTGGACACTCTTGGGGCTGAGAGGTTGGGTGAGGTTGGGTGAGCAAACGCAGACCCTTTAAAGTAATACTGCATGGTACCCATCCCATGGGTCCCAAATCTCCAGGTTCAAGGGCATCTTCCTACATCGAAAACTTGCATGAGGAACCCAGAAGAAGGTACACCGTGTGATTTTGAAAGGTTTCTAAAACGCACCTCATTTCTCATCTCCTTGTGCTCGGGTTCGCCATTCCAGCTACTTCACTAGCAATCTCCCTACTTGGAGAATCAGCACCTTTAACCTCCTGTTCTGTACAGGTTGCAATTTGTCCTGAGGATGAACGGGAAGAGGGGCAACCAATGAGAGACTAGATCTAGGTGTTGGGACAGGCACAGGTCACTCTATTTTCCCATTAGGAAAAAGAATTAACCACAGGCTCAGCCTGCCGCCGGGAACCAGAATAGGGCCTGAGGCAATCCCGTGCTTTTGTGGCCAGCTCCCAAACAAGACAGTTGAAAAATGGAGCTCAGGGGCACTGCCATTCACAAACCTGCTGAGTTATAAATGATAACTCTCGTCCACAAATATATTGAGGGAAGGCAACAAAGAGGATTTGAAAGCAAGGCAGAATTGCAGGAAACAGGTTTCAGGAGGTAGATACGAATCCCCTTTAAAGCACATGAAAAGCGGCAAAACGTCGACAATGATGCCCTTGGCCAAAAAGGGCGTATGCGTTTTTTCCTGAATATATTCAGGAAAAAACGCATACGCCCTTTTTGGCCAACCAAGCAACCTGGAAAGGCAAATCAGTGCTACAAAGAAGTCTCGCTTCCCATCGGTCAAAAGGGTCATGCTGCAAAAAGTGTCAAAACCAGAAATGCAGGACAGGCCATGGAGAAATGGCAGCCTTGCTACGCTGATGGGCGGGATGTTAATTGCCAACAGCCACTCTGGAGAAGTGTACGGTGTGTCCTGAAACATCGAAAAAAAACAGCTTAGGGAGCATAGGGCACGTCCACTCATGGGCGTATAAATTGGGAAAACTAAAAATCAGCAAGACACAGGCACCCCAAAGTTTAGGGCTGCTCTGTTGACAAGAACCTCCACTTCATGACAACTTAAATATCCCAGGAAAGAGAAAAATGGATAAAGAAGTTGTGGTCCTTATGTACAATGGAATATCACTCAGACATGAAATCAATGTCATAAGGCTAGTAGAAGCAAGATGAGTGGACTTAGGTACGACGATTCTAAGTGAAATAAGTCACACAGAAAAAGACACTTATCATAAGCTATCACTTATAGAGGGAATGTAAAAACCGCTACACTTGAACTGAATTACAAAACAGAACAGAGTCACACGTTTAGAAAACACACTATGGCTGCTTAACGGGAAAGGTGAGGTGGGGTGATGCATAAAACAAGGGGTTCAAATTTGCTCAGATACCGTTCCATACACCCAATATGTAATAGACAAGACCTACTCCTTGCTCCGTGAACTGGACTCAACACCCCCTATTCACCGCACAAGAATATATGTGACTAGTAACAATCTTAAAACCTATGTATTGATATCTGTCTGGAAGTGAGTCAAGTGGGTGTAAATCCGCATAAACACAGCCGTGAAAAGCAGCTAAACCCCATTATAAAAATAAATTACTTTTAAAAACCCGTAAAACAAAGACAGTGAAAGAGAGAGAAATTCTTACAAAATTCGTTAGGGGCTGTGATGCCACCTGGATTGACCATATCTAGACCCACAGCTGGATGAGACATAAGGGTGGACACTCTTGGGGCTGAGAGGTTGGGTGAGCAAACGCAGACCCTTTAAAGTAATACTGCGTGATACCCATCCCATGGGTCCCAAATCTCCAGGTTCAAGGGCATCTTCCTACATCGAAAACATGCATGAGAAACTCAGAAGATGGTACACCGTGTGATTTTGAAAGGTTTATAAAACACACCCCATTTCTCATCTCCTTGTGCTCGGGTTCGCCTTTGCAGCTACTTTACTAGCAATCAACTTACTTGGAGAATCAGCACCTTTAACCTCCTGTTCCCTACAGGTTGCAATTTGTCCTGAGGATGAACGGGAAGAGGGGGAACCAATGAGAGACTAGATCTAGCTGTTGGGACAGGCACAGGTCACTCTATTTTCCCATCAGGAAGAAGAATTAACCACAGGCTCAGCCTGCTGCCAGGAACCAAAATAGGGCCTGAGGCAATCCCGTACTTTTGCGGCCAGCTCTCAAAAAAGACAGTTGAAAAATGGAGCTCAGGGACACTGCAATTCACAAACCCGCAGAGTTATAAGTGATAACTCTCATCCACAGATATATTGAGGGAAGGCAACGAAGAGGATTTGAAAGCAAGGCAGAATTGCAGGAAACAGATTTCAGGATGTAGATTCGAATCGCCTTTAAGGCACATGAAAAGCGGCAAAACGTCGACAATGATGCCCTTGGCCAAAAAGGGCGTATGCGTTTTTTCCTGAATATATTCAGGAAAAAACGCATACGCCCTTTTTGGCCAACCAAGCAACCTGGAAAGGCAAATCAGCGCTAAAAAGAAGTCTCGCTTCCCATCGGCCAAAAGGGACATGCTGCAAAAAGTGTCAAAACCAGAAATGCAGGACAGGCCATGGAGAAATGGCAGCCTTGCTACGCTGATGAGCGGGATGTAAGTTGCCAACAGCCACTCTGGAGAAGTGTACGGTGTGTCCTGAAACATCGAAAAAACACAGCTTAGGGAGCATAGGGCACGTCCACTCATGGGCGTATAAATTGGGAAAACTAAAAATCAGCAAGACACAGGCACTCCAAAGTTTAGGGCTGCTCTGTTGACAAGAACCTCCACTTCATGACACCTTAAATATCCCAGGAAAGAGAAAAATGGATAAAGAAGTTGTGGTCCTTATGTAAAAAGCAATATCACTCAGACATGAAATCAATGTCATAAGGCTAGTAGAAGCAAGATGAGTGGACTTAGGTACGACGATTCTAAGTGAAATAAGTCACACAGAAAAAGACACTTATCATAAGCTATCACTTATAGAGGGAATGTAAAAACCGCTACACTTGAACTGAATTACAGAACAGAACAGAATCACACGTTTAGAAAACACACTATGGCTGCTTAACGGGAAAGGTGAGGTGGGGTGATGCATAAAACAAGGGGTTCAAATTCGCTCAGATACCGTTCCATACACCCAATATGTAATAGACAAGACCTACTCCATGCTCAGTGAACTGGACTCAACACGCCCTATTCACCGCACAAGAATATATGTGACTAGTAACAATCTTAAAACCTATGTATTGATATCTGTCTGGAAGTGAGTCAAGTGGGTGTAAATCCGCATAAACACAGCCGTGAAAAGCAGCTAAACCCCATTATAAAAATAAATTACTTTTAAAAACCTGTAAAACAAAGACAGTGAAAGAGAGAGAAATTCTTACAAAATTCGTTCAGGGGCTGTGATGCAACCTGGATTGACCATATCTAGACCCACAGCTGGATGAGACATAAGGGTGGACACTCTTGGGGCTGAGAGGTTGGGTGAGGTTGGGTGAGCAAACGCAGACCCTTTAAAGTAATACTGCGTGGTACCCATCCCATGGGTCCCAAATCTCCAGGTTCAAGGGCATCTTCCTACATCGAAAACATTCATGAGAAACCCAGAAGAAGGTACACCGTGTGATTTTGAAAGGTTTCTAAAACGCACCTCATTTCTCATCTCCTTGTGCTCGGGTTCGCCATTCCAGCTACTTCACTAGCAATCTCCCTACTTGGAGAATCAGCACCTTTAACCTCCTGTTCTGTACAGGTTGCAATTTGTCCTGAGGATGAACGGGAAGAGGGGCAACCAATGAGAGACTAGATCTAGGTGTTGGGACAGGCACAGGTCACTCTATTTTCCCATTAGGAAAAAGAATTAACCACAGGCTCAGCCTGCCGCCGGGAACCAGAATAGGGCCTGAGGCAATCCCGTGCTTTTGTGGCCAGCTCCCAAACAAGACAGTTGAAAAATGGAGCTCAGGGGCACTGCCATTCACAAACCTGCTGAGTTATAAATGATAACTCTCGTCCACAAATATATTGAGGGAAGGCAACAAAGAGGATTTGAAAGCAAGGCAGAATTGCAGGAAACAGGTTTCAGGAGGTAGATTCGAATCCCCTTTAAAGCACATGAAAAGCGGCAAAACGTCGACAATGATGCCCTTGGCCAAAAAGGGCGTATGCGTTTTTTCCTGAATATATTCAGGAAAAAACGCATACGCCCTTTTTGGCCAACCAAGCAACCTGGAAAGGCAAATCAGTGCGACAAAGAAGTCTCGCTTCCCATCGGTCAAAAGGGTCATGCTGCAAAAAGTGTCAAAACCAGAAATGCAGGACAGGCCATGGAGAAATGGCAGCCTTGCTACGCTGATGGGCGGGATGTTAATTGCCAACAGCCACTCTGGAGAAGTGTACGGTGTGTCCTGAAACATCGAAAAAAAACAGCTTAGGGAGCATAGGGCACGTCCACTCATGGGCGTATAAATTGGGAAAACTAAAAATCAGCAAGACACAGGCACCCCAAAGTTTAGGGCTGCTCTGTTGACAAGAACCTCCACTTCATGACAACTTAAATATCCCAGGAAAGAGAAAAATGGATAAAGAAGTTGTGGTCCTTATGTACAATGGAATATCACTCAGACATGAAATCAATGTCATAAGGCTAGTAGAAGCAAGATGAGTGGACTTAGGTACGACGATTCTAAGTGAAATAAGTCACACAGAAAAAGACACTTATCATAAGCTATCACTTATAGAGGGAATGTAAAAACCGCTACACTTGAACTGAATTACAAAACAGAACAGAGTCACACGTTGAGAAAACACACTATGGCTGCTTAACGGGAAAGGTGAGGTGGGGTGATGCATAAAACAAGGGTTTCAAATTCGCTCAGATACCGTTCCATACACCCAATATGTAATAGACAAGACCTACTCCTTGCTCCGTGAACTGGACTCAACACCCCCTATTCACCGCACAAGAATATATGTGACTAGTAAGAATCTTAAAACCTATGTATTGATATCTGTCTGGAAGTGAGTCAAGTGGGTGTAAAGCCGCATAAACACAGCCGTGAAAAGCAGCTAAACCCTATTATAAAAATAAATTACTTTTAAAAACCCGTAAAACAAAGACAGTGAAAGAGAGAGAAATTCTTACAAAATTCGTTCAGAGGCTGTGATGCAACCTGGATTGACCATATCTACACGCACAGCTGGATGAGACATAAGGGTGGACAATCTTGGGGCTGAAAGGTTGGGTTAGGTTGGGTGAGCAAACGCAGACCCTTTAAAGTAATACTGCGTGGTACCCATCCCATGGGTCCCAAGTCTCCAGGTTCAAGGGCATCTTCCTACATCGAAAACATGCATGAGAAACTCAGAAGATGGTACACCGTGTGACTTTGAAAGGTTCCTAAAACGCACCTCATTTCTCATCTCCTTCTGCTCGGGTTCGCCATTCCAGCTACTTTACTAGCAATCTCCCTACTTGGAGAATCAGCACCTTTAACCTCCTGTTCCCTACAGGTTGCAATTTGTCCTGAGGATGAACGGGAAGAGGGGGAACCAATGAGAGACTAGATCTAGGTGTTGGGACAGGCACAGGTCACTCTATTTTCCCATCAGGAAGAAGAATTAACCACAGGCTCAGCCTGCTGCCAGGAACCAGAATAGGGCCTGAGGCAATCCCGTGCTTTTGCGGCCAGCTCTCAAAAAAGACAGTTGTAAAATGGAGCTCAGGGACACTGCAATTCACAAACCCGCAGAGTTATAAGTGATAACTCTCATCCACAGATATATTGAGGGAAGGCAACGAAGAGGATTTGAAAGCAAGGCAGAATTGCAGGAAACAGATTTCAGGAGGTAGATTCGAATCGCCTTTAAGGCACATGAAAAGCGGCAAAACGTCGACAATGATGCCCTTGGCCAAAAAGTGCGTATGCGTTTTTTCCTGAATATATTCAGGAAAAAACGCATACGCCCTTTTTGGCCAACCAAGCAACCTGGAAAGGCAAATCAGCGCTACAAAGAAGTCTCGCTTCCCATCGGCCAAAAGGGACATGCTGCAAAAAGTGTCAAAACCAGAAATGCAGGACAGGCCATGGAGAAATGGCAGCCTTGCTACGCTGATGGGCGGGATGTAAATTGCCAACAGCCACTCTGGAGTAGTGTACGGTGTGTCCTGAAACAACGAAAAACACAGCTTAGGGAGCATAGGGCACGTCCACTCATGGGCGTTTAAATTGGGAAAACTAAAAATGAGCAAGACACAGGCACCCCAAAGTTTGGGGCTGCTCTGTTGACAAGAACCTCCACTTCATGATACCTTAAATATCCCAGGAAAGAGAAAAATGGATAAAAAAGTTGTGGTCCTTATGTACAATGGAATATCACTCAGACATGAAATCAATGTCATAAGGCTAGTAGAAGCAAGATGAGTGGACTTAGGTACGAGGATTCTAAGTGAAATAAGTCACACAGAAAAAGACACTTATCATAAGCTATCACTTATAGAGGGAATGTAAAAACCGCTACACTTGAACTGAATTACAAAACAGAACAGAGTCACACGTTTAGAAAACACACTGTGGCTGCTTAACGGGAAAGGTTAGGTGGGGTGATGCATAAAACAAGGGGTTCAAATTCGCTCAGATACCGTTCCATACACCCAATATGTAATAGACAAGACCTACTCCTTGCTAAGTGAACTGGACTCAACACCCCCTATTCACCGCACAAGAATATATATGACTAGTAACAATCTTAAAACCTATGTATTGATATCTGTCTGAAAGTGAGTCAAGTGGGTGTAAATCCGCATAAACACAGCCGTGAAAAGCAGCTAAACCCCATTATAAAAATAAATTACTTTTAAAAACCCGTAAAACAAAGACAGTGAAAGAGAGAGAAATTCTTACAAAATTCGTTCAGGGGCTGAGATGCAACCTGGATTGACCATATCTAGACCCACAGCTGGATGAGACATAAGGGTGGACACTCTTGGGGCTGAGAGGTTGGGTGAGCAAACGCAGACCCTTTAAAGTAATACTGCGTGGTACCCATCCCATGGGTCCCAAATCTCCAGGTTCAAGGGCATCTTCCTACATCGAAAACATGCATGAGAAACTCAGAAGATGGTACACCGTGTGATTTTGAAAGGTTTCTAAAACACACCCCATTTCTCATCTCCTTGTGCTCGTGTTCGCCTTTCCAGCTACTTTACTAGCAATCAACTTACTTGGAGAATCAGCACCTTTAATCTCCTGTTCCCTACAGGTTGCAATTTGTCCTGAGGATGAACGGGATGAGGAGCAACCAATGAGAGACTAGATCTAGGTGTTGGGACAGGCACAGGTCACTCTATTTTCCCATCAGGAAGAAGAATTAACCACAGGCTCAGCCTGCACCCGGGAACCAGAATAGGGCCTGAGGAAATCCCGTGCTTTTGCGGCCAGCTCCCAAACAAGACAGTTGAAAAATGGAGCTCAGGGGCACTGCCATTCACAAACCTGCTGAGTTATAAATGATAACTCTCGTCCACAAATATATTGAGGGAAGGCAACGAAGAGGATTTGAAAGCAAGGCAGAATTGCAGGAAACAGGTTTCAGGAGGTAGATTCGAATCGCCTTTAAAGCACATGAAAAGCGGCAAAACGTCGACAATGATGCCCTTGGCCAAAAAGGGCGTATGCGTTTTTTCCTGAATATATTCAGGAAAAAACGCATACGCCCTTTTTGGCCAACCAAGCAACCTGGAAAGGCAAATCAGTGCTACAAAAAGTCTCGCTTCCCATCGGTCAAAAGGGTCATGCTGCAAAAAGTGTCAAAACCAGAAATGCAGGACAGGCCATGGAGAAATGGCAGCCTTGCTACGCTGATGGGCGGGATGTTAATTGCCAACAGCCACTCTGGAGAAGTGTACGGTGTGTCCTGAAACATCGAAAAAACACAGCTTAGGGAGCATAGGGCACGTCCACTCATGGGCGTATAAATTGGGAAAACTAAAAATCAGCAAGACACAGGCACCCCAAAGTTTAGGGCTGCTCTGTTGAAAAGAACCTCCACTTCATGACACCTTAAATATCCCAGGAAAGAGAAAAATGGATAAAATAGTTGTGGTCCTTATGTACAATGGAATATCACTCAGACATGAAATCAATGTCATAAGGCTAGTAGAAGCAAGATGAGTGGACTTAGGTACGACGATTCTAAGTGAAATAAGTCACACAGAAAAAGACACTTATCATAAGCTATCACTTATAGAGGGAATGTAAAAACCGCTACACTTGAACTGAATTACAAAACAGAACAGAGTCACACGTTTAGAAAACACACTATGGCTGCTTAACGGGAAAGGTGAGGTGGGGTGATGCATAAAACAAGGGTTTCAAATTCGCTCAGATACCGTTCCATACACCCAATATGTAATAGACAAGACCTACTCCTTGCTCAGTGAACTGGACTCAACAACCCCTATTCACCGCACAAGAATATATGTGACTAGTAAGAATCTTAAAACCTATGTATTGATATCTGTCTGGAAGTGAGTCAAGTGGGTGTAAAGCCGCATAAACACAGCCGTGAAAAGCAGCTAAACCCCATTATAAAAATAAATTACTTTTAAAAACCCGTAAAACAAAGACAGTGAAAGAGAGAGAAATTCTTACAAAATTCGTTCAGAGGCTGTGATGCAACCTGGATTGACCATATCTACACGCACAGCTGGATGAGACATAAGGGTGGACACTCTTGGGGCTGAAAGGTTGGGTTAGGTTGGGTGAGCAAACGCAGACCCTTTAAAGTAATACTGCGTGGTACCCATCCCATGGGTCCCAAATCTCCAGGTTCAAGGGCATCTTCCTACATCGAAAACATGCATGAGAAACTCAGAAGATGGTACACCGTGTGATTTTGAAAGGTTTCTAAAACACACCCCATTTCTCATCTCCTTGTGCTCGGGTTCGCCTTTCCAGCTACTTTACTAGCAATCAACTTACTTGGAGAATCAGCACCTTTAACCTCCTGTTCCCTACAGGTTGCAATTTGTCCTGAGGATGAACGGGAAGAGGGGCAACCAATGAGAGACTAGATCTAGGTGTTGGGACAGGCACAGGTCACTCTATTTTCCCATCAGGAAGAAGAATTAACCACAGGCTCAGCCTGCCGCCCAGAAGCAGAATAGGGCCTGAGTCAATCCCGCGCTTTTGCGGCCAGCTCCCAAAAAAGCGAGTTGAAAAATGGAGCTCAGGGACACTGCAATTCACAAACCCGCAGAGTTATAAATGATAACTCTCATCCACAGATATATTGAGGGAAGGCAACGAAGAGGATTTGAAAGCAAGGCAGAATTGCAGGAAACAGATTTCAGGAGGTAGATTCGAATCGCCTGTAAAGCACATGAAAAGCGGCAAAACGTCGACAATGATGCCCTTGGCCAAAAAGGGCGTATGCGTGTTTTCCTGAATATATTCAGGAAAACACGCATACGCCCTTTTTGGCCAACCAAGCAACCTGGAAAGGCAAATCAGCGCTACAAAGAAGTCTCGCTTCCCATCGGTCAAAAGGGAAATGCTGCAAAAAGTGTCAAACCAGAAATGCAGGACAGGCCATGGAGAAATGGCAGCCTTGCTACGTTGATGGGCGGGATGTAAGTTGCCAACAGCCACTCTGGAGAAGTGTACGGTGTGTCCTGAAACATCGAAAAAACACAGCTTAGGGAGCATAGGGCACGTCCACTCATGGGCGTAAAATTGGGAAAACTAAAAATCAGCAAGACACAGGCACCCGAAAGTTTGGGGCTGCTCTGTTGACAAGAACCTCCACTTCATGACACCTTAAATATCCCAGGAAAGAGAAAAATGGATAAAAAAGTTGTGGTCCTTATGTACAATGGAATATCACTCAGACATGAAATCAATGTCATAAGGCTAGTAGAAGCAAGATGAGTGGACTTAGGTACGACGATTCTAAGTGAAATAAGTCACACAGAAAAAGACACTTATCATAAGCTATCACTTATAGAGGGAATGTAAAAACCGCTACACTTGAACTGAATTACAAAACAGAACAGAGTCACACGTTTAGAAAACACACTATGGCTGCTTAACGGGAAAGGTGAGGTGGGGTGATGCATAAAACAAGGGTTTCAAATTCGCTCAGATACCGTTCCATACACCCAATATGTAATAGACAAGACCTACTCCTTGCTCCGTGAACTGGACTCAACACCCCCTATTCACCGCACAAGAATATATGTGACTAGTAACAATCTTAAAACCTATGTATTGATATCTGTCTGGAAGTGAGTCAAGTGGGTGTAAATCCGCATAAACACAGCCGTGAAAAGCAGCTAAACCCCATTATAAAAATAAATTACTTTTAAAAACCCGTAAAACAAAGACAGTGAAAGAGAGAGAAATTCTTACAAAATTCGTTCAGGGGCTGTGATGCCACCTGGATTGACCATATCTAGACCCACAGCTGGATGAGACATAAGGGTGGACACTCTTGGGGCTGAGAGGATGGGTGAGCAAACGCAGACCCTTTAAAGTAATACTGCCTGATACCCATCCCATGGGTCCCTAATCTCCAGGTTCAAGGGCATCTTCCTACATCGAAAACATGCATGAGAAACTCAGAAGATGGTACACCGTGTGATTTTGAAAGGTTTCTAAAACACACCCCATTTCTCATCTCCTTGTGCTCGGGTTCGCCTTTCCAGCTACTTTACTAGCAATCAACTTACTTGGAGAATCAGCACCTTTAACCTCCTGTTCCCTACAGGTTGCAATTTGTCCTGAGGATGAACGGGAAGAGGGGCAACCAATGAGAGACTAGATCTAGGTGTTGGGACAGGCACAGGTCACTCTATTTTCCCATCAGGAAGAAGAATTAATCACAGGCTCAGCCTGCCGCCCAGAAGCACAATAGGGCCTGAGGCAATCCCGCGCTTTTGCGGCCAGCTCCCAAAAAAGCGAGTTGAAAAATGGAGCTCAGGGACACTGCAATTCACAAACCCGCAGAGTTATAAATGATAACTCTCATCCACAGATATATTGAGGGAAGGCAACGAAGAGGATTTGAAAGCAAGGCAGAATTGTAGGAAACAGATTTCAGGAGGTAGATTCGAATCGCCTTTAAAGCACATGAAAAGCGGCAAAACGTCGACAATGATGCCCTTGGACAAGAAGGGCGGATGCGTTTTTTCCTGAATATATTCAGGAAAAAACGCATACGCCCTTTTTGGCCAACCAAGCATCCTGGACAGGCAAATCAGCGCTACAAAGAAGTCTCGCTTCCCATCGGGCAAAAGGGCCATGCTGCAAAAAGTGTCAAAACCAGAAATGCAGGACAGGCCATGGAGAAATGGCAGCCTTGCTACGCTGATGAGCGGGATGTAAGTTGCCAACAGCCACTCTGGAGAAGTGTACGGTGTGTCCTGAAACATCGAAAAAACACAGCTTAGGGAGCATAGGGCACGTCCACTCATGGGCGTATAAATTGGGAAAACTAAAAATCAGCAAGACACAGGCACCCCAAAGTTTAGGGCTGCTCTGTTGACAAGAACCTCCACTTCATGACACCTTAAATATCCCAGGAAAGAGAAAAATGGATAAAGAAGTTGTGGTCCTTATGTACAATGGAATATCACTCAGACATGAAATCAATGTCATAAGGCTAGTAGAAGCAAGATGAGTGGACTTAGGTACGACGATTCTAAGTGAAATAAGTCACACAGAAAAAGACACTTATCATAAGCTATCACTTATAGAGGGAATGTAAAAACCGCTACACTTGAACTGAATTACAAAACAGAACAGAGTCAAACGTTTAGAAAACACACTATGGCTGCTTAACGGGAAAGGTGAGGTGGGGTGATGCATAAAACAAGGGTTTCAAATTCGCTCAGATACCGTTCCATACACCCAATATGTAATAGACAAGACCTACTCCTTGCTCAGTGAACTGGACTCAACAACCCCTATTCACCGCACAAGAATATATGTGACTAGTAAGAATCTTAAAACCTATGTATTGATATCTGTCTGGAAGTGAGTCAAGTGGGTGTAAAGCCGCATAAACACAGCCGTGAAAAGCAGCTAAACCCCATTATAAAAATAAATTACTTTTAAAAACCCGTAAAACAAAGACAGTGAAAGTGAGAGAAATTCTTACAAAATTCGTTCAGAGGCTGTGATGCAACCTGGATTGACCATATCTACACGCACAGCTGGATGAGACATAAGGGTGGACACTCTTGGGGCTGAAATGTTGGGTTAGGTTGGGTGAGCAAACGCAGACCCTTTAAAGTAATACTGCGTGATACCCATCCCATGGGTCCCAAGTCTCCAGGTTCAAGGGCATCTTCCTACATCGAAAACATGCATGAGAAACTCAGAAGATGGTACACCGTGTGATTTTGAAAGGTTCCTAAAACGCACCTCATTTCTCATCTCTTTGTGCTCGGGTTCGCCATTCCAGCTACTTTACTAGCAATCTCCCTACTTGGAGAATCAGCACCTTTAACCTCCTGTTCCCTACAGGTTGCAATTTGTCCTGAGGATGAACGGGAAGAGGGGGAACCAATGAGAGACTAGATCTAGGTGTTGGGACAGGCACAGGTCACTCTATTTTCCCATCAGGAAGAAGAATTAAACACAGGCTCAGCCTGCTGCCAGGAACCAGAATAGGGCCTGAGGCAATCCCGTGCTTTTGCGGCCAGCTCTCAAAAAAGACAGTTGAAAAATGGAGCTCAGGGACACTGCAATTCACAAACCCGCAGAGTTATAAGTGATAACTCTCATCCACAGATATATTGAGGGAAGGCAACGAAGAGGATTTGAAAGCAAGGCAGAATTGCAGGAAACAGATTTCAGGAGGTAGATTCGAATCGCCTTTAAGGCACATGAAAAGCGGCAAAACGTCGACAATGATGCCCTTGGCCAAAAAGGGCGTATGCGTTTTTTCCTGAATATATTCAGGAAAAACCGCATACGCCCTTTTTGGCCAACCAAGCAACCTGGAAAGGCAAATCAGCGCTACAAAGAAGTCTCGCTTCCCATCGGCCAAAAGGGACATGCTGCAAAAAGTGTCAAAACCAGAAATGCAGGACAGGCCATGGAGAAATGGCAGCCTTGCTACGCTGATGGGCGGGATGTTAATTGCCAACAGCCACTCTGGAGAAGTGTACGGTGTGTCCTGAAACATCGAAAAAACACAGCTTAGGGAGCATAGGGCACGTCCACTCATGGGCGTATAAATTGGGAAAACTAAAAATGAGCAAGACACAGGCACCCCAAAGTTTGGGGCTGCTCTGTTGACAAGAACCTCCACTTCATGACACCTTAAATATCCCAGGAAAGAGAAAAATGGATAAAAAAGTTGTGGTCCTTATGTACAATGGAATATCACTCAGACATGAAATCAATGTCATAAGGCTAGTAGAAGCAAGATGAGTGGACTTAGGTACGACGATTCTAAGTGAAATAAGTCACACAGAAAAAGACACTTATCATAAGCTATCACTTATAGAGGGAATGCAAAAACCGCTACACTTGAACTGAATTACAAAACAGAACAGAGTCACACGTTTAGAAAACACACTATGGCTGCTTAACGGGAAAGGTGAGGTGGGGTGATGCATAAAACAAGGGGTTCAAATTCGCTCAGATACCGTTCCATACACCCAATATGTAATACACAAGACCTACTCCTTGCTCAGTGAACTGGACTCAACACCCCCTATTCACCGCACAAGAATATATATGACTAGTAACAATCTTAAAACCTATGTATTGATATCTGTCTGGAAGTGAGTCAAGTGGGTGTAAATCCGCATAAACACAGCCGTGAAAAGCAGCTAAACCCCATTATAAAAATAAATTACTTTTAAAAACCTGTAAAACAAAGACAGTGAAAGAGAGAGAAATTCTTACAAAATTCGATCAGGGGCTGAGATGCAACCTGGACTGACCATATCTAGACCCACAGCTGGATGAGACATAAGGGTGGACACTCTTGGGGCTGAGAGGTTGGGTGAGAAAACGCAGACCCTTTAAAGTAATACTGCGTGATACCCATCCCATGGGTCCCAAATCTCCAGGTTCAAGGGCATCTTCCTACATCGAAAACATGCATGAGAAACTCAGAAGATGGTACACCGTGTGATTTTGAAAGGTTTCTAAAACACACCCCATTTCTCATCTCCTTGTGCTCGGGTTCGCCTTTCCAGCTACTTTACTAGCAATCAACTTACTTGGAGAATCAGCACCTTTAACCTCCTGTTCCCTACAGGTTGCAATTTGTCCTGAGGATGAACGGGAAGAGGGGCAACCAATGAGAGACTAGATCTAGGTGTTGGGACAGGCACAGGTCACTCTATTTTCCCATCAGGAAGAAGAATTAACCACAGGCTCAGCCTGCCGCCCAGAAGCAGAATAGGGCCTGAGGCAATCCCGCGCTTTTGCGGCCAGCTCCCAAAAAAGCGAGTTGAAAAATGGAGCTCAGGGACACTGCAATTCACAAACCCGCAGAGTTATAAATGATAACTCTCATCCACAGATATATTGAGGGAAGGCAACGAAGAGGATTTGAAAGCAAGGCAGAATTGCAGGAAACAGATTTCAGGAGGTAGATTCGAATCGCCTGTAAAGCACATGAAAAGCGGCAAAACGTCGACAATGATGCCCTTGGCCAAAAAGGGCGTATGCGTGTTTTCCTGAATATATTCAGGAAAACACGCATACGCCCTTTTTGGCCAACCAAGCAACCTGGAAAGGCAAATCAGCGCTACAAAGAAGTCTCGCTTCCCATCGGTCAAAAGGGAAATGCTGCAAAAAGTGTCAAACCAGAAATGCAAGACAGGCCATGGAGAAATGGCAGCCTTGCTACGTTGATGGGCGGGATGTAAGTTGCCAACAGCCACTCTGGAGAAGTGTACGGTGTGTCCTGAAACATCGAAAAAACACAGCTTAGGGAGCATAGGGCACGTCCACTCATGGGCGTAAAATTGGGAAAACTAAAAATCAGCAAGACACAGGCACCCGAAAGTTTGGGGCTGCTCTGTTGACAAGAACCTCCACTTCATGACACCTTAAATATCCCAGGAAAGAGAAAAATGGATAAAAAAGTTGTGGTCCTTATGTACAATGGAATATCACTCAGACATGAAATCAATGTCATAAGGCTAGTAGAAGCAAGATGAGTGGTCTTAGGTACGACGATTCTAAGTGAAATAAGTCACACAGAAAAAGACACTTATCATAAGCTATCACTTATAGAGGGAATGTAAAAACCGCTACACTTGAACTGAATTACAAAACAGAACAGAGTCACACGTTTAGAAAACACACTATGGCTGCTTAACGGGAAAGGTGAGGTGGGGTGATGCATAAAACAAGGGGTTCAAATTCGCTCAGATACCGTTCCATACACCCAATATGTAATAGACAAGAGCTACTCCTTGCTCCGTGAACTGGACTCAACACCCCCTATTCACCGCACAAGAATATATGTGACTAGTAACAATCTTAAAACCTATGTATTGATATCTGTCTGGAAGTGAGTCAAGTGGGTGTAAATCCGCATAAACACAGCCGTGAAAAGCAGCTAAACCCCATTATAAAAATAAATTACTTTTAAAAACCCGTAAAACAAAGACAGTGAAAGAGAGAGAAATTCTTACAAAATTCGTTCAGGGGCTGTGATGCCACCTGGATTGACCATATCTAGACCCACAGCTGGATGAGACATAAGGGTGGACACTCTTGGGGCTGAGAGGATGGGTGAGCAAACGCAGACCCTTTAAAGTAATACTGCTTGATACCCATCCCATGGGTCCCAAATCTCCAGGTTCAAGGGCATCTTCCTACATCGAAAACATGCATGAGAAACTCAGAAGATGGTACACCGTGTGATTTTGAAAGGTTTCTAAAACACACCCCATTTCTCATCTCCTTGTGCTCGGGTTCGCCTTTCCAGCTACTTTACTAGCAATCAACTTACTTGGAGAATCAGCACCTTTAACCTCCTGTTCCCTACAGGTTGCAATTTGTCCTGAGGATGAACGGGAAGAGGGGCAACCAATGAGAGACTAGATCTAGGTGTTGGGACAGGCACAGGTCACTCTATTTTCCCATCAGGAAGAAGAATTAATCACAGGCTCAGCCTGCCGCCCAGAAGCACAATAGGGCCTGAGGCAATCCCGCGCTTTTGCGGCCAGCTCCCAAAAAAGCGAGTTGAAAAATGGAGCTCAGGGACACTGCAATTCACAAACCCGCAGAGTTATAAATGATAACTCTCATCCACAGATATATTGAGGGAAGGCAACGAAGAGGATTTGAAAGCAAGGCAGAATTGCAGGAAACAGATTTCAGGAGGTAGATTCGAATCGCCTGTAAAGCACATGAAAAGCGGCAAAACGTCGACAATGATGCCCTTGGCCAAAAAGGGCGTATGCGTTTTTTCCTGAATATATTCAGGAAAAAACGCATACGCCCTTTTTGGCCAACCAAGCAACCTGGACAGGCAAATCAGCGCTACAAAGAAGTCTCGCTTCCCATCGGTCAAAAGGGCCATGCTGCAAAAAGTGTCAAAACCAGAAATGCAGGACAGGCCATGGAGAAATGGCAGCCTTGCTACGCTGATGAGCGGGATGTAAGTTGCCAACAGCCACTCTGGAGAAGTGTACGGTGTGTCCTGAAACATCGAAAAAACACAGCTTAGGGAGCATAGGGCACGTCCACTCATGGGCGTATAAATTGGGAAAACTAAAAATCAGCAAGACACAGGCACCCCAAAGTTTAGGGCTGCTCTGTTGACAAGAACCTCCACTTCATGACACCTTAAATATCCCAGGAAAGAGAAAAATGGATAAAGAAGTTGTGGTCCTTATGTACAATGGAATATCACTCAGACATGAAATCAATGTCATAAGGCTAGTAGAAGCAAGATGAGTGGACTTAGGTACGACGATTCTAAGTGAAATAAGTCACACAGAAAAAGACACTTATCATAAGCTATCACTTATAGAGGGAATGTAAAAACCGCTACACTTGAACTGAATTACAGAACAGAACAGAATCACACGTTTAGAAAACACACTATGGCTGCTTAACGGGAAAGGTGAGGTGGGGTGATGCATAAAACAAGGGGTTCAAATTCGCTCAGATACCGTTCCATACACCCAATATGTAATAGACAAGACCTACTCCTTGCTCAGTGAACTGGACTCAACACGCCCTATTCACCGCACAAGAATATATGTGACTAGTAACAATCTTAAAACCTATGTATTGATATCTGTCTGGAAGTGAGTCAAGTGGGTGCAAATCCGCATAAACACAGCCGTGAAAAGCAGCTAAACCCCATTATAAAAATAAATTACTATTAAAAAACCGTAAAACAAAGACAGTGAAAGAGAGAGAAATTCTTACAAAATTCGTTCAGGGGCTGTGATGCAACCTGGATTGACCATATCTAGACCCACAGCTGGATGAGACATAAGGGTGGACACTCTTGGGGCTGAGAGGTTGGTGAGGTTGGGTGAGCAAACGCAGACCCTTTAAAGTAATACTGCATGGTACCCATCCCATGGGTCCCAAATCTCCAGGTTCAAGGGCATCTTCCTACATCGAAAACTTGCATGAGGAACCCAGAAGAAGGTACACCGTGTGATTTTGAAAGGTTTCTAAAACGCACCTCATTTCTCATCCCCTTGTGCTCGGGTTCGCCATTCCAGCTACTTCACTAGCAATCTCCCTACTTGGAGAATCAGCACCTTTAAACTCCTGTTCTGTACAGGTTGCAATTTGTCCTGAGGATGAACGGGAAGAGGGGCAACCAATGAGAGACTAGATCTAGGTGTTGGGACAGGCACAGGTCACTCTATTTTCCCATTAGGAAAAAGAATTAACCACAGGCTCAGCCTGCTGCCGGGAACCAGAATAGAGCCTGAGGCAATCCCGTGCTTTTTGCGGCCAGCTCCCAAACAAGACAGTTGAAAAATGGAGCTCAGGGGCACTGCCATTCACAAACCTGCTGAGTTATAAATGATAACTCTCGTCCACAAATATATTGAGGGAAGGCAACGAAGAGGATTTGAAAGCAAGGCAGAATTGCAGGAAACAGGTTTCAGGAGGTAGATTCGAATCGCCTTTAAAGCACATGAAAAGCGGCAAAACGTCGACAATGATGCCCTTGGCCAAAAAGGGCGTATGCGTTTTTTCCTGAATATATTCACGAAAAAACGCATACGCCCTTTTTGGCCAACCAAGCAACCTGGAAAGGCAAATCAGTGCTACAAAGAAGTCTCGCTTCCCATCGGTCAAAAGGGTCATGCTGCAAAAAGTGTCAAAACCAGAAATGCAGGACAGGCCATGGAGAAATGGCAGCCTTGCTACGCTGATGGGCGGGATGTTAATTGCCAACAGCCACTCTGGAGAAGTGTACGGTGTGTCCTGAAACATCGAAAAAACACAGCTTAGGGAGCATAGGGCACGTCCACTCATGGGCGTATAAATTGGGAAAACTAAAAATCAGCAAGACACAGGCACCCCAAAGTTTAGGGCTGCTCTGTTGACAAGAACCTCCACTTCATGACAACTTAAATATCCCAGGAAAGAGAAAAATGGATAAAGAAGTTGTGGTCCTTATGTACAATGGAATATCACTCAGACATGAAATCAATGTCATAAGGCTAGTAGAAGCAAGATGAGTGGACTTAGGTACGACGATTCTAAGTGAAATAAGTCACACAGAAAAAGACACTTATCATAAGCTATCACTTATAGAGGGAATGTAAAAACCGCTACACTTGAACTGAATTACAAAACAGAACAGAGTCACACGTTTAGAAAACACACTATGGCTGCTTAACGGGAAAGGTGAGGTGGGGTGATGCATAAAACAAGGGTTTCAAATTCGCTCAGATACCGTTCCATACACCCAATATGTAATAGACAAGACCTACTCCTTGCTCAGTGAACTGGACTCAACAACCCCTATTCACCGCACAAGAATATATGTGACTAGTAAGAATCTTAAAACCTATGTATTGATATCTGTCTGGAAGTGAGTCAAGTGGGTGTAAAGCCGCATAAACACAGCCGTGAAAAGCAGCTAAACCCCATTATAAAAATAAATTAGTTTTAAAAACCCGTAAAACAAAGACAGTGAAAGAGAGAGAAATTCTTACAAAATTCGTTCAGGGGCTGTGATGCCACCTGGATTGACCATATCTAGACCCACAGCTGGATGAGACATAAGGGTGGACACTCTTGGGGCTGAGAGGATGGGTGAGCAAACGCAGACCCTTTAAAGTAATACTGCGTGATACCCATCCCATGGGTCCCAAATCTCCAGGTGCAAGGGCATCTTCCTACATCGAAAACATGCATGAGAAACTCAGAAGATGGTACACCGTGTGATTTTGAAAGGTTTCTAAAACACACCCCATTTCTCATCTCCTTGTGCTCGGGTTCGCCTTTCCAGCTACTTTACTAGCAATCAACTTACTTGGAGAATCAGCACCTTTAACCTCCTGTTCCCTACAGGTTGCAATTTGTCCTGAGGATGAACGGGAAGAGGGGAAACCAATGAGAGACTAGATCTAGGTGTTGGGACAGGCACAGGTCACTCTATTTTCCCATTAGGAAGAAGAATTAATCACAGGCTCAGCCTGCCGCCCAGAAGCACAATAGGGCCTGAGGCAATCCCGCGCTTTTGCGGCCAGCTACCAAAAAAGCGAGTTGAAAAATGGAGCTCAGGGACACTGCAATTCACAAACCCGCAGAGTTATAAATGATAACTCTCATCCACAGATATATTGAGGGAAGGCAACGAAGAGGATTTGAAAGCAAGGCAGAATTGCAGGAAACAGATTTCAGGAGGTAGATTCGAATCGCCTGTAAAGCACATGAAAAGCGGCAAAACGTCGACAATGATGCCCTTGGACAAGAAGGGCGTATGCGTTTTTTCCTGAATATATTCAGGAAAAAACGAATACGCCCTTTTTGGCCAACCAAGCAACCTGGACAGGCAAATCAGCGCTACAAAGAAGTCTCGCTTCCCATCGGTCAAAAGGGCCATGCTGCAAAAAGTGTCAAAACCAGAAATGCAGGACAGGCCATGGAGAAATGGCAGCCTTGCTACGCTGATGAGCGGGATGTAAGTTGCCAACAGCCACTCTGGAGAGGTGTACGGTGTGTCCTGAAACATCGAAAAAACACAGCTTAGGGAGCATAGGGCACGTCCACTCATGGGCGTATAAATTGGGAAAACTAAAAATCAGCAAGACACAGGCACCCCAAAGTTTAGGGCTGCTCTGTTGACAAGAACCTCCACTTCATGACACCTTAAATATCCCAGGAAAGAGAAAAATGGATAAAGAAGTTGTGGTCCTTATGTACAATGCAATATCACTCAGACATGAAATCAATGTCATAAGGCTAGTAGAAGCAAGATGAGTGGACTTAGGTACGACGATTCTAAGTGAAATAAGTCACACAGAAAAAGACACTTATCATAAGCTATCACTTATAGAGGGAATGTAAAAACCGCTACACTTGAACTGAATTACAGAACAGAACAGAATCACACGTTTAGAAAACACACTATGGCTGCTTAACGGGAAAGGTGAGGTGGGGTGATGCATAAAACAAGGGGTTCAAATTCGCTCAGATACCGTTCCATACACCCAATATGTAATAGACAAGACCTACTCCTTGCTCAGTGAACTGGACTCAACACGCCCTATTCACCGCACAAGAATATATGTGACTAGTAACAATCTTAAAACCTATGTATTGATATCTGTCTGGAAGTGAGTCTAGTGGGTGCAAATCCGCATAAACACAGCCGTGAAAAGCAGCTGAACCCCATTATAAAAATAAATTACTTTTAAAAACCCGTAAAACAAAGACAGTGAAAGAGAGAGAAATTCTTACAAAATTCGTTCAGAGGCTGTGATGCAACCTGGATTGACCATATCTACACGCACAGCTGGATGAGACATAAGGGTGGACAGTCTTGGGGCTGAAAGGTTGGGTTAGGTTGGGTGAGCAAACGCAGACCCTTTAAAGTAATACTGCGTGGTACCCATCCCATGGGTCCCAAGTCTCCAGGTTCAAGGGCATCTTCCTACATCGAAAACATGCATGAGAAACTCAGAAGATGGTACACCGTGTGATTTTGAAAGGTTTCTAAAACACACCCCATTTCTCATCTCCTTGTGTTCGGGTTCGCCTTTCCAGCTACTTTACAAGCAATCAACTTACTTGGAGAATCAGCACCTTTAACCTCCTGTTCCCTACAGGTTGCAATTTGTCCTGAGGATGAACGGGAAGAGGGGTAACCAATGAGAGACTAGATCTAGCTGTTGGGACAGGCACAGGTCACTCTATTTTCCCATTAGGAAAAAGAATTAACCACAGGCTCAGCCTGCTGCCAGGAACCAGAATAGGGCCTGAGGCAATCCCGTGCTTTTGCGGCCAGCTCCCAAACAAGACAGTTGAAAAATGGAGCTCAGGGACACTGCCATTCACAAACCCGCAGAGTTATAAGTGATAACTCTCGTCCACAAATATATTGAGGGAAGGCAACAAAGAGGATTTGAAAGCAAGGCAGAATTGCAGGAAACAGGTTTCAGGAGGTAGATTCGAATCGCCTTTAAAGCACATGAAAAGCGGCAAAACGTCGACAATGATGCCCTTTTTGGCCAACCAAGCAACCTGGAAAGGCAAATCAGTGCTACAAAGAAGTCTCGCTTCCCATCGGTCAAAAGGGTCATGCTGCAAAAAGTGTCAAAACCAGAAATGCAGGACAGGCCATGGAGAAATGGCAGCCTTGCTACGCTGATGGGCGGGATGTTAATTGCCAACAGCCACTCTGGAGAAGTGTACGGTGTGTCCTGAAACATCGAAAAAAAACAGCTTAGGGAGCATAGGGCACGTCCACTCATGGGCGTATAAATTGGGAAAACTAAAAATCAGCAAGACACAGGCACCCCAAAGTTTAGGGCTGCTCTGTTGACAAGAACCTCCACTTCATGACAACTTAAATATCCCAGGAAAGAGAAAAATGGATAAAGAAGTTGTGGTCCTTATGTACAATGGAATATCACTCAGACATGAAATCAATGTCATAAGGCTAGTAAAAGCAAGATGAGTGGACTTAGGTACGACGATTCTAAGTGAAATAAGTCACACAGAAAAAGACACTTATCATAAGCTATCACTTATAGAGGGAATGTAAAAACCGCTACACTTGAACTGAATTACAAAACAGAACAGAGTCACACGTTGAGAAAACACACTATGGCTGCTTAACGGGAAAGGTGAGGTGGGGTGATGCATAAAACAAGGGTTTCAAATTCGCTCAGATACCGTTCCATACACCCAATATGTAATAGACAAGACCTACTCCTTGCTCCGTGAACTGGACTCAACACCCCCTATTCACCGCACAAGAATATATGTGACTAGTAAGAATCTTAAAACCTATGTATTGATATCTGTCTGGAAGTGAGTCAAGTGGGTGTAAAGCCGCATAAACACAGCCGTGAAAAGCAGCTAAACCCCATTATAAAAATAAATTACTTTTAAAAACCCGTAAAACAAAGACAGTGAAAGAGAGAGAAATTCTTACAAAATTCGTTCAGAGGCTGTGATGCAACCTGGATTGACCATATCTACACGCACAGCTGGATGAGACATAAGGGTGGACACTCTTGGGGCTGAAAGGTTGGGTTAGGTTGGGTGAGCAAAGGCAGACCCTTCAAAGTAATACTGCGTGGTCCCCATCCCATGGGTCCCAAGTCTCCAGGTTCAAGGGCATCTTCCTACATCGAAAACATGCATGAGAAACTCAGAAGATGGTACACCGTGTGATTATGAAAGGTTTCTAAAACGCACCTTATTTGTCATCTCCTTGTGCTCGGGTTCGCCATTCCAGCTACTTTACTAGCAATCTCCCTACTTGGAGAATCAGCACCTTTAACCTCCTGTTCCCTACAGGTTGCAATTTGTCCTGAGGATGAACGGGAAGAGGGGGAACCAATGAGAGACTAGATCTAGCTGTTGGGACAGGCACAGGTCACTCTATTTTCCCATCAGGAAGAAGAATTAACCACAGGCTCAGCCTGCTGCCAGGAACCAAAATAGGGCCTGAGGCAATCCTGTACTTTTGCGGCCAGCTCTCAAAAAAGACAGTTGAAAAATGGAGCTCAGGGACACTGCAATTCACAAACCCGCAGAGTTATAAGTGATAACTCTCATCCACAGATATATTGAGGGAAGGCAACGAAGAGGATTTCAAAGCAAGGCAGAATTGCAGGAAACAGATTTCAGGAGGTAGATTCGAATCGCCTTTAAGGCACATGAAAAGCGGCAAAACGTCGACAATGATGCCCTTGGCCAAAAAGGGCGTATGCGTTTTTTCCTGAATATATTCAGGAAAAAACGCATACGCCCTTTTTGGCCAACCAAGCAACCTGGAAAGGCAAATCAGCGCTAAAAAGAAGTCTCGCTTCCCATTGGCCAAAAGGGACAAGCTGCAAAAAGTGTCAAAACCAGAAATGCAGGACAGGCCATGGAGAAATGGCAGCCTTGCTACGCTGATGGGCGGGATGTAAATTGCCAACAGCCACTCTGGAGAAGTGTACGGTGTGTCCTGAAACATCGAAAAAACACAGCTTAATGAGCATAGGGCACGTCCACTCATGGGCGTATAAATTGGGAAAACTAAAAATCAGCAAGACACAGGCACCCCAAAGTTTGGGGCTGCTCTGTTGACAAGAACCTCCACTTCATGACACCTTAAATATCCCAGGAAAGAGAAAAATGGATAAAAAAGTTGTGGTCCTTATGTACAATGGAATATCACTCAGACATGAAATCAATGTCATAAGGCTAGTAGAAGCAAGATGAGTGGACTTAGGTACGACGATTCTAAGTGAAATAAGTCACACAGAAAAAGACACTTATCATAAGCTATCACTTATAGAGGGAATGTAAAAACCGCTACACTTGAACTGAATTACAAAACAGAACAGAGTCACACGTTTAGAAAACACACTATGGCTGCTTAACGGGAAAGGTGAGGTGGGGTGATGCATAAAACAAAGGGTTCAAATTTGCTCAGATACCGTTCCATACACCCAATATGTAATAGACAAGACCTACTCCTTGCTCCGTGAACTGGACTCAACACCCCCTATTCACCGCACAAGAATATATGTGACTAGTAACAATCTTAAAACCTATGTATTGATATCTGTCTGGAAGTGAGTCAAGTGGGTGTAAATCCGCATAAACACAGCCGTGAAAAGCAGCTAAACCCCATTATAAAAATAAATTACTTTTAAAAACCCGTAAAACAAAGACAGTGAAAGAGAGAGAAATTCTTACAAAATTCGTTCAGGGGCTGTGATGCCACCTGGATTGACCATATCTAGACCCACAGCTGTATGAGACATAAGGGTGGACACTCTTGGGGCTGAGAGGTTGGGTGAGCAAACGCAGACCCTTTAAAGTAATACTGCGTGATACCCATCCCATGGGTCCCAAATCTCCAGGTTCAAGGGCATCTTCCTACATCGAAAACATGCATGAGAAACTCAGAAGATGGTACACCGTGTGATTTTGAAAGGTTTATAAAACACACCCCATTTCTCATTTCCTTGTGCTCGGGTTCGCCTTTGCAGCTACTTTACTAGCAATCAACTTACTTGGAGAATCAGCACCTTTAACCTCCTGTTCCCTACAGGTTGCAATTTGTCCTGAGGATGAACGGGAAGAGGGGGAACCAATGAGAGACTAGATCTAGCTGTTGGGACAGGCACAGGTCACTCTATTTTCCCATCAGGAAGAAGAATTAACCACAGGCTCAGCCTGCTTCCAGGAACCAAAATAGGGCCTGAGGCAATCCCGTACTTTTGCGGCCAGCTCTCAAAAAAGACAGTTGAAAAATGGAGCTCAGGGACACTGCAATTCACAAACCCGCAGAGTTATAAGTGATAACTCTCATCCACAGATATATTGAGGGAAGGCAACGAAGAGGATTTGAAAGCAAGGCAGAATTGCAGGAAACAGATTTCAGGAGGTAGATTCGAATCGCCTTTAAGGCACATGAAAAGCGGCAAAACGTCGACAATGATGCCCTTGGCCAAAAAGGGCGTATGCGTTTTTTCCTGAATATATTCAGGAAAAAACGCATACGCCCTTTTTGGCCAACCAAGCAACCTGGAAAGGCAAATCAGCGCTAAAAAGAAGTCTCGCTTCCCATCGGCCAAAAGGGCCATGCTGCAAAAAGTGTCAAAACCACAAATGCAGGACAGGCCATGGAGAAATGGCAGCCTTGCTACGCTGATGAGCGGGATGTAAGTTGCCAACAGCCACTCTGGAGAAGTGTACGGTGTGTCCTGAAACATCGAAAAAACACAGCTTAGGGAGCATAGGGCACGTCCACTCATGGGCGTATAAATTGGGAAAACTAAAAATCAGCAAGACACAGGCACTCCAAAGTTTAGGGCTGCTCTGTTGACAAGAACCTCCACTTCATGACACCTTAAATATCCCAGGAAAGAGAAAAATGGATAAAGAAGTTGCGGTCCTTATGTACAAAGCAATATCACTCAGACATGAAATCAATGTCATAAGGCTAGTAGAAGCAAGATGAGTGGACTTAGGTACGACGATTCTAAGTGAAATAAGTCACACAGAAAAAGACACTTATCATAAGCTATCACTTATAGAGGGAATGTAAAAACCGCTACACTTGAACTGAATTACAGAACAGAACAGAATCACACGTTTAGAAAACACACTATGGCTGCTTAACGGGAAAGGTGAGGTGGGGTGATGCATAAAACAAGGGGTTCAAATTCGCTCAGATACCGTTCCATACACCCAATATGTAATAGACAAGACCTACTCCATGCTCAGTGAACTGGACTCAACACGCCCTATTCACCGCACAAGAATATATGTGACTAGTAACAATCTTAAAACCTATGTATTGATATCTGTCTGGAAGTGAGTCAAGTGGGTGTAAATCCGCATAAACACAGCCGTGAAAAGCAGCTAAACCCCATTATAAAAATAAATTACTTTTAAAAACCTGTAAAACAAAGACAGTGAAAGAGAGAGAAATTCTTACAAAATTCGTTCAGGGGCTGTGATGCAACCTGGATTGACCATATCTAGACCCACAGCTGGATGAGACATAAGGGTGGACACTCTTGGGGCTGAGAGGTTGGGTGAGGTTGGGTGAGCAAACGCAGACCCTTTAAAGTAATACTGCATGGTACCCATCCCATGGGTCCCAAATCTCCAGGTTCAAGGGCATCTTCCTACATCGAAAACTTGCATGAGGAACCCAGAAGAAGGTACACCGTGTGATTTTGAAAGGTTTCTAAAACGCACCTCATTTCTCATCTCCTTGTGCTCGGGTTCGCCATTCCAGCTACTTCACTAGCAATCTCCCTACTTGGAGAATCAGCACCTTTAACCTCCTGTTCTGTACAGGTTGCAATTTGTCCTGAGGATGAACGGGAAGAGGGGCAACCAATGAGAGACTAGATCTAGGTGTTGGGACAGGCACAGGTCACTCTATTTTCCCATTAGGAAAAAGAATTAACCACAGGCTCAGCCTGCCGCCGGGAACCAGAATAGGGCCTGAGGCAATCCCGTGCTTTTGTGGCCAGCTCCCAAACAAGACAGTTGAAAAATGGAGCTCAGGGGCACTGCCATTCACAAACCTGCTGAGTTATAAATGATAACTCTCGTCCACAAATATATTGAGGGAAGGCAACAAAGAGGATTTGAAAGCAAGGCAGAATTGCAGGAAACAGGTTTCAGGAGGTAGATACGAATCCCCTTTAAAGCACATGAAAAGCGGCAAAACGTCGACAATGATGCCCTTGGCCAAAAAGGGCGTATGCGTTTTTTCCTGAATATATTCAGGAAAAAACGCATACGCCCTTTTTGGCCAACCAAGCAACCTGGAAAGGCAAATCAGTGCTACAAAGAAGTCTCGCTTCCCATCGGTCAAAAGGGTCATGCTGCAAAAAGTGTCAAAACCAGAAATGCAGGACAGGCCATGGAGAAATGGCAGCCTTGCTACGCTGATGGGCGGGATGTTAATTGCCAACAGCCACTCTGGAGAAGTGTACGGTGTGTCCTGAAACATCGAAAAAAAACAGCTTAGGGAGCATAGGGCACGTCCACTCATGGGCGTATAAATTGGGAAAACTAAAAATCAGCAAGACACAGGCACCCCAAAGTTTAGGGCTGCTCTGTTGACAAGAACCTCCACTTCATGACAACTTAAATATCCCAGGAAAGAGAAAAATGGATAAAGAAGTTGTGGTCCTTATGTACAATGGAATATCACTCAGACATGAAATCAATGTCATAAGGCTAGTAGAAGCAAGATGAGTGGACTTAGGTACGACGATTCTAAGTGAAATAAGTCACACAGAAAAAGACACTTATCATAAGCTATCACTTATAGAGGGAATGTAAAAACCGCTACACTTGAACTGAATTACAAAACAGAACAGAGTCACACGTTTAGAAAACACACTATGGCTGCTTAACGGGAAAGGTGAGGTGGGGTGATGCATAAAACAAGGGGTTCAAATTTGCTCAGATACCGTTCCATACACCCAATATGTAATAGACAAGACCTACTCCTTGCTCCGTGAACTGGACTCAACACCCCCTATTCACCGCACAAGAATATATGTGACTAGTAACAATCTTAAAACCTATGTATTGATATCTGTCTGGAAGTGAGTCAAGTGGGTGTAAATCCGCATAAACACAGCCGTGAAAAGCAGCTAAACCCCATTATAAAAATAAATTACTTTTAAAAACCCGTAAAACAAAGACAGTGAAAGAGAGAGAAATTCTTACAAAATTCGTTCAGGGGCTGTGATGCCACCTGGATTGACCATATCTAGACCCACAGCTGGATGAGACATAAGGGTGGACACTCTTGGGGCTGAGAGGTTGGGTGAGCAAACGCAGACCCTTTAAAGTAATACTGCGTGATACCCATCCCATGGGTCCCAAATCTCCAGGTTCAAGGGCATCTTCCTACATCGAAAACATGCATGAGAAACTCAGAAGATGGTACACCGTGTGATTTTGAAAGGTTTATAAAACACACCCCATTTCTCATCTCCTTGTGCTCGGGTTCGCCTTTGCAGCTACTTTACTAGCAATCAACTTACTTGGAGAATCAGCACCTTTAACCTCCTGTTCCCTACAGGTTGCAATTTGTCCTGAGGATGAACGGGAAGAGGGGGAACCAATGAGAGACTAGATCTAGCTGTTGGGACAGGCACAGGTCACTCTATTTTCCCATCAGGAAGAAGAATTAACCACAGGCTCAGCCTGCTGCCAGGAACCAAAATAGGGCCTGAGGCAATCCCGTACTTTTGCGGCCAGCTCTCAAAAAAGACAGTTGAAAAATGGAGCTCAGGGACACTGCAATTCACAAACCCGCAGAGTTATAAGTGATAACTCTCATCCACAGATATATTGAGGGAAGGCAACGAAGAGGATTTGAAAGCAAGGCAGAATTGCAGGAAACAGATTTCAGGAGGTAGATTCGAATCGCCTTTAAGGCACATGAAAAGCGGCAAAACGTCGACAATGATGCCCTTGGCCAAAAAGGGCGTATGCGTTTTTTCCTGAATATATTCAGGAAAAAACGCATACGCCCTTTTTGGCCAACCAAGCAACCTGGAAAGGCAAATCAGCGCTAAAAAGAAGTCTCGCTTCCCATCGGCCAAAAGGGACATGCTGCAAAAAGTGTCAAAACCAGAAATGCAGGACAGGCCATGGAGAAATGGCAGCCTTGCTACGCTGATGAGCGGGATGTAAGTTGCCAACAGCCACTCTGGAGAAGTGTACGGTGTGTCCTGAAACATCGAAAAAACACAGCTTAGGGAGCATAGGGCACGTCCACTCATGGGCGTATAAATTGGGAAAACTAAAAATCAGCAAGACACAGGCACTCCAAAGTTTAGGGCTGCTCTGTTGACAAGAACCTCCACTTCATGACACCTTAAATATCCCAGGAAAGAGAAAAATGGATAAAGAAGTTGTGGTCCTTATGTAAAAAGCAATATCACTCAGACATGAAATCAATGTCATAAGGCTAGTAGAAGCAAGATGAGTGGACTTAGGTACGACGATTCTAAGTGAAATAAGTCACACAGAAAAAGACACTTATCATAAGCTATCACTTATAGAGGGAATGTAAAAACCGCTACACTTGAACTGAATTACAGAACAGAACAGAATCACACGTTTAGAAAACACACTATGGCTGCTTAACGGGAAAGGTGAGGTGGGGTGATGCATAAAACAAGGGGTTCAAATTCGCTCAGATACCGTTCCATACACCCAATATGTAATAGACAAGACCTACTCCATGCTCAGTGAACTGGACTCAACACGCCCTATTCACCGCACAAGAATATATGTGACTAGTAACAATCTTAAAACCTATGTATTGATATCTGTCTGGAAGTGAGTCAAGTGGGTGTAAATCCGCATAAACACAGCCGTGAAAAGCAGCTAAACCCCATTATAAAAATAAATTACTTTTAAAAACCTGTAAAACAAAGACAGTGAAAGAGAGAGAAATTCTTACAAAATTCGTTCAGGGGCTGTGATGCAACCTGGATTGACCATATCTAGACCCACAGCTGGATGAGACATAAGGGTGGACACTCTTGGGGCTGAGAGGTTGGGTGAGGTTGGGTGAGCAAACGCAGACCCTTTAAAGTAATACTGCATGGTACCCATCCCATGGGTCCCAAATCTCCAGGTTCAAGGGCATCTTCCTACATCGAAAACTTGCATGAGGAACCCAGAAGAAGGTACACCGTGTGATTTTGAAAGGTTTCTAAAACGCACCTCATTTCTCATCTCCTTGTGCTCGGGTTCGCCATTCCAGCTACTTCACTAGCAATCTCCCTACTTGGAGAATCAGCACCTTTAACCTCCTGTTCTGTACAGGTTGCAATTTGTCCTGAGGATGAACGGGAAGAGGGGCAACCAATGAGAGACTAGATCTAGGTGTTGGGACAGGCACAGGTCACTCTATTTTCCCATTAGGAAAAAGAATTAACCACAGGCTCAGCCTGCCGCCGGGAACCAGAATAGGGCCTGAGGCAATCCCGTGCTTTTGTGGCCAGCTCCCAAACAAGACAGTTGAAAAATGGAGCTCAGGGGCACTGCCATTCACAAACCTGCTGAGTTATAAATGATAACTCTCGTCCACAAATATATTGAGGGAAGGCAACAAAGAGGATTTGAAAGCAAGGCAGAATTGCAGGAAACAGGTTTCAGGAGGTAGATTCGAATCCCCTTTAAAGCACATGAAAAGCGGCAAAACGTCGACAATGATGCCCTTGGCCAAAAAGGGCGTATGCGTTTTTTCCTGAATATATTCAGGAAAAAACGCATACGCCCTTTTTGGCCAACCAAGCAACCTGGAAAGGCAAATCAGTGCTACAAAGAAGTCTCGCTTCCCATCGGTCAAAAGGGTCATGCTGCAAAAAGTGTCAAAACCAGAAATGCAGGACAGGCCATGGAGAAATGGCAGCCTTGCTACGCTGATGGGCGGGATGTAAATTGCCAACAGCCACTCTGGAGAAGTGTACGGTGTGTCCTGAAACATCGAAAAAACACAGCTTAGGGAGCATAGGGCACGTCCACTCATGGGCGTATAAATTGGGAAAACTAAAAATCAGCAAGACACAGGCACTCCAAAGTTTAGGGCTGCTCTGTTGACAAGAACCTCCACTTCATGACACCTTAAATATCCCAGGAAAGAGAAAAATGGATAAAGAAGTTGTGGTCCTTATATAAAAAGCAATATCACTCAGACATGAAATCAATGTCATAAGGCTAGTAGAAGCAAGATGAGTGGACTTAGGTACGACGATTCTAAGTGAAATAAGTCACACAGAAAAAGACACTTATCATAAGCTATCACTTATAGAGGGAATGTAAAAACCGCTACACTTGAACTGAATTACAGAACAGAACAGAATCACACGTTTAGAAAACACACTATGGCTGCTTAACGGGAAAGGTGAGGTGGGGTGATGCATAAAACAAGGGGTTCAAATTCGCTCAGATACCGTTCCATACACCCAATATGTAATAGACAAGACCTACTCCATGCTCAGTGAACTGGACTCAACACGCCCTATTCACCGCACAAGAATATATGTGACTAGTAACAATCTTAAAACCTATGTATTGATATCTGTCTGGAAGTGAGTCAAGTGGGTGTAAATCCGCATAAACACAGCCGTGAAAAGCAGCTAAACCCCATTATAAAAATAAATTACTTTTAAAAACCTGTAAAACAAAGACAGTGAAAGAGAGAGAAATTCTTACAAAATTCGTTCAGGGGCTGTGATGCAACCTGGATTGACCATATCTAGACCCACAGCTGGATGAGACATAAGGGTGGACACTCTTGGGGCTGAGAGGTTGGGTGAGGTTGGGTGAGCAAACGCAGACCCTTTAAAGTAATACTGCATGGTACCCATCCCATGGGTCCCAAATCTCCAGGTTCAAGGGCATCTTCCTACATCGAAAACTTGCATGAGGAACCCAGAAGAAGGTACACCGTGTGATTTTGAAAGGTTTCTAAAACGCACCTCATTTCTCATCTCCTTGTGCTCGGGTTCGCCATTCCAGCTACTTCACTAGCAATCTCCCTACTTGGAGAATCAGCACCTTTAACCTCCTGTTCTGTACAGGTTGCAATTTGTCCTGAGGATGAACGGGAAGAGGGGCAACCAATGAGAGACTAGATCTAGGTGTTGGGACAGGCACAGGTCACTCTATTTTCCCATTAGGAAAAAGAATTAACCACAGGCTCAGCCTGCCGCCGGGAACCAGAATAGGGCCTGAGGCAATCCCGTGCTTTTGTGGCCAGCTCCCAAACAAGACAGTTGAAAAATGGAGCTCAGGGGCACTGCCATTCACAAACCTGCTGAGTTATAAATGATAACTCTCGTCCACAAATATATTGAGGGAAGGCAACAAAGAGGATTTGAAAGCAAGGCAGAATTGCAGGAAACAGGTTTCAGGAGGTAGATTCGAATCGCCTTTAAAGCACATGAAAAGCGGCAAAACGTCGACAATGATGCCCTTGGCCAAAAAGGGCGTATGCGTTTTTTCCTGAATATATTCAGGAAAAAACGCATACGCCCTTTTTGGCCAACCAAGCAACCTGGAAAGGCAAATCAGTGCTACAAAGAAGTCTCGCTTCCCATCGGTCAAAAGGGTCATGCTGCAAAAAGTGTCAAAACCAGAAATGCAGGACAGGCCATGGAGAAATGGCAGCCTTGCTACGCTGATGGGCGGGATGTTAATTGCCAACAGCCACTCTGGAGAAGTGTACGGTGTGTCCTGAAACATCGAAAAAAAACAGCTTAGGGAGCATAGGGCACGTCCACTCATGGGCGTATAAATTGGGAAAACTAAAAATCAGCAAGACACAGGCACCCCAAAGTTTAGGGCTGCTCTGTTGACAAGACCCTCCACTTCATGACAACTTAAATATCCCAGGAAAGAGAAAAATGGATAAAGAAGTTGTGGTCCTTATGTACAATGGAATATCACTCAGACATGAAATCAATGTCATAAGGCTAGTAGAAGCAAGATGAGTGGACTTAGGTACGACGATTCTAAGTGAAATAAGTCACACAGAAAAAGACACTTATCATAAGCTATCACTTATAGAGGGAATGTAAAAACCGCTACACTTGAACTGAATTACAAAACAGAACAGAGTCACACGTTGAGAAAACACACTATGGCTGCTTAACGGGAAAGGTGAGGTGGGGTGATGCATAAAACAAGGGTTTCAAATTCGCTCAGATACCGTTCCATACACCCAATATGTAATAGACAAGACCTACTCCTTGCTCCGTGAACTGGACTCAACACCCCCTATTCACCGCACAAGAATATATGTGACTAGTAAGAATCTTAAAACCTATGTATTGATATCTGTCTGGAAGTGAGTCAAGTGGGTGTAAAGCCGCATAAACACAGCCGTGAAAAGCAGCTAAACCCTATTATAAAAATAAATTACTTTTAAAAACCCGTAAAACAAAGACAGTGAAAGAGAGAGAAATTCTTACAAAATTCGTTCAGAGGCTGTGATGCAACCTGGATTGACCATATCTACACGCACAGCTGGATGAGACATAAGGGTGGACACTCTTGGGGCTGAAAGGTTGGGTTAGGTTGGGTGAGCAAACGCAGACCCTTTAAAGTAATACTGCGTGGTACCCATCCCATGGGTCCCAAGTCTCCAGGTTCAAGGGCATCTTCCTACATCGAAAACATGCATGAGAAACTCAGAAGATGGTACACCGTGTGACTTTGAAAGGTTCCTAAAACGCACCTCATTTCTCATCTCCTTGTGCTCGGGTTCGCCATTCCAGCTACTTTACTAGCAATCTCCCTACTTGGAGAATCAGCACCTTTAACCTCCTGTTCCCTACAGGTTGCAATTTGTCCTGAGGATGAACGGGAAGAGGGGGAACCAATGAGAGACTAGATCTAGGTGTTGGGACAGGCACAGGTCACTCTATTTTCCCATCAGGAAGAAGAATTAACCACAGGCTCAGCCTGCTGCCAGGAACCAGAATAGGGCCTGAGGCAATCCCGTGCTTTTGCGGCCAGCTCTCAAAAAAGACAGTTGTAAAATGGAGCTCAGGGACACTGCAATTCACAAACCCGCAGAGTTATAAGTGATAACTCTCATCCACAGATATATTGAGGGAAGGCAACGAAGAGGATTTGAAAGCAAGGCAGAATTGCAGGAAACAGATTTCAGGAGGTAGATTCGAATCGCCTTTAAGGCACATGAAAAGCGGCAAAACGTCGACAATGATGCCCTTGGCCAAAAAGGGCGTATGCGTTTTTTCCTGAATATATTCAGGAAAAAACGCATACGCCCTTTTTGGCCAACCAAGCAACCTGGAAAGGCAAATCAGCGCTACAAAGAAGTCTCGCTTCCCATCGGCCAAAAGGGACATGCTGCAAAAAGTGTCAAAACCAGAAATGCAGGACAGGCCATGGAGAAATGGCAGCCTTGCTACGCTGATGGGCGGGATGTAAATTGCCAACAGCCACTCTGGAGTAGTGTACGGTGTGTCCTGAAACAACGAAAAACACAGCTTAGGGAGCATAGGGCACGTCCACTCATGGGCGTTTAAATTGGGAAAACTAAAAATGAGCAAGACACAGGCACCCCAAAGTTTGGGGCTGCTCTGTTGACAAGAACCTCCACTTCATGACACCTTAAATATCCCAGGAAAGAGAAAAATGGATAAAAAAGTTGTGGTCCTTATGTACAATGGAATATCACTCAGACATGAAATCAATGTCATAAGGCTAGTAGAAGCAAGATGAGTGGACTTAGGTACGAGGATTCTAAGTGAAATAAGTCACACAGAAAAAGACACTTATCATAAGCTATCACTTATAGAGGGAATGTAAAAACCGCTACACTTGAACTGAATTACAAAACAGAACAGAGTCACACGTTTAGAAAACACACTGTGGCTGCTTAACGGGAAAGGTTAGGTGGGGTGATGCATAAAACAAGGGGTTCAAATTCGCTCAGATACCGTTCCATACACCCAATATGTAATAGACAAGACCTACTCCTTGCTAAGTGAACTGGACTCAACACCCCCTATTCACCGCACAAGAATATATATGACTAGTAACAATCTTAAAACCTATGTATTGATATCTGTCTGAAAGTGAGTCAAGTGGGTGTAAATCCGCATAAACACAGCCGTGAAAAGCAGCTAAACCCCATTATAAAAATAAATTACTTTTAAAAACCCGTAAAACAAAGACAGTGAAAGAGAGAGAAATTCTTACAAAATTCGTTCAGGGGCTGAGATGCAACCTGGATTGACCATATCTAGACCCACAGCTGGATGAGACATAAGGGTGGACACTCTTGGGGCTGAGAGGTTGGGTGAGCAAACGCAGACCCTTTAAAGTAATACTGCGTGGTACCCATCCCATGGGTCCCAAATCTCCAGGTTCAAGGGCATCTTCCTACATCGAAAACATGCATGAGAAACTCAGAAGATGGTACACCGTGTGATTTTGAAAGGTTTCTAAAACACACCCCATTTCTCATCTCCTTGTGCTCGTGTTCGCCTTTCCAGCTACTTTACTAGCAATCAACTTACTTGGAGAATCAGCACCTTTAATCTCCTGTTCCCTACAGGTTGCAATTTGTCCTGAGGATGAACGGGATGAGGAGCAATCAATGAGAGACTAGATCTAGGTGTTGGGACAGGCACAGGTCACTCTATTTTCCCATCAGGAAGAAGAATTAACCACAGGCTCAGCCTGCACCCGGGAACAAGAATAGGGCCTGAGGAAATCCCGTGCTTTTGCGGCCAGCTCCCAAACAAGACAGTTGAAAAATGGAGCTCAGGGGCACTGCCATTCACAAACCTGCTGAGTTATAAGTGATAACTCTCATCCACAGATATATTGAGGGAAGTCAACGAGGAGGATTTGAAAGCAAGGCAGAATTGCAGGAAACAGATTTCAGGAGGTAGATTCGAATCGCCTTTAAGGCACATGAAAAGCGGCAAAACGTCGACAATGATGCCCTTGGCCAAAAAGGGCGTATGCGTTTTTTCCTGAATATATTCAGGAAAAAACGCATACGCCCTTTTTGGCCAACCAAGCAACCTGGAAAGGCAAATCAGCGCTACAAAGATGTCTCGCTTCCCATGGGTCAAAAGGGCCATGCTGCAAAAAGTGTCAAAACCAGAAATGCAGGACAGGCCATGGAGAAATGGCAGCCTTGCTACGCTGATGGGCGGGATGTAAATTGCCAACAGCCACTCTGGAGAAGTGTACGGTGTGTCCTGAAACATCGAAAAAACACAGCTTAGGGAGCATAGGGCACGTCCACTCATGGGCGTATAAATTGGGAAAACTAAAAATCAGCAAGACACAGGCACCCGAAAGTTTGGGGCTGCTCTGTTGACAAGAACCTCCACTTCATGACACCTTAAATATCCCAGGAAAGAGAAAAATGGATAAAAAAGTTGTGGTCCTTATGTACAATGGAATATCACTCAGACATGAAATCAATGTCATAAGGCTAGTAGAAGCAAGATGAGTGGACTTAGGTACGACGATTCTAAGTGAAATAAGTCACACAGAAAAAGACACTTATCATAAGCTATCACTTATAGAGGGAATGTAAAAACCGCTACACTTGAACTGAATTACAAAACAGAACAGAGTCACACGTTTAGAAAACACACTATGGCTGCTTAACGGGAAAGATGAAGTGGGGTGATGCATAAAACAAGGGGTTCAAATTTGCTCAGATACCGTTCCATACACCCAATATGTAATAGACAAGAGCTACTCCTTGCTCCGTGAACTGGACTCAACACCCCCTATTCACAGCACAAGAATATATGTGACTAGTAACAATCTTAAAACCTATGTATTGATATCTGTCTGGAAGTGAGTCAAGTGGGTGTAAATCCGCATAAACACAGCCGTGAAAAGCAGCTAAACCCCATTATAAAAATAAATTACTTTTAAAAACCCGTAAAACAAAGACAGTGAAAGAGAGAGAAATTCTTACAAAATTCGTTCAGGGGCTGTGATGCCACCTGGATTGACCATATCTAGACCCACAGCTGGATGAGACATAAGGGTGGACACTCTTGGGGCTGAGAGGATGGGTGAGCAAACGCAGACCCTTTAAAGTAATACTGCGTGATACCCATCACATGGGTCCCAAATCTCCAGGTTCACGGGCATCTTCCTACATCGAAAACATGCATGAGAAACTCAGAAGATGGTACACCATGTGATTTTGAAAGGTTTCTAAAACGCACCCCATTTCTCATCTCCTTGTGCTCGGGTTCGCCTTTCCAGCTACTTTACTAGCAATCAACTTACTTGGAGAATCAGCACCTTTAACCTCCTGTTCCCTACAGGTTGCAATTTGTCCTGAGGATTAACGGGAAGAGGGGCAACCAATGAGAGACTAGATCTAGGTGTTGGGACAGGCACAGGTCACTCTATTTTCCCATCAGGAAGAAGAATTAACCACAGGCTCAGCCTGCCGCCCAGAAGCAGAATAGGGCCTGAGGCAATCCCGCGCATTTGCGGCCAGCTCCCAAAAAAGCGAGTTGAAAAATGGAGCTCAGGGACACTGCAATTCACAAACCCGCAGAGTTATAAATGATAACTCTCATCCACAGATATATTGAGGGAAGGCAACGAAGAGGATTTGAAAGCAAGGCAGAATTGCAGGAAACAGATTTCAGGAGGTAGATTCGAATCGCCTGTAAAGCACATGAAAAGCGGCAAAACGTCGAAAATGATGCCCTTGGACAAGAAGGGCGTATGCGTTTTTTCCTGAATATATTCAGGAAAAAACGCATACGCCCTTTTTGGCCAACCAAGCAACCTGGACAGGCAAATCAGCGCTACAAAGAAGTCTCGCTTCCCATCGGTCAAAAGGGCCATGCTGCAAAAAGTGTCAAAACCAGAAATGCAGGACAGGCCATGGAGAAATGGCAGCCTTGCTACGCTGATGGGCGGGATGTTAATTGCCAACAGCCACTCTGGAGAAGTGTACGGTGTGTCCTGAAACATCGAAAAAACACAGCTTAGGGAGCATAGGGCACGTCCACTCATGGGCGTATAAATTGGGAAAACTAAAAATCAGCAAGACACAGGCACCCCAAAGTTTAGGGCTGCTCTGTTGAAAAGAACCTCCACTTCATGACACCTTAAATATCCCAGGAAAGAGAAAAATGGATAAAATAGTTGTGGTCCTTATGTACAATGGAATATCACTCAGACATGAAATCAATGTCATAAGGCTAGTAGAAGCAAGATGAGTGGACTTAGGTACGACGATTCTAAGTGAAATAAGTCACACAGAAAAAGACACTTATCATAAGCTATCACTTATAGAGGGAATGTAAAAACCGCTACACTTGAACTGAATTACAAAACAGAACAGAGTCACACGTTTAGAAAACACACTATGGCTGCTTAACGGGAAAGGTGAGGTGGGGTGATGCATAAAACAAGGGTTTCAAATTCGCTCAGATACCGTTCCATACACCCAATATGTAATAGACAAGACCTACTCCTTGCTCAGTGAACTGGACTCAACAACCCCTATTCACCGCACAAGAATATATGTGACTAGTAAGAATCTTAAAACCTATGTATTGATATCTGTCTGGAAGTGAGTCAAGTGGGTGTAAAGCCGCATAAACACAGCCGTGAAAAGCAGCTAAACCCCATTATAAAAATAAATTACTTTTAAAAACCCGTAAAACAAAGACAGTGAAAGAGAGAGAAATTCTTACAAAATTCGTTCAGAGGCTGTGATGCAACCTGGATTGACCATATCTACACGCACAGCTGGATGAGACATAAGGGTTGACACTCTTGGGGCTGAAAGGTTGGGTTAGGTTGGGTGAGCAAACGCAGACCCTTTAAAGTAATACTGCGTGGTACCCATCCCATGGGTCCCAAGTCTCCAGGTTCAAGGGAATCTTCCTACATCGAAAACATGCATGAGAAACTCAGAAGATGGTACACCGTGTGATTTTGAAAGGTTCCTAAAACGCACCTCATTTCTCATTTCCTTGTGCTCGGGTTCGCCATTCCAGCTACTTTACTAGCAATCTCCCTACTTGGAGAATCAGCACCTTTAACCTCCTGTTCCCTACAGGTTGCAATTTGTCCTGAGGATGAACGGGAAGAGGGGGAACCAATGAGAGACTAGATCTAGGTGTTGGGACAGGCACAGGTCACTCTATTTTCCCATCAGGAAGAAGAATTAACCACAGGCTCAGCCTGCTGCCAGGAACCAGAATAGGGCCTGAGGCAATCCCGTGCTTTTGCGGCCAGCTCTCAAAAAAGACTGTTGAAAAATGGAGCTCAGGGACACTGCAATTCACAAACCCGCAGAGTTATAAGTGATAACTCTCATCCACAGATATATTGAGGGAAGGCAACGAAGAGGATTTGAAAGCAAGGCAGAATTGCAGGAAACAGATTTCAGGAGGTAGATTAGAATCGCCTTTAAAGCACATGAAAAGCGGCAAAACGTCGACAATGATGCCCTTGGCCAAAAAGGGCGTATGCGTTTTTTCCTGAATATATTCAGGAAAAAACGCATACGCCCTTTTTGGCCAACCAAGCAACCTGGAAAGGCAAATCAACGCTACAAAGAAGTCTCGCTTCCCATCGGCCAAAAGGGACATGCTGCAAAAGTGTCAAAACCAGAAATGCAGGACAGGCCATGGAGAAATGGCAGCCTTGCTACGCTGATGGGCGGGATGTAAATTGCCAACAGCCACTCTGGAGAAGTGTACGGTGTGTCCTGAAACATCGAAAAAACACAGCTTAGGGAGCATAGGGCACGTCCACTCATGGGCGTATAAATTGGGAAAACTAAAAATGAGCAAGACACAGGCACCCCAAAGTTTGGGGCTGCTCTGTTGACAAGAACCTCCACTTCATGACACCTTAAATATCCCAGGAAAGAGAAAAATGGATAAAAAAGTTGTGGTCCTTATGTACAATGGAATATCACTCAGACATGAAATCAATGTCATAAGGCTAGTAGAAGCAAGATGAGTGGACTTAGGTACGACGATTCTAAGTGAAATAAGTCACACAGAAAAAGACACTTATCATAAGCTATCACTTATAGAGGGAATGCAAAAACCGCTACACTTGAACTGAATTACAAAACAGAACAGAGTCACACGTTTAGAAAACACACTATGGCTGCTTAACGGGAAAGGTGAGGTGGGGTGATGCATAAAACAAGGGGTACAAATTCGCTCAGATACCGTTCCATACACCCAATATGTAATACACAAGACCTACTCCTTGCTCAGTGAACTGGACTCAACACCCCCTATTCACCGCACAAGAATATATGTGACTAGTAACAATCTTAAAACCTATGTATTGATATCTGTCTGGAAGTGAGTCAAGTGGGTGTAAAGCCGCATAAACACAGCCGTGAAAAGCAGCTAAACCCCATTATAAAAATAAATTACTTTTAAAAACCCGTAAAACAAAGACAGTGAAAGAGAGAGAAATTCTTACAAAATTCGTTCAGGGGCTGTGATGCAACCTGGATTGACCATATCTAGACCCACAGCTGGATGAGACATAAGGGTGGACACTCTTGGGGCTGAGAGGTTGGGTGAGGTTGGGTGAGCAAACGCAGACCCTTTAAAGTAATACTGCATGGTACCCATCCCATGGGTCCCAAATCTCCAGATTCAAGGGCATCTTCCTACATCGAAAACTTGCATGAGGAACCCAGAAGAAGGTACACCGTGTGATTTTGAAAGGTTTCTAAAACGCACCTCATTTCTCATCTCCTTGTGCTCGGGTTCGCCATTCCAGCTACTTCACTAGCAATCTCCCTACTTGGAGAATCAGCACCTTTAACCTCCTGTTCCCTACAGGTTGCAATTTGTCCTGAGGATGAACGGGAAGAGGGGAAACCAATGAGAGATTAGATCTAGGTGTTGGGACAGGCACAGGTCACTCTATTTTCCCATCAGGAAGAAGAATTAACCACAGGCTCAGCCTGCCGCCGGGAACCAGAATAGGGCCTGAGGCAATCCCGTGCTTTTGCGGCCAGCTCCCAAAAAAGACAGTTGAAAAATGGAGCGCAGGGGGACTGCCATTCACAAACCTGCTGAGTTATAAATGATAACTCTCGTCCACAAATATATTGAGGGAAGGCAACAAAGAGGATTTGAAAGCAAGGCAGAATTGGAGGAAACAGGTTTCAGGAGGTAGATTCGAATCGCCTTTAAAGCACATGAAAAGCGGCAAAACGTCGACAATGATGCCCTTGGCCAAAAAGGGCGTATGCGTTTTTTCCTGAATATATTCAGGAAAAAACGCATACGCCCTTTTTGGCCAACCAAGCAACCTGGAAAGGCAAATCAGTGCTACAATGAAGTCTCGCTTCCCATCGGTCAAAAGGGTCATGCTGCAAAAAGTGTCAAAACCAGAAATGCAGGACAGGCCATGGAGAAATGGCAGCCTTGCTACGCTGATGGCCGGGATGTTAATTGCCAACAGCCACTCTGGAGAAGTGTACGGTGTGTCCTGAAACATCGAAAAAACACAGCTTAGGGAGCATAGGGCACGTCCACTCATGGGCGTATAAATTGGGAAAACTAAAAATCAGCAAGACACAGGCACCCCAAAGTTTAGGGCTGCTCTGTTGACAAGAACCTCCACTTCATGACAACTTAAATATCCAAGGAAAGAGAAAAATGGATAAAGAAGTTGTTTTCCTTATGTACAATGCAATATCACTCAGACATGAAATCAATGTCATAAGGCTAGTAAAAGCAAGATGAGTGGACTTAGGTACGACGAATCTAAGTGAAATAAGTCACACAGAAAAAGACACTTATCATAAGCTATCACTTATAGAGGGAATGTAAAAACCGCTACACTTGAACTGAATTACAGAACAGAACAGAATCACACGTTTAGAAAACACACTATGGCTGCTTAACGGGAAAGGTGAGGTGGGGTGATGCATAAAACAAGGGTTTCAAATTCGCTCAGATACCGTTCCATACACCCAATATGTAATAGACAAGACCTACTCCTTGCTCCGTGAACTGGACTCAACACCCCCTATTCACCGCACAAGAATATATGTGACTAGTAACAATCTTAAAACCTATGTATTGATATCTGTCTGGAAGTGAGTCAAGTGGGTGTAAATCCGCATAAACACAGCCGTGAAAAGCAGCTAAACCCCATTATAAAAATAAATTACTTTTAAAAACCCGTAAAACAAAGACAGTGAAAGAGAGAGAAATTCTTACAAAATTCGTTCAGGGGCTGTGATGCCACCTGGATTGACCATATCTAGACCCACAGCTGGATGAGACATAAGGGTGGACACTCTTGGGGCTGAGAGGATGGGTGAGCAAACGCAGACCCTTTAAAGTAATACTGCGTGATACCCATCACATGGGTCCCAAATCTCCAGGTTCACGGGCATCTTCCTACATCGAAAACATGCATGAGAAACTCAGAAGATGGTACACCATGTGATTTTGAAAGGTTTCTAAAACGCACCCCATTTCTCATCTCCTTGTGCTCGGGTTCGCCTTTCCAGCTACTTTACTAGCAATCAACTTACTTGGAGAATCAGCACCTTTAACCTCCTGTTCCCTACAGGTTGCTATTTGTCCTGAGGATTAACGGGAAGAGGGGCAACCAATGAGAGACTAGATCTAGGTGTTGGGACAGGCACAGGTCACTCTATTTTCCCATCAGGAAGAAGAATTAACCACAGGCTCAGCCTGCCGCCCAGAAGCAGAATAGGGCCTGAGGCAATCCCGCGCATTTGCGGCCAGCTCCCAAAAAAGCGAGTTGAAAAATGGAGCTCAGGGACACTGCAATTCACAAACCCGCAGAGTTATAAATGATAACTCTCATCCACAGATATATTGAGGGAAGGCAACGAAGAGGATTTGAAAGCAAGGCAGAATTGCAGGAAACAGATTTCAGGAGGTAGATTCGAATCGCCTGTAAAGCACATGAAAAGCGGCAAAACGTCGACAATGATGCCCTTGGCCAAAAAGGGCGTATGCGTTTTTTCCTGAATATATTCAGGAAAAAACGCATACGCCCTTTTTGGCCAACCAAGCAACCTGGAAAGGCAAATCAGCGCTACAAAGAAGTCTCGCTTCCCATCGGTCAAAAGGGCAATGCTGCAAAAAGTGTCAAAACCAGAAATGCAGGACAGGCCATGGAGAAATGGCAGCCTTGCTACGCTGATGGGCGGGATGTAAGTTGC